>NC_089851.1:20000719-20341969 GCF_036373705.1 Amia ocellicauda
TTATCAAACGTAAACAAGGTAGAGTACAGTGAAAACTGAATTTCAGAGAGGAGATCTTTCTGAGTACGGCATCCTGAAATGTGTGAATATCCTACCAAGCTACTTAAAATATACGAATTGGTATTTTTATGAAAAGGTGAGAGGATTTCTTGTGTAAATGCTACAGTTTTTGTATTAGCACTGTTACAACAGTTATACAAATTAAAATTACATGTATTTTCTTCTTGCATTTATGATACAGTCTGTTCACCATCAAGCGGAATACAATTCCTTATCAATTTTTCTTCGTATTGAGGTTTAAAGCTATAAAAAATAAATAATGTAAAAGCAGCACTATGGTATAGAATACTGTGTTTGTGCTAGATGTACAACTTCTTTGGCCGATGCAATGACGTCATGGTTACTTTCCGATGATCTCCATCATTTTCCTGTTGCTGTGTGCTTGCTGGGCTAACTGCTCCGCCCGAGCCATTTCTAGCACTTCTCTGAGCAGGTGGAAGGTCAGGTCCAGGGAAATGGGGGGCTCTTCGGACCGCTTCCCCCTTTCCATCAGGTCTTCAATCTGGTTACCGGAGCTGCTCACAAACCGACTGATGTTACCAACTTTGCCTTGCAAAAGCCGCTGTGTGAGCTGCAGTTGCAGAGCCCTGTTGACGGTGGTCGAGGAGTCTTCAGGAGAGAGGTTGGCTGTGGACGGTGGGGGGTTCTTGTTGACATTGCCCAGCCGGATGAAGTACTCCTCTCCCAGGCGCACCAGGACGGGCAGGGGCTGCTGCTGCAGGTCGGACTGGGAGTCGGGAGCGTGTTGGACAGCGCCCGGGCTGTCGAGAGCTCTACATTCATGGCGTGGTAGAAAGGCAACGAGAAGAACCACGGTAGAAATGAGGAAATTGAGCTTCATGTCAGGATAGCAACAGGAATCTAAAGAAGAAAGAGTTATTATATAGTTGTTTTTGAACACTTCCATTATGTTGTTAGATTTAGGTGTTTTAAAACGCTTATATGTTTGAGTTAAATTAAATGAAACAACAAGGAAAAAAAACTTTATCAGGGCATGTCTATTTTTCAAGTTCGTTGCATTATTACCATGGATCTGAGATGGTTCTAGCACAATGAAACTAGAGCTGATTATACCTTGCCAGTATGTATTTAATTAAACATTTATTCATGGACATTCTACACTATGTTGTATACTATATGTTTAAGTTAGCAACTCAAAAAAAATGAATAAAATATAATATTGTAAAGCAAACGAAATGTACTAACATGCTACTAATCTGACACTTAAGTTTAAGAATCAGGTTGAAGGACACCAAACATAAACTGACAGCAGTACAGTTCACTCAGAAGTAAATACAGTGCCAAATTAGAAAGGTGAACATAGGTTATAATACTGAAAATGTGCTCAATCTATAAATGTTAACTACTAAGATGACATCTGCAACTGAAATGCGCTATAGACAACCTAACAAAATGACATTATCTGTGCTTAAATTAACAAATAAACACATACTTACAAAGTTTTACGTTTTCATACCTGAATTAGATCGGAATGCCAAGTATGCCTGGGCAAGTTGCTGAACAGTTGATAAGAGTCTTCCGTCTTCCAGTTTTGCTACTGATCTGTCATCAACCTGTAAACGGACGTCTTCAAAGAAAGGCTGGATGTGGGATTTTTATAGCCCAAGACCTGCGCCAAGTGTCATGCTCTGAGCTCAGATCCGGCGCCTGCGCAGTCACTTGAATGGGTAGACACCTGAATGAACAATGGATTTGAAAAGCTGGTGGGCAAATGTATTCAGCAACACAAGCTCGGATGCCATTATTTCTAAGTGTCTGTCTCATTTCATCGTGACGTAATTCGACGTGCAACCAGTTCAGCAATTTGGAAGCCCATTGATGATGGCATGTGAATGAATGTTCTCTGGGGGAAAGTTTTGAACAAGAAACAAATATTGTTTTTCTTAATTAAGATCCACCTGAGTGTATCTACTATTGTGCGTTTCCCATTTCCACATCAACAACCAGTTTTAGGGAACATGCGTCTGCAAACCGCATCTCCCACCTGTATCTGTCCATGGTGCTGAAAAGTTAGTTCACATAGGACTGCGGCGATCTAGTGACTGCTCATATAAAAAAGAAAGAAAATCATCTATCCTTCATTACGTCTCTCCGTCACTCCTTCAATGCCTTTATAATCACATGAAGAACATGAAAGGACTTAACAAGTACCTTTTCAGGCGAGAACACTTCTAATTAAGCAGGTAGATGATGTGCTTTTCTGTCACCTGCGACTTCAAAGCACATCAGTTTATGCGAAGGGCTTGCAACTCACATTTTCCACAGTTGTGTACGTTTGAAAGGTATATGTCTTTTTTTTCCCCACACAGATTAGCACCCCTGATCCGTAATTGCGGTTATACGATTGAACGTGTGGCAGCTACCTTCTGTCGGTTTATCATTTGAGTCCTCGATGTGTGTGTGTGTCTGTTTTCTTATTTCCCTTTAAAGTTTTCATCATCACTGGTGGCCAAAACATTTGGAAAAAACGAGGATGATTCATTTCGCTCAGAACTGGCTTTAAGTTCTTTGCTCAAAGGAAACCTGCCAGCAAAACTATGTCTTGTTACTTGTTATTTTGCGATTGGCAGGCGGGATGACATTTTAATTTAGTTTACTTCATTCTTCATACTTCAATTCAGTTTATTTCACTAAGGCCATTCTTACACGTATAAAACTTAATTAGATTGATCTTGACCAGTAGTTAAGTACAATTGTATGCATCAGTTAGTAATGTGTTGTTCATACGTTGCCTAAGTTCGTTTTAGTCATAAGTCAGTTTGAAACAAACAAACAAAATAACATTAAAAATGCTTGATTGATTTGTGTGCTTTACATGCGTAAGTACATATAAACGCTTGGCGGCGATCTGTGTACATCATCGAGATAATGATTTTGGAGGACAAAGCCTGTCGTTCAGATACAGGCATTGTCACAATAGTATGAATTGAATGAATCATATTATACATATATAGTTTTTTTTTTTTTTTTTTTCCAGTGGAGCAAATTTATGAAACGCACCAAAAGATAATTGTGTTTCACACAGCATCTAGTTTAGCTTCACAGGCGTATTTTTATGTTGGTATAGTATAAAGACAGCACATCCAGGTTTGTGCTTAATTCAAGATTGTTATTAGATAGATATAATTAATGTATAAACACACAACAATTGAAGCAACAATGGTTGTTCTTGGTTGTCTTAGTCCTTCAGATAAAATGAAAAACACATTATTAAGTCACCCAAGAAAAGGATAGAGGAAGTAAGGAAAGATGATTATGAAGTCAAAAATGATATCAACCATATTCCCTTAATGTATTAATGTACACTATATGATAGGTTAAATTTAAATGAAGACAACAGTTAGTGTGTATGAGTATGAGATTTAACTTATGAAACATTGCTGTTCAGAGTAAGGTTTTGAAAATGTATACCAAGATCATTATTTTCAGCTGTGGGCGAATTGTGACTAAACTGCCCGCTCTGTGGTGCATGTATTAGCCTTTTGCAGTGGAAAATGTGGCTGTAAATGGTTTATTAAATCAGATATGCTTCAACCAAATAAAAATAATACATGTATTTCCCCACTTTAAAGTACAGGGGATTTTAAGTAAATGTATATCAAATATTTTAGCATGCTTGGTAAGACAGTTACCACTGAACCTTAAAGAAAAAGTTAAAGATTTCATCCTCACTAGCGACATTTTTCTCAGGAAGATTTAAATGAAAATACAGTGAAAATAAGCTTCTTCACCGTGGACTCAGCAAGGCTTTACCATGACAGCTTAGTCCTCAGTGGACTAGTAAACTCAGCAAGAACAACTTGAAAACCACTGAACCAAGTTCTGAACCAAATGGTGCTGAAGCAGAGCCTCAATAATAGTTTATATGGTACTTACATCAGGTGCCTGATTAAATCATTTTTATTTCATTAGCAATCTACACCAGGAATAAAACCAACAATGAAGCCCAAGGCTGCATTTACACTGGTGGGATTAGAGTCTCTGGATATTTCTTGGCGGTGCAAAAGCACCTATACAGTTTTGAGCACTGCTAAGGATCAGGCACCTCATGCAGTGTCATGAAGCTGGCTTAGAGCCAACCTCACCGCAGTGTAAACATACTTAACTATAAAGAAGTTCATACAGCAGAGAGATGTCAAAAGGCAACACCTCCAATTGACTGTCCCAAACCATGAAAATCAGTAACTGATAACAATATCCAGGCAATGTGTGTCTGACCATAAACATATGAAGACATCAGTAATCTTCACTGAAGTGACATTGCATCAATATATATATATATATATATATATATATATATATATATATATATATATATATATATTTGCAATAGATTTGGTTTTCAAGTTAAAATTAGGTGTGAAAGGCCTAAGCTAGCTAAAATGAATATTAAGCATACCTTTCACTCAGAAAACATAACCTCTTGGAAAAACATTCAGAAACTAGTGCATTCTGATGTATTAGTATATTTACATGATTTTGTGAGCTTTAGTGTTCCTTTTGACTAGGTTTAGTTTTTGTAAAGTTCTATAGTAAATTGTGAATCAATGTTTTGCCCTGGTGGCATTCTTAAGAATATTTTGTTCTAGCAAAAATATTTAAGTAACATTAATTTGGAAAAGAAAAGAAAGAAATCTGACACTATATAAAAAAATCTACTCATTTCCTAGTAAAGAGTTTTGCTGTTCCAAGTGTGTTATTTGCTTATTATTGAAAGCATCATATTCTTTTGGTCAGATATAAATAGAACAGTCTAAGCACAAAACTACACTTTCTATCATTAAGCTAGCAGGTGACATATTATAGGTTGCTATCCTTGAAGGTTTGCAACTCTGAAGACATCACTGACCTTTTCATATGCTGAATATTTGTATGAAATTGCTATCATTAAAGCTAGGCCATATTGACATATCACAAACTCTTTCTGAAGAAAACTAGTATTAAGAAAACTTAGCTAAGGGGAGGTAAAATTTTAAATAATTTTTGTAAGTATTCTGTCAGATTCGCATAATGCATTATTTTCTTTCCTTTCTATGTTTTATTCTTAGATTGTGAGTATTTAATATATCCTTAACATACCTGTTATTTCAAAACCACTGAATTAAACTGGGTTGGATAAAAGTAACAAGCAGAATTTAAGCCTTAATTTGAAGAAACATTTGGAGAGGGAAAAACAAAAACAAATTGATGGTCATTAGCAAAAACACAACTTAGTATGTCAATAATTATACTTAAATATAGCGATCAGCCTAAGAGTCAGTGATTTACTTGTTTTTGAGTAACTGAACCCTTGTAATACTTCAAAATCTCTTTGTGATGTCATGGATTTTAAGACAGTCCTCGGTCAAGTTTGGATTCTGGGTGCTGTCTGGGTTCCATTTTAAATGGAAATGTAATGTATGTAAATTATAAAATACTGAAATACAGCTGGTCAAATGAGATGGAAAAATAATATAAATGATAAGGTCAAACACAGAAATGTTACATTAATGATATCTGCATACATTATGATAGAATAACCTCTTGTGTTACATATGTATGAAAATGCTTCTATTTCTGCATAAAGGATTATTCTATATTTGACCTTTATTTTTTGATAATCTGTACGAATTATGTATCATAATTAGCTTTTACAACTACATCATATGAATGACTTTTATGGGTGATTTATTCATAACCAGACCACCTGAACTCTAACCCTAACCTTTTTAGTTGTTTATTGTTTTACTTCAGAAAAATACTTATTTTACTTTCAGCACTTCTGAAAGTTATATTCGAGTGTCTCTAGTGGTTTAAATGCCCCCAGTCTGTGTCCCTTAAACCATTCAAAAAATATGTATTTGTTTAGATCCCTTTGGTAATGTTAATCAATCCCAGGGAAAAAATATTATTGCATGGAAATATGAATATGCATACATATGATTTATCACTTTTCTGACTCTACAATTAAACAACAAATTGCCTTAATTTTAAGCTCTAATAAATTAGTACATTGGTGCTGTTTTTCATTAGGTGATCTAACAAGTTTGTTCCTTCCTGTTATTTTCATTTCAAAATTGTCATTCTGTTTAGTTGGCCAATTTCAGATTATTACTTTATGCATATTAATATTTTACTTCATATCAATGTGGAAAACAATAGATAAGTTGTAATTATCTTGGACAAGACACTGTGACATCACTTAGATCTGAACTAGTGATGTCTGAACTGTTGGACTCAAGCTGAGCATTTTGGGAACCCACTGATGAATGTGAAACCTCACACCTAACAGCTTCTCTTACCTTCCTGCTTCAGAAAAGAGTCCCAACCAAGCATTTCATTTTCCTTGTCTTTTCTTGCCATATTCTGCACCACAGTGTCATTGTCATCATTATGAAAGGCACTATACATTCCCTAGGATCTGCAAAAGCTGATAACTGTTGGTTTGAAATGGTGTAATTACTACAATAGCCTACATAAAACAAAGGCTTTAAAATGCTTTTTGTTTCTATGGAGCAGTCATTTTTCACAACCCATTTAAAAATGTTAAGATTTTTCCTGTGATTAAAGACCAAGCACTTTTCATCCTCAGCCTAAAACTAAAATACTCTTGGGACATTTTCCCCCATTAAATAAATACAAAACATTTTAGACATAATCGGTTCTTTGTGGTTGAATTTAGAAGGGCTGTCAAAGTAGATGCCTCCTTAAAATTAATGTTAGGTACATCATTATCTCAGAGTTTCTCACAATTGACTGGATTTATTTACTTAAAAATGTCTTACCTCACTTTATTACTTAATGGGCAGAGAGGGGTGAATAATTAATTGTTTTTTCAAATGAATTTGATGTTTGTCATACATTAAAAGTTTTGTTTCTCTTTATGTTGAAATAATTTGTGTGTTGAAAACTGAGGAGATCCTTCTTCCACAGTTTCTCATAGTTCTGTTATAGTTGTTTCTTACATAGACTTAGACCAAATAATTTTGAATTTCTCACTAACTGCAAATTAGAAGCTTGCACCCAGCAGAGTGAATTATATGAGATTAATGGGTGGGTGGAATATCTGATTTGGTGTGGGCCTTGTGTAATTTAGTTTTGTCTCATTTGTTTATTTGTACTATAGTTACAAATGCTATTCTTACTTCAGTCAGACAGAAGTATTCAGTCAGATTTCTGAAGTATCTCAACAATCGTCTGAGTATGTGTGGCTGAGTGTGTCTGCATTTATTATTGACTGGTAGCATAAGCAATGCTTCACCCTGTATCCTGTAGAAAATAAAAACATATCCTTTGGTGCTTCATGCCATTTTGCATTTCCAATCATATCATTTATTCTTAATATCATATCCCCGATTGCTGATCTTAAATTTACATTTTGCTCAAACATCCTGTCAAGATTAGTTTATGTATGCCATGCTGATGGACTTTAAAACATGTCCCCACAAAAGGGGCACAAAAGGATGTACAGCCTTCTGAGCTGCTTCAAATAATTCATTACAGACAGTTCATTAGAAAATACGTCATTGCCGCTGTCAATCTGGCTCTCACAGTCAGGCTAGAAAGTGGTCTTTCAAGCTGTGCAATGTTCAGCACAAGTTTCCATTCTGCTTCGAGAATCTCAATCAGCTGTTGTGTGTGGAACTCTTTCTTTCCTTGGTTTGTGACCTTGAGATTGGGAAATGCTTGTGCATTCGGCTTCATGTTAACGAACTGCACTTTGCAAAGACCTTCTGAAGGGCACCTAACCTTTATGGAAACAGAAAGGAATCTCCATAGGCATGGCACTTCACTTGAGAAATCTGCACTTCATAATCACTAGTAGCAGTCAATGGTGCTTGGGTGATAATTATAAGCCAAGTGGAAATGTATACTTTGTCCATCTTGGCTTTTCTGCTAAATGCAATGCTAATACATTCAAATGCAAATAGGTCTTTGAGAAATAAATAAAAACATACAATTTTACATTTCATTGTAAAATGTAATGTTTTACATTTCATAGTGTTGTAAAAACTGAGCATAGTTGTTATATTTCTGAGGTATTCTTGAAAGGTTAGTTAGTAACATGAAATTGACAAATATAAGCCACAACACGCACACTGGAATCATAGAATATGAGTAAAAAAACCTAAAAGAATAAGAAAGTAAGAAATAAAGATAGACCTGTAATTAGTCTCCTGAAATATACAGGCATCTGCCTAGTTTTTCAACTGTTGCCCTAAGCGGTTACAAACAAAAAGTTAAGTAGCACTTAATATTAAATATTGGTTATTATGCAGGGTTTCATTTTGAGCAGCACATAGAAGCATTAAATATTTTCGGAAATAATTTCAAAATTAGTGTAATAGATAAGATGCCATTTGTATATGTACAGTGGCTATAGGACGTATTCAACACTTTCATGTGAGAAAAAATGGGGGGGTGAAAAAACAAATCAATGAAAAATAAAAAAACAAAAAGCCTTAATTAGGTATGTATCCATGGATTTGTGGTCCAACAAAACAAAACCTTAACTATTTTAGCTTGTGGAGTAGTCAATAGCACTCTGGACTCCTGAGCAGAGGGTATTGAGTTCAATCTCAGGTATAGGACATCAGTTAAAAAAAAAAAGAAACAGCTGTACAAATGGGTGATATATAATAATGTGACATTTTTTAACAATTATTAGTCCCCCCGGATACGGCTGTCTGCAAAGAAATATAATAATCATAATCATAAATGACACAAACCCAGCGCAGCACATCACCCAGGTACCACCATGCCCACTGTGAAGCATGGTGCAGGCAGCATGTTATGGGGATGCTTTGTAGTGGCAGCTTGTCATGGCAGAGGTCACAATGGATAGAGCTAAATACAGGGAAAACCTGCTTCAGTCTGCTAAAAAAGACTTGAGGATTGCTGTCCACCAACCATCCCCATCCAACTTGACAGAGCTTGAACAATTTTTCCAAGAAGAATGGATGAATATTGTTTTTAATTGCTTTAATTGCTGCCAAAGGTGGTTCTGCCAAGTATTGACTCAGAGGGGTGCATACTTATCTAACCAAGACATTTTTTTCAGTAACTGTTGTTTCACAATAATAAATAATAACTTTGTAACTGTTTTATTAATTTTCTTTCTTTCTTTTTTTAATGAAATGCTTTTTTTTAAATTAAACCCATTTATTTTGGTTTAACAGACAGATATATTAAGTCACCTCTATCTTGGGTAGCTCTGAGTAACAGCCAGGAGTTCTGGACATTCAACTTCATCACCTTCTAATGTGGCTGCCTCTGTGCTCTCCAAGGGGAAATACAAAATAAACAAGTGCTGAAGTAAATTTAGGCTATTAACGTGCCCTTCCATGACATTATTCAGATTTGAGAGGTCATGGTTTTGTGACCTCGTCCGAAGGTGGAGAATCAATAATGAACTGATAATATTGTTGTTCGTAAGAGTTGTCTTGGAATACAACAACAACAACATCAGCATCAACAACTATATATATTATCATAATAATCATAATCATAATTACTGCATTGGTCATCAAGCATGAATCTTGAAATGTTTTTAACTTTTGTTTCTCTAAATATTGAGTCATCTTTGCATTATTTTCCAATTCACTGAAGAATGTTTCATTGCTCCTCTTGGATTGTAATGACTTCCAATCAGCGTAGCTTGCATTCATATAGATTTTTTTTTCCGACTCTGACAGTGGAAACATTATACAATATTTTTTATATAAGTGAAGAAAATGATAACAAATTCTTATTTTGCTCCTTTTGAAAAATCTAATTGAATATATAGGTTTGTAATGCAGACCTTGTGCTTTATCTTAAGTTCTGCAACATTCTGGTAAACATTATAACTGTTTGTGAACATGTAGCATCTGTAAATACGTTCATTGTGCAAATTGTCTAACATCTAACTTTTGTAACCCACAAACTCATCAGAAAATGATTATAGAAGATAATCAGTTTAACATTGGATGGATGATGCCATAATTCTATAAACACAACCATCTAATCTATGTAATGTTTACCAGTATCTTTACCATTGTTTTCTTCATGTCCTTGGAGACATTGGTTAGCTACCACCAATTTGTAAAGGAATACTTTCTCCATGTATCTATTATCTACAGATCAATAGTTACTGACCTAATTCTCTAATTAGAGTTAAGACTTTTCATTAGTCCATTTTCATTGGTCCTCTGTCAGGGACAAACCACAGTGACGAAAAATCAGTAGAAGATATTTTGTAGGACTGAATTTAAACATAGTTCAAATGTTTCCAGGAATGCTTCATGAGAATAAATCCAGTACAATGTTTAGGTATTTTCATGAAGTGAAATTTGAGCCTGCAGCTTCATTTGATGACCTGCTTTGTTTCTGTTTTAGTTTTTTAGTTTTTTTTTCTGTAATGCTAGTCAACTCATTATTCTATCTATCTATCTTCTACTTTATTTTAAGCTTACAACTCCTTCCTCTGTATCTCTATCTTTAACATTATATGTGTTGAGTAGAAAATATGTTGAGCTGCTTTTTTATAAAGTATTAACATGCCAGTAATTGGATTGGTCTCCAATACTTTCAAAAGTACACTATGTTTTATTAATATAGTCTATTTCAGTTCACAGAGAACACAAATATCAATAAACATTGTGCTGTGGCATTGTAAATGAGTTTGTTAAAATATGTCTCCTGCTGTTCACAGAAGCCTCCTGCTGCTCTGATTTGTCCCAATAGACTGCAGCCCTAGTTACTTGTACAGCAAATCTGTCAGGAAGATTGTGCATTTATTAATATGAGCTGGTACTTCTAATTGGATTGAATATACTTATAACAGTTACTTAAATGCATCCATTTTAATCACGTTTAAATTGCCCAACACAGATCCCTGGGTGTAATTATGAGTTAGAAAATATATAAAGATAATTAAAAGGATCATTAAAATAATTTGTTACAATTTGTCACAGAATTGACTTGTTAAAACATCTATTCACACTAAACAGTTATAAATGCACCTACTAGAAGTACTTAAGAAGTACACCACCCACCATCGCCACCACATATTCAAAACACTTTTTGTGTGCAACTTTTTGAGTGCATTATGGAAAGTTAAGATTTATGTGGTTAAATACTTTTTTTTTTTTTAAAACAACAAAAAGAGATCCAACAAGGACTGGTAAAAAAAAGGGTAATAATTCACTTTGTTTAAGAACATTTAGATATACACTGTAGATCAAAATACCCAAATATTCAACCTGGAGTCGTCAACTCTTCTACACTCTTAGCAAAGGCATTTAGCAGATGAGCTCCTTGAGAGGCCATTTCTCTCCATTTCAGATATGTATAGCAATCCACTTTTAGCTGATCCACTAATCTAATTAACTGATCAAGCCAAAAGCAGAAGAATCTTGAAACTGAACCAACATTCTTCTGAATATCTTCAAAAGTTCTGGGCATCAACCTAATACTGCAGCTAATTCATTCAAATGGTCAGACCAATAAAGCAAACTGTTCTCTATAAAATGGGCAAAAGGCCAAGTTTTACAGCCACCAGTAAAATAAGCATGGTTTCATAACCAGTGTTATAAAAATAATTGTAATTCATGAGCTAAGTCAATCTCTTTTTTTTAAGATTTCCAATTCTTTTTAAAAGACATCATACCTCGGTGGATATATGAGAGATACATTGAAGTCCTTTGACATCTGTAGTACTGGGGAAAGAAACTACTTGAATAATAGGGTCAGTGTTCTGGAATGAACTAACAGTAAAAATTAAAATTGTAATTTATTTAAATATAAGGTTTCTGTTCAGCAGCATTCGTTATAAAAATATATATCTGAAGGTGCCTGATTATTAACCTTGACAGCATAGTGATGAACATAAAACACATACAATGTGGAATTTTCATCAGATAGAAAAGCAAGCACTGTGAGAAATGTTTATTTATTTATTTATGTATTTATTTATTTATTTATTTATTTTGGTGCAAGCCTCAGTAAATACATACCAGTATTTTTGTGTTGTGTTCCCATAACTAATCCAAACTGTAATTCTTCATCAGAGTACAACTTAATTGAAAAAATATATTCTGTTTTACAGACGGTTTTCATTATGTAATATTCAATTTGACATATAAGGTGAAATGTTGGTTTACAAGAGTGTATTGCTCATTACATTTTAATAGATTGAATATTATAGCTCATTTTTTCCCTGTCAGGGTTAATCAAGTGTGTTTTATCAGATTCAAGGGATATTTCCTGAAGATTTGAAGGTGCTATCGGAAGTGCAAACCTCATTTCCTCTTCACCTTAACCAAAGAAATAAGTTGTTAACTGTGTCCAAGACATCTATTCATCACACTGACAAAAATACAACAGAAGGCTGGGCAAGTGGGCATTATTGATGCAGCCCTAAATATATCAAAAATAGATAAAATTGCATTAGACAAGCATTTCATAATTGCAGAACAAGACTAATTATAAACTACATTTATACTTTCACTGCATGAAGGAGTAAATACATTTTCCATCAGAATGAATAAAGACTTAGCATGCCAAAAATCTTTAACTTTGGAAGAACGCCTTGAGATTTCCTTTGTGCATTTGTTCTCATCTCTAGCTGTGTCTGAATGTGTTTAATTGAGGACTACAGAGGCATAACATATAAAGTCAAATTATTATTGTCAAATATGTGAGTGGTTCTTCTAATAAAGACAAATCTCACTTGAAATTTGAATCCTTCCTGTATGTCAATATTCTTGGGAACAAAATATTAAACTTTCAGGACAGCTGTTTGCACACTTGCATCATTGCATTCTTCATTAGCTCTGGGTGTTAATATAGTAATTACTTGGTGGATACGTCTAACCTTGTTCTTTTAAGTAGTGGCTGTATCAGGTGACACAGAGTGGGGTGTTGTAATAGAAGGCCGTAGGGTGTATTGTGAATTCAAAATACAGCAGTTAACAGATATGCAAGGAAGTATTTATAAACTGAAGTCTTTTATGATACATGCATGTCTGAAATTCGTTTGTTCTAAACACTAAAGCCAGAAAAGGCTGATTTTGTATTTTCTCACTTCAGGAAACTACATACAGAAATAGCTTATATGAAATTAAAAATATATTACAATATAAGCATATTTATGGTAATGACATATCATACAAATGCGGGTTTGGCATGTTAACTAACAAAATATGCAATTCCTAACATTGTTAAAGTTTATTTGATAGATTATCTACATATGCCAGGAAATAATTAATTTGAGTTGGAATTACTGACATTACTTTCCTCACATCCCATATGCTGTGTGTTCTGAAGTGTTGTTCAAGCAGCCTCCAGTTACACGCAGCATAATACGTTGCAGGGTTAAGGGAAGGGTTATTACAGATCCAGCATCAGGCTGTATACCTATTTCATGATTGAAAGTGATGTTCACACTAATATTCTAATATGGTCAGTGAGCTTCAAATCTAATGCTCAGATTTAAGATGTGGAAATGGGCCTGAAGGCTTTTTCATATGTAACATTTCAGACAACTTATAAAGCTGATGTCAGGAACATTTTATTTTGTACCAACTATATATAGATAGATAGATAGATAGATAGATAGATAGATAGATAGATAGATAGATAGATAGATAGATAGATAGATATGATGATTATTATTATTATTATTAAAAGTTAATTGTCCGTTATATATTTCTAAATGGTAATGGTTTATCACTGGAAATGTCACTTCCAGAAGGTAAGAAAGTGTACTTTCTTAAATGGATCTCTTAATAAAAAGCATTTATAAATAAGAAAGCAATTACATATTTCACAATGTTTCAGACAGGAGTAAGAATATGGGAGTGTTAATGAAGTGGAAATGTGAACTAGCTGTTCATGCTGAGGAAAAGTAAGAATTCAAAACATCTTATAGCAGTTTAAAACCCATTGTGACCTGTGAGCAGATTTTACTTTTTATAGAATAACTGTCAGCAAAGTGCTTCTTTTTTAGACCATCTTGATTTGAAAGGAAGGAAGCCATGGAAAATGGTATTTCAGGACAGATATTGCAGTTTCCCCAAACATATGACCTGTGTACATTTTTTTTTAAATAACATGTGATGGTTACGTGATGGTACACTGTCTGACTTGTTAATTTATCAGATAGGTGCATTGTTGTGTATCAACCGATTGCACTTAATTGTTGTCCTTTGAATAGGAAATAAATCATTATTATATACCTGATTTGTCATTAGATCTCTGTTGTTTAATTGATAAACAGACAAGGATTCAAAACTTCAATTTTACAACTTTAAAGGCAAGTGAGGAGAGCAGAAATCAACATAAGAAATAAAATGAAGTAAACATACTGCATTTGTATATTCAGTGTTTTTAAATAAAACTTTTTTGAATCAGAAATCAGAATTTAGAATTAGGTCTTCAGTTTATAAGATTTCCAAAACATTTCCTTTTAGTGTTATCTTTGTGTGTGTGTGCGTGTTTTCCCCTACCAAAAATTTCAGTGTAAATGTTATCTGGGAAAGTTAATATAACAAGACAGTAAATTACCTTGACTGGGTGGCACACTTGGTATAATAAAATGTCAGCTCCAGAAACTGAAACCAGCGCAGTGTTGATGTGTTTTGAAGAGGTCAAGTCAAAACTGATCAGATGTTGGGGCACAAAACCAAAGGCGGTATAATCTCTAAAGATTGTTTTATTTAACAAAGAAACATTTTTATATTCAATCTAACAAGAACTGTAACCTTTTATGTTCATCCATCTTGAATTATTTTACTGTTGTTGTTTTTTTATCTCTTAAAACTTTTAATTTAAATAAATACAGAATTGAATGAATGTAATATTGTGTAATGTGTCCATACAGCAAACAACAAAGTGAAACTGATAAAGCGCATAGCAGAACAAATCTGTCCAGAATAGTCTTTCATTAATATTATCTAATACTATCACGAGTTTTCTTTAAAACTAATTTTTTGGTGTAATTTTAATTAGCAATTGAGTCCTTGGGTCAATGTCACAGGAAAACACATCAACATAGACCGTATTGAGTCTTGTTATACATATCAAAAGAGCAATGTTTGGAAGCAGGTAGCAACAATCCCTATGAAGTAAAGTTTCACACATTTTAGAGAAATACAATGCTTAAAAAACAGCTGTTCCTAAATATCCAAATCCATGACTAATGCCTGATCAGGAGGCTTATTATAATTAGTGATATTAAAATGTAATAATAAGCAACAAACTACTTATTTTAATTGAAGCCTGTAACCTCTGCAAAGCTTGTCATTTGCCTGACCAAGACCCTGTGACACAAAATCAATACCTTGTGGCCTTTTCTTCTGCTTGTCTAACAAAAATGTATGGTATGTGATCCCAGCCTCTTTCTGACCTTTGGGGACTCAATGATGGATGACACAATTCCATATTCATATGAGGGAATTCATTCATAGTTTACACATTTGTACTAAAGTCTAGATGGCATGGCATCTGTTTTTATAGTGTCCCTGTATTACAGTTTTATCTTGCCACATGAAAGCTAAATTTGGGGAATAACTGGGTATGTTATTCCTGAAGTGTGATTGTGTGGCTCTAGTTGAAAAATTGGTATATCTTCAGTCATTCATATAAACATGGGGAGATTCATCATGCTGAAATTAATGCAGGATAAAAGAGCCCTAATTCATCTTGGTGCACTTTTCTGCTTTATATGTGTTGTAAAGATTTTGATATCTCTTATGTTGATCTTATTATCAGTGTACTTATATTATATCTATATCCTTCTCATGAGACGTCAGTAGCTACTATAATCTACTCTTCAATAACTGAAGAGTTGAGATGAGGGATGTGAGGTCACAGATATGTAGATAGAATAGTTAGTGCTTATAAGATGCACAAGATAGCGCCTCTTCATTCAGAGCTTTTACTTACACACTGGTGGAGACCGGAAACTCATAATGCTTCCTCTGTAATAAAAGGAGGATTGAATAAGACTCTGAAAGGCACTGTTACTTATATCACTATTTGACAAGAGAGGGCAAGCCCAAGAATAAATCACCTTTATCCTATGGCCTTGTGACTAATCAGCATGCATCTAGCCCTCTCACTTGGAAGAAATTTACATAATCTCTCCCACTGTCGATCTTCAGAGTAACTACTTTACGAAACAGTGAATATTTCTCTTACAATGCGGATAATGGATTGCAAATGCCACAGTGCACATGACATTATTCATAAAGAAAACTCTGCTGACACATTGAATGAAAAAGACACATCATTATGTATTTTTCTGAAGATTGTTTGGCCGGAACTTTCTTCCTAAAACATACCAAGAAATGTGACTTTAATTGGTATGTTCATGTATCTCTCTGCCAGTTGAAGCAATAGTCATTACCTTTGGAGTTTAATTCTTATGTAGGTTGACCAGAAAATGTCTATCAAATTGTATGGGCATGAGTAATATGGGACTCCTTACGTGACCCTTGGCTGAGCACTATAAAAAATCACATCCAACATCAGGCTTTTGCACCCCTTGATCAACCAAGCACCTAAATAGTAGATCTATCATTTCAGTTCCCAAGTAGGGTGATCTCTAGCAGATGCATACATTCCTTGGCATCAGTCTAATGTCTATTATTATTAAAATTATTCATATTATTATATTTAAATGTATTTAGCAGACACCTTTGTCCAAAGGTCACAACTTACCTGATATAACAATAATTAACATAAAATATGCTGTACCTGTGTAATGCAATTAGAAAGTAACTAATATGTTAATATCTGGCCTGATAAAATAACCAGCACGGCTAGCTGATAAACACAGTGAGTGTTGATTTAAATGGGGTTGTAGGCTGATGTAACTGCCAGTTGTGGGCCTTATGTTTAGGGCCCTGTTAAATGAAAAACGTTTGAGCTGTGAATGGTGCTTGTAGGCATTAGCGGCATTACTGCAAATGGATTTCACTCTGCTAACCTTCCACACAAAATGCCATGGGATTGGTCACATACTAGCGGTATTAGATCAAGAAAATACTTGCAATACTTCAAAGTCGTCCTAAAACCTCTCGCAGTTACGCCAATAATGTTAACAAAGCACATTCAACAAATGTGGAAGAAATACAAGAGTTACATAGTGTAAGCATGGAACCTTGTGCCTTTACAATGAAGTGGCAACTGTCTGGAACACAAATGTCAGGATAGGTTTTTATTTCATGCCCGAAAGACAAGGACTGAGTGCACTGGATTGACAGGAACAAAAAAAAAGAAAAAAATATAAGAACTGAACAAAATTAATAAAAACTATTGCCCATTCTCAATATAATATAGAGGGGGAAACAAACTTAATTAAATGATGCAAAATATGCAGTATACAGCCAGAGCTCATTACAATGATTACTGCATCCCATCATGCTTCATGTTCGGCCGCCGTTCCATTCACTTTGGAAAAAAAATGTTGGTCAAATCTATCACTGAAGGAAGCTCTCTGGAATTCAAATGTAACAACATGGTTAATTGTATTGATAATGTATCCATTTTATTGATGTTTCCTGATCAAAAAGTAGTTTTCAGCAACACAGCTTTTAACTCGACAAGATTTTTTGCTTTTACAGAACGGCATGTCTGTCATATCAGGTCACATGACATAGCCTATATACTACACTGAATCATTCATCGTCATACTGTGTACTGTACTACTTAGTAGTCAGAAAATCAGCGTGCAGCGTGCTCAGCAAACCCACATCAGAGCCCTTAATATATAATGGGAGGCTCCTCCCACTAGCTCATACCATTTTATACTAAAGTTACTATATATATTATTTTACGTTAATTATCACAACAATAGTATATTCAACAGAATATCTTCAAAATTCTGTATGTTTTACTGGTATAATTTCATTTAAAAGGATTCAATTATATGTTTATGTTTTCATTTCACAAACTCACCCCTTTTAACATACAATTAGCTTTTTCTTTCAACCTCCAATATTAATTTATTTAATGAAGTGTGTGTTCTCCTTAAACCATTACCTTTAATTTGGCGGTTTCAAACAGTAATGATTTTGAATACCAACTCCGAAGGAATTGTATATTTCAAGCTAAACCATATTCCTTTCCTGAAGTAAAATATTCTCAATTTCACACAGTGTATACCCTGTATGCGATGGATTGATTTCGTTTTGTTTTTTAAATACAGTTAAGATCTCATTTATATATATGTTTTATATATATTTAAACCCTTCTATACAGTATTTAACATGTTCACTTGTTGACTTTATTCACTGTGTTTTAAATTAAAGTGTTCAGTCAGTAGAGTAAGTTTCATTGTCATGTGAAGGAAGGGTGCATTTTATCGGCAAGATAAAAGTCTGCTGGGGGGCGAGTTCAGCTATTCACACATTGGCATACCCTCTGTGTCAGTGAAATATAGCATGTTTAGTGTAAAGTGTACATTGGGCCTAACAAATTAGATGTTGCATCTTTATCCATAATTATTTTTGATGTGATGGAGCAGTTCAGTTAGAGATTCACTGCAAGCTGTGTTCACAAAACAGGACATGTAATTCCACTTTAGGGACGACTGTTATAGTCCAGAGTTGGTGTGTTTTGCAGAAGTAGAAAAAGACGAGTCTAGGCTATTTGGACTAGGAAAAACACCTTAGTGTTTGATAGTGACAACACTAACTTCAGGCAGTGTTGGAATTGTGTCAGAGGTTGTGGGGGCATCCCCAAGGTGGATGGGGGGATAACACTATGAGGTGTAACAAATCTGACATTAATTAAGAAATATATATTAGATTACCAAATAAACTGTTGCATAATCAAACAAGCGTTTCCACATGCAGCTTTACAGCCAGCTTATAAGAATGTGTCCATGATGGTATGGGGGGCTAAACAGGCCATACATCGGATTGCATGCATACTATATTGCTCTGGTCTGTGTGTGTACTCTATTGGTTTCCATGCACGCTAGATGCAAGAGGGGGCATTAGTGACCACCATTTTTAAATAAGTTAAATTAAAAAGACATAACAGATAGAAACATTGTATTTTTTATTTCCATAACACAATTTCTGTTTGTTGATAATGTGATTTATGTGATATTTGCTGAAATCATGAATGCCCTGACTTCAGGGGAAAATACAGATTACATTTCTTTCACAAACTATGCCAAAAATGTTGCTAATGATATTTACCAAATGTTCCTACTGTAGCTTGACTAACTGTAGATGAATATAATTATGGAATCAAAATAATTATTTGATTATATGAATAAGTAAAAATGTATTTCCTGCATTTAAAAAGTGTCCTGCTATAATAGTGGTTTGTGTGGAGTACAATTTCAAATTTCTCCAGGAACGTGGCTTTCTATTGGCTAATTATGCCAAGGCAGTGCAATAAGCTCTATTGTGATGGGCTGACATGATATATATAAGACATCACAAAACCTATTTTTCAAGTGTTTAAAAGTAGCTGGTCACTTATGCCCCCCGGTCACTAATGCCCACTCTTGCCCTCTCGGTTTGCATGTACCATATCGGTTGTTCATGTGACTTAACTGGGCAGGGCAGGACTAGAGTGACAAAGGGAAATAAGGTGGAAGCAGCAGTGTGAGCTTTGTCCTTAAATAACACATTACTGAATTACTTACCCACATCATCTGAGCAAGACATTATAGATGACTTTTTAAGTATTTATCACATTGTGTCCATGGTTGACACCTATGGGGCCCCGTTTCTGTTAGACATCCTTTTGTGCACGGAGTAGAGCTGTCCCGAAGGGTACATTTTTACCTTTGATGGTTTGGAATACATTACCGAATGAAGGTTCGAAGCTTTGTTGGTGCTAATGTGCAAAATTTATCGATGACGTCACATTGTAATCCTAGAGATCAAGGTTTGTGATCTTGAGGCTCAGCTTGTTGATCTGTGCTGTATTAGTGATATAAAATAATTAGTCAATCAACCCATGAGAGAGATGGTGTGCATGCCAAAACCTAGGAGAGTTGAGACCGTAGAGCAGGAAAGTGTAGAGAACTGCTGGTTTACAGGGCGTGCAGAACTCATAGAGACATCCCAGGAGCTAGAATTGCCCAACAGGTTCCAACTGCTGGACACCAAGTTGGACAGTGTCAGCTCAAAGGGTGATGGGGGGGCAGTTGAGCACCAGAGCACCATGGTGCCCACTCCCCCCCAGAAGAAGGAGGTAGTTATAGTAGGAGACTCAATTCTTAGAGGTGTAGATCACACAGTGTGTTCTAGTGATAAGGAGACCCGCATGGTATCTTGCCTGCCTGGTGCTCAGGTTGCAGATCTCCCTAAACTAGTAGACGGGCTACTGGTCAAAGCCAGAGGGAATCCACTGGTCATGGTCCACATTGGAACCAATGACATAGCAAAAGGTAGGACAGGGGATGAATACAAGTTGAAAGGATACACACAGTTTAGGAGGGACAGGCAAAATCGAAGAGGGGGTGGGGTAGCATTATACAGTATGTGAAAAATTACATTGAGGCAGAAGAACTCAAATTAGATCCCAGTAACGGAACAGAATCTTTGTGGGTCAAACTGAACAACAGATCTGGAGGATTAGTGGTAGAGTGTGTTACAGACCACCCAACTCAGATATTCAGCAAGATGTTGCATTGTACAGTGTAATCAGGACTGCATGTAGCAAGGATGTGGCTGTTATAATGGGGGATTTCAATTTTCCTAACATAGACTGGGAAAGCCCGGTTGGGACTACAGAAGCAGAAATAGAAATGGTTGAGATGGTAAATGACTGCTTTCTAACTCAATTTGTCAGGGAACCAACCAGGGAGAGGGCATGTATTGACTTGATATTTTCAAATGACCAAGATAGAGTCAGGGGGATAGTAGTTAGAGAACCAATGGCAAATTGTGATCACAATATGGTTAGCTTTGAGGCATTCTTTCAAAAAACAAGGTCCAAGTCTAAAACAATGGTCTACAATTTTAGAAAAGCAAACCTTGACGGTATGAGGCTGCATTTAGAAGAGGTGGACTTAGACTGGAGCACACTGGATACAGATTCAGTTGAAAATGGATGAGTATATTTTAAGAATATACTACTTGAGGCTCAGGAGAAATTTATACCAAAACTTAGCAAATTGAGTACCAGAAATCATTGGCCAAAATGGTTTAATAGAGGTATGCAAAAAAAATCAAGAGAAAGAAAATGTTGTATAGCGCATACAAAAGGGATGGAGACGAAACAAAATACAAAGAATATGTTGAGCTGCAAAGAGATCTTAAGAAAGGGATCAGGAAAGCAAAGAGGGAAATAGAAAGAAACAGCTCTTGGAGCTAAAGCTAATGCAAAGAGCTTTTTCAATACTACAACAGCAAGCGGTCAATAAAGGAGGAAGTGAAACAGATAAAGGGCAAAAACGGATGTATCTTGGAAATCGAACAAGATGTGGCAAATGTTCTAAATATGTATTTCACAGAGGTTTTTACAAAAGAAACAACAGATAGCATGCCACAGGTTGACAATCAGTCCAGTCAAACCCTAAGAGAGATCAGGATAAATGAGGAGGAGGTACTAAAGGGACTAGCAGAATTAAAAACAAACAAATCACCTGGGCCAGATGGTATATTCCCAACAATACTTAAAGAAATGAGGGAAATGATTTATAGACCGCTAACTCAAATATTCCAAATGAAACTTAGAACAGGGGATGTGCCGACTGACTGGAAGACAGCAAATGTCATACCAATCCACAAGAAAGGTGACAAAACTGAGCCAGGAAACTACAAACCAGTCAGTCTCACCTGCATCACCTGTAAAATGTTGGAGAAAATTATTAGACAGAAAACAGAGGAGCATCTCAATGAAAACCATATACTTGGAGATAGATGGAGATGGGTTTAGACGAGGCAGATCATGTCTTACTAATTCATTAGAGTTTTTTGAACATGCAACTGCAGCTGCAGATCATGTGAAAGCATATGATATGATATACACAGTACAGGCTATTCAAAGGGCCTTAGATAATATTCATTTGTGGGCCAACACCTGGCAGATGAAATTCAATGTGGACAAGTGCAAGGTAATACATGCAGGTAAAAAAAATATCAACTATAATTACACTATGGGAGGAATAGAACTAGATGAAGTAACACATGAGAAAGACCTAGGAGTCTATGTGGACTCCTCACTTTCTCCATCCAAACAATGTGGGGAAGCAATAAAAAAGGCAAACACAATGTTAGTGTATATTGTCAAAAGTGTAGAATTTAAAACAAGGGCAGTAATGTTCAGACTGTACAATGCACTAGTTAGAGCTCATCTGGATACTGTGGACAGTTCTGGGCTCCACACTTCAAGAAAGATATCGCTGCTCTAGAGGCAGTTCAGAGGAGAGCAACCAGACTTATTCCAGGTCTGAAGGGAATATCCTACTGAGAGACTGAGGGACCTGAACCTTTTCACCCTGGAACAGAGGAGACTACGTCTTGATCCAAGTCTTCAAAATCATGAAAGGCATCAACCACATCAAACCAGAGGAGCTTTTCCAGATCAGCAGGGACACACGCACCCGGGGACACAAATGGAAATTGGGCTTCAAGGCATTCAAAACGGAAAACAGGAGACACGTCTTTACACAGAGAGTCGTCACAATCTGGAACAAACTCCCTAGCGATGTGGTAGATGCTGAAAGTTTGGGAACATTTAAAAATAGACTGGATAGGATCCTTGGATCACTTTGTTATTAATGGACACCAAACGAGCACGATGGGTTGAATGGCCTCCTCTCGTTTGTACACTTTCTTATGTTCTTATTTTCTTATACCTATCAAACACATTTGTATTATATTGTTTTCCAGTTTAGCTGTATATTGTTCATGGATTCACATCTAAAAATTGTAATTGATGATCTTATGTTTAATATACAGTATGTGAGGTCTATTGTATATTTAGGTTATTATTATTATTATTATTATTATTATTATTATTATTATTATTATTATTATTATTATTATTATTTCTTGGCAGACCCCCTTATCCAGGGTGACTTACAAAACATAAGAGCAATACAAAGTGCAATAATACAGTACAGTTCAAAGCATAATGCAACTTACAAATTCCAATTTACACAAGTGTATAGGAAATATACAGTAAACAATACAAGTCCTACATCCTAGATAGTCCTAGCTAGTCCAGGCATCGTTAAGAGCTAAGGGAAAGAAGGCATAGGGGAAATCAAAATAAACAATACGAGTACTAGTAATGCAAAGCAAGGGGTACGTCAAAACGTTACATTGAATCATTATGTCAAACAGGGGACAGACCTTACAGAAATGAATACATTGTACATATAATAGATTTCATGATACTATAGGGCAGGAGTGGCTAACCCTGTTCCTGGAGAGCTGCAATCCTGCAGGTTTTCCAGGTCTCTCTAAATCACCAATCATTGGATACCTTGAACACAGGGACATTGAGCCTAATTAAGACACACAATTGGTTCAATTAAGCTGTTAACGATCTGGATTGAACAAAAACCTGTAGACCCTGCAGCTCTCCACGACCAGGGTTAGCCACCCCTGCTATAGGGTATTAGTTCTAGTATTTTTTTTTCTAGTTGATTTTAAATATAAAGACAGACTATTTGTCACAATTTTTTTTCTGGCATCTGGCCCTTCACAGTAGTATTTTTTCCAAATAGCACCTCACATTGTTAACTAAAGAGACTTTACTAACTTCAAGACATCTATGACATATAGTAATTAAAGTGGTTTGGCTACTAAAAATATATAATCAGGAGCTGGATGGCCCCAAGAAATTTGGTATTGCTACTAAAATATATATATATATATATATATATATATATATATATATATATATATATATATATGTATGTTTAGGAACTAGATGGCTCGTAGATATTTTGGCTGATTTTATTACCTGAATCCCTGTCACAACATCCTAGACCTAAGAATAATTAGTGTACTAAATTTGGCTATGTAACACATTATTATTATTCCTAATAATTTAATTTAGCTTGACGCCATTATCCAAGATGAAGGTCATACAAGCACTAACATAAAATGTTCTATAGATTATAAGATACACACTTTAAAGTTAGGTCTAAAATCACTATACACTCAACATATGAAAACATTAAAAGGTCTACAAGTCAGTGTTAATTTTGGCAGCTATTTTAGATTTTGTGTTAGTCTTACTCTTTCAACTAAAATGCTTATCAGTTTTATTCACATTTTAGACATTTCAAATTTCAATAGTTTTAGTTAAGATTAGTCGACGAAAATGCCTGTTATTTTAGTCTAGTTTTAGTCAATGTAATTTTAGTCCATGTATTTATTTTTTATTTTTGTTAACTTCATTATCACCATTATGGATTATGTCTGATGGCAGATGATTACATCAAATAGTGGATGGATGCAAAACATAAACATATTGAGTGACTTAATTTGAAATGTATTTGAAATCAAGTCACAAACAGCTATTGTAAACTTCACGGTCACAAATTACTGTAATTCACATTATTTTCAGTTTGAAGTCTCTATTGAAAATGTGTGTAATAAGAATAGTCACAAGAACAGTACGGAAGCATATAGTGTACTTTATTAAATTGCAAATACAATCCCACAGTTGCATTTTCATGTATGCACGCGTTATTTAGGTCACAATGCAAATACAATCATCCCATCTGTATTTTTATATTCCAGTATGCACAATTGGGTTACGGCGAGATGGGGAATTGAACACCAGTCTCCTGTGGCAAAATCTTACTGCATCACTAAAAGGCCTCTAAGCAAGGCTCGTAATCGTTACAATATCATGTTCAAACACGTCCCCCACTGATAAACAAAAGATTGTATGTTTAAAGTGATATAGCATAAGCATATCTTTAAGCATGTCACTGAAAATAGGTCGATGACAAATATTTTTCGTCTTTACACTGCTACAAGTGTAATCCAAAGACACATATTTAATATATTGCAGAATGTGTGCTAGCTAGCTGGATTTACCTCTTAAAAAGACAACAAATAGTAAGAGAGAGGTGCAAACAACAGTACTTATTTGTAGACAGTCAGGCACCACACTCCAAAATACTTCTACTCCGAGGCATCCCATCAATCTCCTTTCCCCCATGATCAGCTCCCCCAATCACAGTGCCCACGCCTATCACACATGGAGCTAACCTTCGAACTTGGAAACTATAAAAATTCCCCTCAATACATCAGATGCCCAATTTACTTCCCCACCCCCCAACACACACAACTGACTCACACACACTCTGCAGTCCCTCCGTCTCACATAATAGTCCCAGATGGCTGTATATAAAGCTACCATAAGCTGGAGCCAACACTGCTATGTACACAGTTTTATGACCTGGTCAGATGGAAATCTGCTTGTTTTTGTTTATTTTTAATTTAGAAAAGTAAAAGTACCGTGATTCAAGAATATTTCTGTCCGTACATAATAATGTGGTGGTTAATCCTGGTTCTTCAGTGCCACCATATCTGCGGGTTTTGTTTGAACTGGTATCTTAATATTCTTAAAGCATAATTGCTTAAAGCAGGGGATTTGTTTACGGAATTACAGGTTGACCAAAGACAAGACTGTGAATCTTCCTCTTGAATCTAGCAGTGGTTTAGAGCATTGTTTTTATATAATGCACCTCCCTTTTTTCAGGACTAAGCTAACAAAACCTATTTCCTGGAAAGAAAACATCAGACCCTTTGAAGTACACATTTTCTACTCATTAATGCTCATAGACACTTTTTCATCTATGGCTGGACGACTACTTTGCAAAATTTGACATGCATTAGTAGAAGTTATACGTGCATCGCCATGGTAACTAAAGTAAGTGCACAGCTGGAGGCAAATCCTAGCCTCTACAATTGAAGAAAGTCCCAGATAGCTCGAAATACTGTATTTCTGTAATAGAGTGACTAAGAGAGGATCTCATTCTGTGGTCAGTGTCAGTGGCCAGAGCATCAATTGCTTGCTCTGCCAGCTCAGTCTAAGCTGGCCCTTAAATGTATATAAACTTAACTTAAGACTTAACATACAACTCTTCAACAGAGCAGCTTGGGAAGAGCAGTGAACTTTAGTTGCCTCCAAAGATTATATATTATGTATTATATAGTTTATCATAGAATAAATAATTCTGTAATCGTATAAAACTTCCAAGAACAGTCATCCAGTTGATGGCCGTGCATTGCATCAAAAATGCTTCAGCTGACCAAACAGTCATACAGCATTGCTGCCATTTGGATCCACTTCACAGATTCTGTTCAGCTGGCTGCAGGGAATTTAAAGAATATAAAACAAAACTGACATCTGATGCCCGAGACCTCTAAGGAATAATAAATAATTTACCAAACTTTACCAGAGAGCAAAGAATGCTGGTGTTCTGTAACTGAGGTATAAAACAAACAGGTTTCATTTTAGTTTAAGTTTTAAATGTTTCCCTGTATCTATTATTCAAAGTAGATATTTAATGTTGTATTATTGTTACACGTGTTTTAGAGCCATTTAAATTAAGAACCTGGACTGCTCATGGCCATAGAGGAACCAGAGTTGAAAAACACTGGGTAACACAACATGTAAGGGTGTTTTAAATTTGTACAGAATGCATAATGTGAAAATATACAGTATGAGTATGTGTGTCTACAAAATGAAGTTACAGTCAAGTACTTGGTTTGCAATATACAGTTAGGTCCATAAATATTTGGACAGTTACACAATTGTCATCATTTTGTCTCTGTTCACCACCACAATGACAAAAATATGTTCTTTAAGTGTAGACTTTCAGTTTTAATTTGAGGGTAGTTACATCCAAATTGGGTGAACAGTGTAGGAATTACACCCATTTTTATATGTGATCCCCCCGATTTTAGGGGCTCAAAAGAATCTGGACAAACTAACTCATGAATTAAATTGTGAGTTTCAATACTTGGTTGCAAATCCTTTGCAGTCAATAACTGCCTGAAGTCTGGAATCCATAGACATCACCAGATGTTGGGTTTCTTCCCTGGTGATGCTCTGCCAGGCCTGCACTGCAGCGGTCTTGTTCTTGGTGCGTTTTGCCTTCACTTTTGCCTTCAGCAAGTGAAATGCATGCTCAATTGGATTCAGGTCAGGTGATTGACTTGGCTATTGCAGATCATTCCATTTCTTCACCTTAAAAAAAGGATTGGGTTACTTTCGCAGTGAAGAGTCGAAGAAATCCAGAGAGAGATATATGTTTCCAGTCAAAGGTTTTTTTATTACATGCAGCTGCAAGGAAGAGGTTCAAGAGGCGATCTCAAGAACAGTCTTAGAGAAGTTACAAACTACAGGCACTTTTATGCAGACCAGCCAGGAGAGAAAGATAACAGGACCCACATGTATGTCCCGTGATGAGTGCAAGTTCGGATCCGGCCTGACATCTCCTTAGGAAAACCCATATATGGTTAAACCGGGGAAAATTAAAGCATACGTAATGTTTAATATAAGGGGGGTTTGTACGATGTATCAAGCCCAAATGTCTGGAGAAAACTGGTTCTTATCAGACTCTGTTCCTCTGGGTATCAGGGTTGCACTATGGCACAGTACCATAGCACAGCAAGGCCGCGAGACAGTGACCTTGTTTCCAGAGACACACAGGGAAAGAAATGCAGTTCATCATGCTGTATGCTTCAGGTCATTTTCCATCTGCACTGTGAAGCGCCATCCAATGAGTTTTGAAGCATTTGGCTGAATCTGAGCAGATAATATAGCCCTAAACACTTTTGTCAGCAATCACATCATCAATAAATACAAGGGAACCAGTTCCTTTGGCAGCCATACATGCCCATGCCATAACGTGCTTCACAGATGAGGTGGTATGCTTTGGATCATGAGCAGTTCCTTCCCTTCACTATACTCTTCATTTCCCATTATTCTTTGTCTCATCTGTCCATAGGATGTTGTTCCAGAACTGTACAGGGTTCTTTAGATGTTTTTTGGCAAACTCTAATCTACTCTTCCTGTTTCCTGTTTACATCTTGTATATATTGTATATAAATATTTAGCTCACAATATATATATACACTCACCTAAAGGATTATTACGAACACCATACTAATACTGTGTTTGACCCCCTTTCGCCTTCAGAACTGCCTTAATTCTACGTGGCATTGATTCAACAAGGTGCTGAAAGCATTCTTTAGAAATGTTGGCCCATATTGATAGGATAGCATCTTGCAGTTGATGGAGATTTGTGGGATGCACATCCAGGGCACGAAGCTCCCGTTCCACCACATCCCAAAGATGCTCTATTGGGTTAAGATCTGGTGACTGTGGGGGCCAGTTTATTACAGTGAACTCATTGTCATGATTAAGAAACCAATTTGAAATGATTGGACCTTTGTGACATGGTGCATTATCCTGCTGGAAGTAGCCATCAGAGGATGGGTACATGGTGGTCATAAAGGTATGGACATGGTCAGAAACAATGCTCAGGTAGGCCGTGGCATTTAAACGATGCCCAATTGGCACTAATGGGCCTAAAGTGTGCCAAGAAAACATCCCCCACATCATTACACCACCATCTGAATGTCTCAACAGAAATCGAGACTCATCAGACCAGGCAACATTTTTCCAGTCTTCAACTGTCCAATTTTGGTGAGCTTGTGCAAATTGTAGCCTCTTTTTCCTATTTGTAGTGGAGATGAGTGGTACCCGGTGGGGTCTTCTGCTGTTGTAGCCCATCCGCCTCAAGGTTGTACGTGTTGTGGCTTCACAAATGCTTTGCTGCATACCTCGGTTGTAACGAGTGGTTATTTCAGTCAAAGTTGCTCTTCTATCAGCTTGAATCAGTCGGCCCATTCTCCTCTGACCTCTAGCATCAACAAGGCATTTTCGCCCACAGGACTGCCGCATACTGGATGTTTTTCCCTTTTCACACCATTCTTTGTAAACCCTAGAAATGGTTGTGCGTGAAAATCCCAGTAACTGAGCAGATTGTGAAATACTCAGACCGGCCCGTCTGGCACCAACAACCATGCCACGCTCAAAATTGCTTAAATCACCTTTCTTTCCCATTCAGACATTCAGTTTGGAGTTCAGGAGATTGTCTTGACCAGGACCACACCCCTGAATGCATTGAAGCAACTGCCATGTGATTGGTTGGTTAGATAATTGCATTAATGAGAAATTGAACAGGTGTTCCTAATAATCCTTTAGGTGAGTGTATATATATATATATATTTTTTTTTTTTTAATTATTTTTTTTTTTACATATTTCCTACAAAAAGTAATGGGAAAACAAACAAGCTGATTACATCTAACTGAATGTGACTTTGGTGATATTAATTATAAACTATGACATCCTAATGAGGCACACTTGTCTTGCAGTGTGGATGACACATATGTATTGATCCTTACCCCCAAGTTTCTGTTTGTCATTCATAATATAGCTAAGGAATTAAAATTCACCAAACTGATAAAGACGGACCCATGAATGCATTTACCATTTTTGACATTTACCTCTAATTGACTGTTGACATTTAATGTCACCAGGTGACATCATTCCCCATAGCAATCACTTACTTAGATGACTTCATGGAACAACTGAAAAATAAACAAGCCACTTAATATGATGAGAAGATCAGCAGGTGTCTTATTTAAATGTTTGCCGTGTCTGAGCTAATGTAAGCTATAAGATATGAACATTTTAGTTGAATATTTTTTTTCTAGATTTATATTCCTATTCCTGGCTTCTAAGTAATTACAGTAGTTTTATTATGTCGCTGGTATTGAATTATGCCTGTCTCTCAGCCTATGAATCAGAATATTTGTATTAAATTAAATTTCACATTTTGTTACTTAATCCATTTTAGAATTTTAGTCATCAAAGAATTTAATTTAAATGTTGGCTGCTATATATGCCTACACTATATTTTTTTTCTATTTAAACAATGTTAGTTAACTTACTCTCTTGGTTAGCTAACATACTTGTGTAGGCCCAAAGGACTATGGCTGGGAAGATTATATTTATTATTTAAATCGATAATGTTTTCCCCTTCAAACCAAATAAAGCATTCAATATCTTTACAGAATAACTAAAGACATGTTTAGTTTTTTCCAGAAATTTAGCCTAACTCTTCCTACATTATATAATAAGTATGTACTGTAATTGAGAAATTGAGCTAAAAATGCTATTTAACATTAAAAAATTAAGGATGAAAAGGAGAATCATATTATTTATTGAATGAGATCTTAATGGCATGACTGGTTTTATCCCTTAATTATATTTTCTACTATTTTAAAGCTGATCCTAATGTTCTGGGGACAGAAAATTATACTTTATTTTAAATGTACCATTTTAAATGTTGTTCCCAGTTCTCCCTAAGAAACATTTTTACTGCATTACATTATTGTGAAGAGTATATAAAAAAACAAATGTATTTTCTTGGAATCTTAAGCGTTTTTTGCATGGTTTGAAACTGTTAAAGTTTGAAGTGAAGGATACCATGAATGAAGATTTAATGTACAGTATACAGTAGGCATTTCCCAAATATTTGTCATTTCTGCACTACATTGCTACATTATCAAAATTGCACTAATAATGCCATATATTTTGTCCTATTATCTTTAAACTTTTTCCTTAGAACAGTATATTTACTCTTTACTGGGAAGGTAGCCTTTGTTGAAAGCAGCCATTTATGCAAATAAAGCACTTTTTTAGAAGAGGAACTGTGTAGCATATGCATCAGTTATTTATTGTAAAATCGTATGGGGCCTATCTGCCTTTATTATGGATACTCTCATGTCTTTATTAGAGCATCTCATTACAACAATGTGACATTTGAGGAAAGATCTATTATTTAACAATATCATTAACTGAAGTACAACCTTTCCGAAGTTGACAGCTACTAATGCTAATGGATCGAATTGCTTTTTTAAGCCAGCATCAATACATTTTTGAAGTGACAAAAGGAAACTTAATAAGATCTTAAGATGTTCTCAAAGATGATTATATTGCAAATTCTATTGTTTTATATGCAAAAAAGTCTTCAGAAACATTATTCTTGCAAACAAATTATATCAAAATTATGCCTTGTTATGTTGAGTCTGTCTTTGCTGATGAATGTAGTGGAAACAAACTAAAAATATTAATTTAGATAAATATCTGGTCAATTAAAATAAGAAAACAACATGCAGTGGGTAGTATAATGAAAGGAAAACTGCTATACAAAATAATTTGTCTACCTGTCTGAAGCAAAAAACACTTGTAATAATACATTTGTAAGTTTGGTTAATTTTGTTGAAAATAAGAATATAAAAGAAGTAACCAATATATTGAAGATATGAGCCAGTCCTTGATCTTTAGTAATACTTCAGCCAAGAGCAGGCTTTAGTACAAGGAGTGATGAGTCTAATTCTTCTGGTTTGCATTACTTTGATCTGTTGTTTTTAAGAATTGATTCCAATGTGAATATTGTACAGAAAGGCAGAAAATACGGTGTTAAATAGATCTAAAATACTACGGAAATTGCAACTCAAGCACTATATGTGCTGCCCACAGCTTCAAGTAATGGATTACCAGGCTTAATGTGCACCTGAAAACCTCTTCAGAAGAATAATTAAGCTCAAGTACTAAGGACTTCACTTCACAGGACTGTGTAAGGAAAAGAGGCATGCTGATAATTGTTTGAGGTAAAACTTGTCTCTGGCAATTTTGATTCTCATGTTGACTAAAGGGGAACTAGCAGAGTCCCTACAGTTATTGGTTTATATATGTTGGTAGAAGTGTATAAGTAAAGTATCTGTGATGTTTCTGTTCCATGCTATAATTGTAGTAACTTTTGAAACATAAAAGTATTATCTTCATCACAATCATGGCTGTTGAAAATACCCCAAAGGAGAGCTCTGCTGTCTTTCAGCATGTGACATTTCAACACTTACCAGATAAAAGAAAACACTACATCTAGAAAGCACGGGATCTGTCTTCCCTGCAGCAGCTCAGGTAATGAGTCTGTTCAGTGGTAGTGTGATCATATAGCTCCATATTCACCATGATGAGATGGGACAGGGTTTTAAAGTAGCCTTTAAAGAGAAAGACATTCAAATTTGAACCCTTTGGCACGTAAGTACACAAATAATTAATTTTAGTTTCTCTTTAAAGTCTAATTTAAATGTGTTTATATAATTTTCTCATTTAAGAAAATGTTTAAAAAAGATAAATGCAATAAATATATTTTGCCTGCCAGCTAAAGGAAAGCAGAAAGACACACAAGTGCTTGAGTAATCTGACTGTATTAATCAACTCATTCCATCTCTAGCATATACTTCTTCAGTTAATAAACTCTCTAAAAATGCAAATTAGTTGCATATTATGATCCACTTAACAAAATAACTAGAATTGATTTGTGGAATGAATTCATAAGTGTGTAAATAGACTTTACAGCTTATAAGCATTGTAAGTATGTAAACAAGATCTAACTTTTGTAATAGTCCCCTTTAAAGGACCTGCATAATGTTTTCAAATTTGAATATTTAATTTTGCTAGGTTGGCAGGTTTGGATGAAACATGCTGAAATTAAATTATCAACTTTTTACCTGGTGTTCTTTTGCCTTTTCCAAAATCACAATTAGTCCGCCAAAGATTTGGTCAAAACACCAGCTTAAGAGAAGATTCAGAAATAAAAGCAACAAAAGTCATGTAAGTGCTCAGTGAATCTATCAGAGGTGGCCAGAGTGGCAGCAGGCCATAGTAACTTACACAAGAGGAATTATTGCATTTTGAAGAGACTAAGAATCCAAGATATACACAGGTTTGTCAAACACACATTTTTCTTTTGTTCATTTCAGGAAGACTCTAGCGATAGAGATGTTTCATCTGGCCAGAAAAATCATCTCAGGAAATTATTTCTCTGAGCAGCATGCCGGCAGTGCAAACCTGACAGAAACGGTGCATGCCTCAATAAGAGAGAACATATTTAAATTTAACTAGGTGGACCCAAGTAGTGACAATTCTGAAGAACAGTTGCAGCTTCAAATATAAGCAGAGTAACTTGTTATCATGGTGTAAGTGATATGCTTTTTCATAACCAATTGACAGGAAAGCTTTTACCAATCAGCACTCGCACAAAATAACTGTCCTCTTTTTGCTCATAACAAAGACCTTTAATAGCCTGTAATAAATGAAGTTCACTTTTTTAGTCAAACACTGTAATTATGATAATTGCCAGACATTAAATGTGCCTGTTATAAGTCTTCCAAAACTGCTTTCCTCACTGGTTGAATTCAGTTATCATTTTTTGGGGAGCATGGAACAGGCAGAATGATATTGAACAATTATTAAATACAATCCTTTTTTACTAGCTGGACTAGAGGTCACCTAAAACCAAGTGAAAAGGTGCAATCATTGCGTCTGGAAAGCAGAAATAATTGTCTAAGCTCTTTTCATGCATTATCTTTGGAATCTAGCGCCAGTATTGGATACGAAAGAAGCACTGATTCACAATGAAGTCTCACAATGAGCCATTACTACTACAGACAAGGTGTCTGTTCCACATTAGCCTTGTTAGCATTCAAAGGTCAGCAAATCCTTTGTCAAAAGTGGATTATAACCTTTTGGGCTTTCCTCCTGTTGCAGTGAAATTGCTTGACTGGTAAATTAAGTTTAATTCCTTGTTCAACCTGGGGATTGCACATACGATTTTGGGAATGCTACATTTCTTTGGGAGCTGTATTGAAGCATTGCACTGGCCCAAGACGCCACTGTATTTATTTCCTTCGGCTCTCCTCTTCTGCAGGGTTTTTCCATGTAACCACATTAGTGTTAATCAACAAGCAGACATTCTTAGACATTCATTGTGGATACTTGATAATGATTGGTGTGATGGAACAAGGCCCATCCCTTTGTTAAGATAATTCAAAACCTTTTACAGGGGTCTCAAACTCAATTCCTTGAGGGCCGTGTATATGGTGGTTTTTGTTCCAATCGAGTTCTCAATTACTTAATTTGTCTAATGAATGATTCAATTTGACATATTTAAAAATATATATTTTGAGGTATTTTACAGTTGATGATCTAAATGTGCATTTGATTCAAGGTACAGTTGCTTGTAAAATATCTCAGGGTAGTATAGGTGTTTAAATGTATCTAGCTGATTAAACAATTAGACCAATTAAGTAATTGAGGACTCTGTTGGAAGGAAAACCAGCATGCATATGGCCCTCCAGGGACTGAGTCTGAGACCCCTGTTTTAGAACAAAGAAAGACTTATCTGGGGTGTGGTTATGGAGCAGCCATCTTGGGGGAAGTAGGGGAAGGTTACAGAGGCCATCTTGGTAAGGGACTTTATAGACCTGAGTCACCTTACTGCTGACATGGGGAGGGGTTTAATGCTATTGTTTATAGTTCAGATTTGTTTTATAATCAAACATCACCTTTGTTATAATTTTATTTTCATGTAAACCTATTTTGGAAATGTATGTTTGGGGCTGTATGTTTTAATATTTCTTTTGTCACCCCTATCTTCCAATGGTTGTGTCTAAGGGGTGGGGCTAAGCTGACCACAGTATAAAAGCAGGTTTGAGGAGTTCAGTAAGAGAGCTGGGTGTTGGTTAACATGGGCACATTTGTGGTGGAGTAGTTTGTTTATTGTTGTTTTTGCCTGCAATTATTAATTCTGTGTGCTGGCAGTAATTACAATTATTTTTGTGTGTGATGGCATAAATGGGGCTTGTGAGGGATCGAAACAACTGAAACGATTGATTCAGAAAACGAGTCAATCTTTCGAAACGTTGCAAACATCTCACCACAGTGACATCTTGTGGCCAGATGATGCACAATAAAACCCCGTGTGACTGGCAGACTAGAGCTGATCGGAAAAACTTCATTGATGAAACTGCCGAAGGAATAAGGGGTTCATTATGACACCAGACAGTGTTACAAACCATCACCAGATACTAAGCTACACTGTAAGATCAGATTGTTGTATATCACAAATTATTGTACAAAAAGCATGTTGGCACTTTTGGTTATTCAATCAAAGCAAATGTGAACCTATTTGTAATTCATGTCCTGTTAAACTAACTTAATATATCTATGAGAAACATGTGCATCATTGTGAAAAGAACAGAATGCCTTTGGCTTTGTTGTTTTTTTAATTTTAAACAAAAACAATGTCATTACATTGTGTTGGGTCTGGATGTCATAAGTGCGCACTATTTAAACATTTATACATTTATGTTGAATTGAAGAGAGAAGATGACAGTTTGTACACACAATATTATTATTTCACATGGAATTGAAAATGGAAGCATATGATGTACGAGGCCAGAGAAATATAAGATTGAGTAAAATGTGTGACAACCAGCCCCGGTCTCCCCTACTTTTACTTGCAGCTTTGCATGTGTCATCAGACTGTGGACTCTATACTCAAAAGTGTCTGTATTTAATGTGCTGTTGTAACTCTTTGTCCAGATTCCTCAGTGCGGCACTCAGACTGCTGGCTTTATAATGTTTCGTAGTAGGTCAAAGGGCTTTAAATTATTAAAACATATAAATCTAGTCTAACATAATATCCTAAATCACCTCTCCTGACCACTCGGCATCTTCAGATTTCGACATGAGCATCTTCAGACAGGCTTAATAAACCTGAATGACTGTGATGCATTTTACAGTGGGCATATACTAATTTATGTTTTGCATTTCATTTGAATGACATAATTTACATGGGTGCTTATTTCTACCATGTCGTTAACTTATTTAATTTGAATGGTAATGGTTCTGTCAAAAGACAATGGAATTACATTCTGCGCCAATAAAGATAAAGGTGGACTGTATTTGAAAAGCAATTGATATCCAACCTTTTTTGTTTGTTTGTTTTCCTTTAAAATGAGCTCTAACAACCTGGTATAGACGGGGATTAGAAGTGCAAACACTTCTAGAAACGGACAAGCTTCTCAACAGTATGACGTAATAAAGCCCCATTCAGCCTAGTCAGGTGACTCATTTTGATACAGACTTCAGAGTAATGTGTCGAAACTATGCTTCAAATGATTCGAAGCAGATTGCAGTATTCTGAGTCTGACATCACTACTTTTTTTGGTGCTGCATGTTTGGCTTTTTGTCCAACAGACAATACATATTATTACTTTTTAGATTTTTTTTATACTTGCTATCCTTGTTCTTAATTGTCTGATACCGGAACCACCACAACTGGAGAGAGAAACAGATAGAGGACTCTCTAGTAAAGTTTAATAAGAATTTATATTCACTAATTAAATACAGAAATAAAAGCCATGTCAGCAGCCCAAAATGAAAATAATAACTTTTAAAATGAATATATTGTCCGTAGCAATGTTCAGCTTCTCTGCTGGCCCAGGTATTACTGCTACTTCTGTCAACTGCTGTCTTTGCATTTCCTATTATTCTTCATTCAGCACAGTTCTACTGGCCTTCAGTGACACTCACTTCATCAGCTCTGTACACAGGGTTGAATCCCTCCTTATATAGTTTATTGAGCTAGTTAAAGCTCTAAAGCCCGACCATATGTCCATATAAAGAGAATTCTTTTTTTTCTTCCACAGGCTTTACCATGCATTTCCTTGCATATTCAACTGCGCTGAATGGTATTGTAAAGGTATACATAATACAGCTCTGGATAAAATTAAGAGACCACTCCAAGTTCAGAAATCAATGTTAAGTGGTCTCTTAATTGTTTCCAGAGCTGTATTTAGTATTTAAATCTAACCATTGGGACTAAACAACTCAGTACAGTAGGTCAACTATTTATTTTTTGTAGCCCTGGCAAAGTCAACTAGAGTGTTTTACCAAGGGCTAAGAAAATATGTGTTATAATACATACAGGGCAAAATCATTAATGTTGTAGAAAGAGAAGAAGAAACTAGAAGCAGTTCATTTTCATACACCATGGGGTTTTTGTGGTCATGCTGAGTACCTCCTCATATGTAATAAAACAATAATGTAACATGTCACATCACTACAAGATATTTCTCCCTCTGTAGTCCTGTGTAGGACACAAAGCTTTCCAGATGTTTAGATAAATCAAGCAAAGAAAGGCAGTGATGCTCCTGTCCTGCAGCTTTTAGTTACTGTATGAGAGGGTAAAATAACACTTGTTTATAACATTGTCAAGGTTTGAAGTGTTCAAACCTGAAGGCTTTGTTAGAAGGTCACAAAATGAGACAGACTGTGACAGGTGACATTTCGTAACCTGTCCTGTGAGCAAGGGTGTCACATAACTCAATAGACAATAAAAAAAGACTACAGGAGTCTACTGGTGCCCTCCAGCACCCCCGGAGTCTCAAGGTTCCCCCAGTGGTGAACGTTCCTCTAAAGAACAGGTTATCTAAGATGACAAACAGACATGGCGTCCCAAAGGGAACACTGCATTCGCTTAACTCTGTTAACGTGGGGGAAATAGATGTCTGTGTTTGCCAAAGACAAAACATATTTTGATCTCCCTGTGATATGTAAAACAATATGCTTGTATTTAAATAACATTTGCACATATTCCATTTGTGAAAATAATCATTTTCCAAAAATGTATTTTTCTTCTTTATCATTTACATCATATGATATTGGCTTAATTTCTAAGGTCATCAAACCATGTCATTTTATCTTACTGCACAAAATTAAATCAATACATTATTGAGCAACCTAGCATTTACAAGTAATTTACTTGAAACCACTCATTAGTGTCTGGGTTAGACATTTTTGTTTCACAAACCACAAAAGTCTTTGTTTGGGATTGCTGTATCACCCACTTGTAATCCTTTATGACTATGGCAGTAATTAAATCACAGCACTGCTTAAAATGTATCTGAAATACTGTGACTCATAGAAAAGTACATTTTCAAAGACTGTAAAATATCCATGGAAGACATCAACATATACATTTAAAAATGAATAGAATCTATTTTCTTTATTTTATAAAATAATATTAAGGGCTAGGAATCTTCAGTGGTTTCTTGGTTGTTTTCAGCCTAGAATGTCATCATTGACTGACCCTACAGGAACACAAAGCTGAATGGTTCATTATGGAGGAGAACAAACAAACTTCCATTAAAGGGGAGATGTGATCGAGTAAGAGGTTTGGGTTTTCAATCTCTTCTGATTTGTACGTCTCACTGAACCTTAAATAACACACCTACACTCTACAACAATGCCCTGGTCTTGGTTATTTCAAGCTATTTTGAGGTGGCATTTTATATATTTCCAATATCACTGGTAAACAACAAACTGTCACTGAATTTATATCCAATCATTTAAATGTCAGTCTACTTGGACAACAATAATTACTGTACACAAGGTTAGAGGTGAAAGGTTACGCTGAAGGCATTCTTATTTGTTTGTGATGTGAACAGAACACAATCTAGCTGTTTAGGTCCATGCTTTATATTCCTTTGTTTATATTTCTAGTTGATTGTATATACCAGTGAATTCATTTGATGGGTCTGTAAGGTGATACATAAAGGTGAAAGTGTGCTATAACATGCAGTATCAGCCAATGCATCATATGTGTGCGAGTGTGTTTCATTCTGAATGAGGTTACTGACAGCCAGCCTGAAGCCCAGGTAGAATAAAGTGGATAAAAGTGTGCATAGTGTCCGGTAATTAAAAACATCTCTGCTTTGTTAGTTCCAACCATATCTATTTTAGCTGTGCTGAGGGAGAGGTGCCTCCTACTCACATATTATTTGTATCTATTTTTCTTATTGTCGGTTCTGGTACTGAATCGTCATAGCCTGCATCCCCCATGATTGTGTGGATATTAGAGTCACCAGTAAAGGTGGCATTTACTCATATGATCTGTTGGTGTTATTATTGCAGTTTGGGAGCCAATTCCTTGTGTTTGTGTGTCCCAATGATTGGCATGACTATATATATTGGTAATAAGTGTTATCTGGATTGTACTCCAGTAAGACCAGGGCTTCGAATGTGTTTCAGACAGTCAGGACACAGCCTGATGTACCAGTCCATTTTATCAATCAAAAATAAACTAGCAGTCATTATCAGGACATGCTCACAGATTAACAATAAAGGAGCAAGTTAAGATCATTATTGCTCAGTTTAGTGTTGCCTGTAATGAGGACCCAGTGACCTATTCATAGACACTGTTACTCATAAAGTAGCCTGTGTGAATTGAAGGGAAGGAGAGAGACAGAGGAAAAACTGAATTTGCATAACAGAACACGTCTTGTGCTGGAATTTTAAAATAGGAGTTATATATGTCAGCTGCATTATTTATAGCAAAGGAAAAAGGCTCTGAAATGGTATGCTGTTGGGCATCTGTCATGTTTTACAGAAGTGACATTTTAGTGAGTAGTGCCTGCAATTAGTAAATGTAACTGCATAACAGACTGGGGGTAGCATTTCTCACATTAATTTGCAGCAGAGCCAACTTTTACGTCCCACATCACAAACTTATTTATTGAGAGGTTTATCTCTCAGTATCAGACTACTGGATCAGGGCTGCTCAATTGTCACACCTCTCACAATACAGAAATAATTGCATTGTTCTTCAATTAAATGTACAAACTTTGGAAACCTCATTTACCCCGATTAACTGCAGACATTTTCAACCTAGGCCATTGTGTAATATTTAATTGACAGTAGAAATCTCCCACAAGTTCCCGTGTGAGGCATTAGTTTATTGAGCTGTTTGTTGAACTAATGAGAATGTATAAATGCTAGGTGAATAAAGCAATGCAAGATTTCTGACAGGTACGTATTCTGTTTCATTATCAGCAAAATGAATAATTATATTTTGTGTAATTAGCTCCAGCTTCCCCGCGACCCTCACCAGGATAAGCAGTTTCGAAAATGGATGGCTGGATAGATATTTTGTGTAAATCTCATAGGAGAAAATATAAAATCATTGCTGTGTGATCTTCACAAACACTTTGTGCAAGAGGCAAGTAAATGGAATTAATCAACAAGAAATGGTTGAGATAACATGTTTTGCCTATTTTTTAATACAGCAGTGCATACAAATGAACACTGAAATAATCAAATTCTATTTAAAATAATACAATTTAGCATAATAATGTAGGTACAAATAAGCAAGATGTGAAATCCAGTTCAGTTAGTCTAGGTAGCACCATATCAGTGCTTTCCAAACAAATAATATTCACGTTAACACAGTGTCTAGTGTGACCAGTTTAAAAAATGTAACATTTTCTTTTCTGGAGGATGAAAATGCTGTATTTTGAATATAGTCAGACTCCATATTCATTAACCAGAGTAACAAGTTCCCGGAATGACAGAAAAATACAATTCTGCTAGGGTGACTGACCTCATATCAAACAATAGTGAATGAAAAAATGTACCTTATTGACCATTAACATCAGAGCCATTGCAGGGGATGGCAATGTGGAAGATAAGTTTGTTGCAGCCGTAAATAATGACCTGCAATAAACTTGATATGTTTTTGTTGGTTTATCAACATGAAATGCAGAGGTGCTAAAATGTCAAATTGAATTCATACAGACAATTTCAGTGGAGTAACTTGATAGATAGGGACAATCAAAGGCACTTTTTATGCATATATGCTTAATGCACCATTGTGCCACAGCTCATCGTCAGATATTACACATGCTTCTACCTATTCCTTTCACGTGCACATTTGTCAGTTACCTGCATTTTTTTGGTTGTTTTTTTTGGGAATCTCCATACAGTCAGTCCACGGATACACCTTGCATTTCATTTCCATCCCTGAACAATTTCTGAAATGGTCCTTCTTTTTCTGGCAATCAATCTCTTTCTGCACTTGAGCAAACAAAATTGATTACTTTTCTAACTCTATGAGATAAATTAATCTGTATCAAAGCCTGCAGTTGTTTTATTAGATGTCTGAGCAGATATTTACAGCATCCCTGTCCATTTGGTGTCGGTGCTCCATTGGACTGGGAGAAGCTCTGCTGAATATGTAGCTCTCAAAAGGTGACAAAGTGCTTTGACAGTCTTACTCCCCTACTCAGTAAATGGACTTTTCAGGGAGTTTATTTTTTTATTTTTTTATTTTGCTTAGGTCAGATATTTTCTCTTCTTTGTGGTGGGAGGGATTGAAACTGTGCCAAAAATGCTGTCAGATTTACAACTGCAAAATGCAGCTATCTAATATGACAGATGTATAACAGGATTATACCTTCAACCAGAACCTTGGCAGTTTGTATGGTTCAGTTCCTGTCCTGATCGTGTGGGCAGGGTTAAATTCAGTCTGAGCAATCTGCAGAGGAACTGCTAAATACCTCTCACATAAATGCGGGGAGGAATGTAACCATTTATCTTCATGCTAGCTAATGCAAGTATATATTTATGGAGGGCAGGAGCAATGATGCCTATAAATATATATTCGTTTCCCTTTACATAACAATCTCAAGGGAGCATGTGTTTAAATCCAAACAATGGAGTCATATTTGCTGCTGTTGTTGATGTTATTGTTTGATGGATGCCTTTGTTCAAAGTCCTTCATGTTCAATAAGGAGTTCTTTGAGAGTTATGTTACAACAAATATAGAAAACACCTGTCTAAGTGTTCTGTAGAGATACACCCCAAGAACAGGGCCAGTGCTGAAAATAATAGGTGATTGAATTTGAATGAACCAAACCTGGATTTTTTTAAATAAAATACGTATGCCTTTAATACTTGTCCACAATCCTTTCAAGTGGATACGAGTTATTGTCAAGATGATTTTCAGATAAGTAACAGTATATGGCAGACCTTGACTGTTGACTCTGCATTAATACCAAGACAAGCAGTTTATCTTCTCAGCAGGACTCAATAGAAGAGCAACCCTATTAAAGCTTTAAAAATGTTTTGTTTTATTTTATATGTTGAAGTGCTAGTAAGTTTATACATTAAGATCCCCAGAGGAAACCTAAGTAGGATCCTTTTCAAAGTGATTTGAACCAGCACACAGTTTGATTCCCATTTTCTCTGATTTGTATTTTTTATTAAGTTTAAAAGTGCAAATCTAGGAAAGACTATGAAAATGTGAAAACCTAAAGCAGAATTTATATGTCTTTAATACAATATTTAGGTTATTTAGAATGAGAAAAAGAGTAAAGAAGTAAAGAAAGAAGTAAAGAAGTAAAAGATTATTAAATTCATCCTGTTACTTGAATTATGTTTTGTAAATCCAGGACATATATACTATGAACACACTATGCAATGTCTGAGAGCAACGAAAAAGGACAAAACGATAAAATGGGATGTTCATGACACTTGAACAATTAAAATTCCATCAAAAGGCCAATTTGTCACTTGTCAAGTTTTCAAAAGGATGACAATCGCTTTGTTTGGCTATTTCTTAAGAACCCCCGGGGTTTAATGTCATCAAATTATGCATGTGTCATAAAAATGTGTTCAGCAGCAATTTCATGATAAAGTTTTCATGGGTGTGATCGGTCATACAGGAATGGTTTTGATAAACAACTGTCATTGTTGTCTCCCACCGGCAATTTTCATCTCATTGAGGTTTGTTAGTTGTTGTTTGTGTTGTAAACTTGCCCATAGCAAAATTCTTCTTTAAGTGTCATTATGATAACTAGCTATGTTTTTTATTTATTTATTTTTAAATCATTGGTGATATATGCTTATATGATGGTGTCAAATGTGGTCTATAAATGAGACAATAAAAACTAAATCTTTAAATTAATCAAATAATCCCTCACATAAAAGTTTTAAATGGGTTTGTTTAGCTTTGGCTTTGCTGGAGGACAGAGTGTCCAAATGGTCTACATGATGGTAAGATTTTCTTAGGCAGATCTATGGCCAGTTTTTCAAGAAAAGAACAGTAGATTTCTGGCACCTGAACAGAATAAGTGTCTGATTGTCCATATCGGGTTCACAATGTTTCCTTTTGTATTGCTATTATTGTTTGCTTTTTTATTTTAATTGCATTTCCTTCAGATTTTAACTTTCTACAGTTTCTACAGGTCACCAGTACCAGTGAAGTGACATCATTCCTTAGCCTTTCCGGTGAACAAACTCATACAGCATATTCAATTATTTTAGTCTGAGTCAATGCGCCAATTAAGAAATACCAAAACAATCAATACCTAACCTTGCTGATCTCTGTCATCCATATCAGCCACTTTATGTTTTGAATCATGAAAGAAAATGTTCATTATCACAATAACTGCGTGGGGATTACAGAATGTGGTTCGTTTGCAAATGAGAAATTAAAGTTAGTTGTGGTATTTAATTTGCTGACCATGTGTTTCTGATAAAGTTTAAATAACGGCCACATCTTTGTAAACACACTTGTTGATCTCCAATGCTTCACAAAGTAAAAATCAAGTTTAATGAAGTTTGAAATCTGAAGTTAAGGAGAGAAGACCATTCTTGAAAAGCACATTCTACCTAATTTGCAAAGTGGGTGAAATATAGTTAGCCAGATGTCACATGTGTGTTTACTGCTGTTAATCTGGCTCTCCCATCTCTGCCTTGCAGCTAAAACTTGGCTAAACTTCTCAAGATTTCTCACCTCCTATACCCAATACACAGCTGGTGTTGCAGGATTGTAGGGTGAAAATAAAACAATGTACCTGACATTATTTCATGCATGAAGTGCTTAATTTCTAATTTTTCAAACTGGGAATGCAGTTTTTAATCATACTTGAATGTGAAATGTCTTAACCTAGTTTTCTTTTTCAATTAAGGTTAATTTATTTGGATCAACTACTTATTACCGTCAGCAATCTGTATGGAAACAGGAACTTCAGTGAGCTCAGCAGTGACTGGCTTAGTCTTTATTCCAGGCCGCTCTGTGAATAACCCCCAGTTTTCCTTTCTGTGCATTTCTCAACATATGGCAAAGCTCTGGACTTGCTCTCTCTCAACCCTGTGCAAACTGGCACAATGTCAAAGTATTAGTATTGGCTTCTGTATTTTTGACCTCCTCAGAGTAATAGCACTTTTATTTTTTAATCAACTTTTGTACATTGGCAAAAGCTACTCACAACGAACAGTTGCATTGACCATGAAAGATGGATAAGACTACAGTTTTGAAAACGATGAAGATATGGTTCATATTACTCACAGAGGATGTAAAACCTGCTTGGTTCTTTGGTTCGAAGCACACAGATTCCAATGTTAGCAGGTGGTATAACACAATATCTTTAGCAGCTCTACTCAGGGACTAGCTTTTCTCCAGACTGCAATGTATGTTAAAATGGCAATGCTACAGCTATCCAGAATCAGTTCAGAAGGTTAATTTAAGGACTCTGAACCACATTATTTTCTTACTGTAGTTTTATCAAAGTTAATGTAGTATGCTGTATTACAGTGTGTATCTGTGCATCTTATGATCACTTTATTTCTATATGGAAATATTGCTGCTCTTTTTTATTTTTATTTGTTTAGACTATTTCTTCGGGATACAAACACATATCCATCCCAAAAAGTCATGAATAAGGTCTGAAGCTGTGTAATCCCACATTTTAATAATAGATGAAAGATACTCATAATAAAAAAGACCTGAGACTAAGAATGTGCTTGCTAACATTATATTTGATATATGAAAGTTATAGTGGAGACATTTCTTTAGACCTCAATAAGGATTATATAATTTTCAGAACAGAAGGTGGCATTTTATATACTGCCTGTAGTATGTCTGAAACCACAGGCATTTAAATGAAAAGACAAAAGAACAAAACAGAGGTAAGACCTAATAGCAAATGTCATACTCTGTTAATGTGACTTTTGACACTTTATTATCAACATATTATCAACAAATCATATCTCTCTGCCCTGCAGCATTTCATCTTGTATGTTTCACAGAAATGTCTGCTCATGATTTCCATTTTAGGCACATGTGAGCACAGAAAATGAATCACAGAAGAGATTTACACACACACACACACACAAAATAATTACACAAATAGGCACTAGACTGAACACCATAGTGATAAGGACCAGGTGATAAACTGGTGCTATCCAGTACTTTAAAATTTTTACAATTAAGAAATAAAGGAAAATCATTTATATTTACAAACAAAATGCCTTGGAAGTTCACTGGAGCTGTCCTGTAGTATAAACAATTGTTAGAAAACAACAGGTAGGTTTGTTAAGCATTTCATAAGCATTATGGATTGTCTGATTTAATCTGATTTAACTGCAGTTGTAATCTTTTGGAAGAGGCACACTCAGCATTACAATCTTAGTTATCTTTCATTCAAATGGATTACATTAATCCACTCAGTGGACATGAAAAACACATGAAATATTAACATAAATTAAGAACTACAAAACTAGAGATCCCTCCCTCTATCACCTGCAATGACTTTATGGATTATATCAACAGCTAAGTCCTTGAATCCATGAATTTTGTCCTTGATAGAATCAGACAAAATCCCCACATATTATAGCTAACACATGCAGTCCATAACGAACACCATGTTCTAGCACAAGGATGCTCATAAGTGTACTTGGTACCAGAGCACCTTGGGCCGAAGGTCGATGATTGACTTTATAGTTGTATCATTGGACATAAGGCCATATGTTTTGGACACTCGGGTGAAGAGGGGGGCAGAGCTGTCAACTGATCACCACTTGATGGTGAGTTGGATCCCATGAACGGGACGCCGGCCGGATAGACCCGGGAGGCGCAAACGAGCAGTGAGGGTCTGCTGGGAACCTCTGGCTGACGACACTGTAAAGAAAGATTTCAGCTCCCATCTCCGGACAAATTTCTCCTGTATCCTGAGTGAGGTCAAGGACATTGAGTCTGAATGGACCTTGTTCAAAACCTCAATTGTGGAGGCAGCCTCAACAAGCTGTGACATGAAGGTTGTTGGTGCAACCCTAGGACCCTAGGGAAGCTGTCAAGTCGAAGAAGGAGCCTTCCGAGCGATGCTTGTGTATAGGTCTCCGGAGTCGATTGAGAGGTACCGGCTGGCCAGGAAGGCTGCAGCAGTAGAGGTCACCAAAGCAAAAGCTCGGGTGAGGGAGGAGTTTGGAGAGGCCATGGTGAATGACTGGTTCTGGCAAACCATTCGGCGCCTTAGGAGGTGACAGCCCAAGCTGTTCTCAGCAAGGTTGGGGAAACACTGTCCACTACTGGGGAGATCGTTGAGAGGTGGAAGGAACACTTTGAGGAACTCCTCAACCCGATGGACATGCCCTCCTTGCAGGAGGCAGTGCTGGATAGCTCCAGCAGGATCGGATCTATCGCTGTAGCTGACGTTGCTGCGGTGGTCGAGGGCATCCGCGGCGGTAAAGCTGCAGGGGTAGACGAGATTCGTCCGGAGATGTTGAAAGCGCTGGACAGTGTTGGGGTGGAGTGGCTGACGCGCCTCTTCGATGTTGCATGGAAGGTGGGTACAGTTCCTTTGGATTGGCAAACTGGTGTGGTGGTCCCCATCTTTAAGAAAGGGGACCAGAGGGTGTGTTCCAATTACAGAGGGATCACACTCCTCAGCCTCCCTGGTAAAGCCTATGCCAGAGTGCTGGAGAGGAGACTTCATCCGATAGTTGAACCTCAAATTCAGAGGAACAATGTGGATTCCGTCTGGGCCGTGGAGCAACGGACCTGCTATTTGTCCTTTCACAGATATTTGAGGGGGCATGGGAGTATGCAGGTCTACATGTGTTTTGTTCCCTGGGATGTCTTGTGGGAGGTGTTGAGGGAGTATGGGGTGCTGGGGCTGCTTATGCGTGCCATCCGGTCCTTTTATTCCCAAAGCGAGAGCTGTGTCCGTATTCTCGGTGTTAAGTCGAAAACGTTCAAGGTGGGAATTGGACTCCGCCAAGGGTGCGTCTTGTCCCCACTCCTGGATATCAAGGCGCAGCCGAGGTAGAGAGAGTATCCAGTTTGGAGGCTTGGAGGTGGCATCACTGCTGTTTGCAGATGATGTTGTGCTTCTTGCCCCATCCGACTGTGATCTCCGACACGCACTCGAGCGTTTCGCTGATGTCACTGTGTGAAGCGGTTGGGATGAGAATCAGCACCTCCAAGTCTGTGGCTATGGTTCTCTCTCGAAAAAGAGTGGATTGCCCGCTCCAGGTTAGGGGGGAGCAGTTGCCTTTAGTGGAGGAGTTTAAGCACCTTGGGGTTTTGTTCACGAGTGATGGAAATAGGGGAGCGTGAGATTGACAGGCGGATCGCTGCAGTGTCTGCAGTATTGCGGGCGCTGTATTGGTCCATGGTATTGAAGCAGGAGCTAAGTCCTCGGACAAGGCTTGCAGTTTACACGTCAATCTACCTCCCCATCCTCACCTATGGTCATGAACATTGGGTAATGACCGTAAGGACAAGATCGCTGGTGCAAGCGGCGGAAATTAGGTTTCTCCGCAGGGTTGCTGGACTCACCCTTTGGGATAGGGTAAGGAGCTCAGTAATCCGGGAGAGCCTCGGAGTAGAGTTGCTACTTCTCCGGATCGAGAGGAGCCAGTTGAGGTGGTTCGGGCATTTGGTAAGGATGTGCAGCTCTACCAGGCACGCCCCACTGGGCGGAGACCCTGAGGACAACCCAGAACACACTGGAGGGATTATATCTCCCGGCTGGCCTGGGAACACCTGGGAATCCCCCAGGAGGAGCTGGAATCTGTCGCTGGGGAGAGGGAAGTCTGGTCTGCCCTGCTTAGTATGCTGCCACCGTGACCCTCACCAGGACAGGTGATGGATGGATGGATGGACTTGCAGTCCTACTCAGTCCATGTCTACCTTAGACTTTAACTTGGTGAACCATCAGGAATTCATTTCCTTAATTAAATGAAAACCAATAATAGGCCGATATGTGTTTATTCAATGAAAAGTAGGATGTGTTGTTGTATTTGTAATATTTGTCTTAAACGTGTCATGGAGGTGACAGTGCTCCTTATTACTTAATTACTTTGGTATTAATTTTCCATGTTTTGTTGTTATCGATTATCATTATTGATGTAATTATTGGTTTGTTTATTTTCACTGCTTTTTTTGCTTATTACTAATCAAGTCTTATTTTTAATATCGAGCGATCACCAAACAGGACACACCTGCCCAGGATCAGAGATCTCTCTCACCTGGGCTCCTGACCCTTGATTTTTAGGTGATTCTGGCTTTAAATAGCAACCAAACCGTCAGAAAGGAGAGCAGACATCAACAGTGGTTGAGCAACAGCACAGCAGTGGGGAGCGTGTGGGCAGAGGCAGCACTCCTTTACACACTGATGGCCATTGAACTTGGGATTCCTTTGACGGATTCCTTTGATGGAGTGCGAGAGTGATCCGGAGTGTGTGAGTGACAGCCAGAGGAGACTGACCGAAAGCCAGGAACAAGTGGAAGCAGGGGATGCACTGAGAGACAGGGTGTAACAAATTAAGTATACGCTGTGGTTAATTGGAACTTATGGGAGCGGTCAGGAGAGAGACTATTTTGAACTTTATTATACTGTCTAGCTGTGCCAGCTCCCCTGCTGCAGTAGAAGGCCTTTCTGTCTACAGACTCTATTCCTGAATCCTTTACTACTGCTGTAATTAAACCCCTCCTCCACAAATCTAATGCAGATCAAGATTCACTTTAACAATACTGACCTCATACAAATTTTCTCTTCCTGTCTCGGGTGTTAGAGCATACGCCTATCCAATTGCACATTTTTCTAACGGCTAATAACATCTATGAACAATTTCAATCAAAGTTTTCCCCCTGGCCACAGTACTGAAATGGCCCTATTGGAAATATTGAATGTGTTGCAGTCTTCTGATCTAGGGCATGTTAATGTTATGATTTTAGTAGACTTCAGTATGGCTTTTAACAGAATTAACCATGACATCCTAATACACGACTTTGGGAAATCCTTGCTGGCTTATCTGTCCTGGTTCACTTCATACATAACAAACCAACTCCAATATGTACTGATTAATGAAAACTGGTCATTATCAATCAATGCATATGTGAAAATGTATTTTCACTCTACAACCAATCTGCAGCTCGGGTACTCCAGTAGAATCATAACCTGCACATTATTGGATATGAATGTTGATGGTAAATATGAAACCCTTACACTATCCCTTTCATATTCAAATGGAAAACATGACAACTGTGTTTCAATCAGCTGTCTTTTTTAAAGCAGCAATCAATATGCAGCTCTATCAATTTACCCATAAGGAACCTCCACATTATGTGGTGCCGACTTTGACAATAACTATGAAACCCTTTCCCAAATGCTAGCAAGATCCTTTCTTAAAATCATGATGCCTTTATTCCTTCCAGAAAATATTATATTTGGAATCAATCAATATTCTGATTAGTCACTTGAAACTGACAGTTAACTGTAAATATGAAATCCTAACCCTAGCCCTAATCATTATTCTCATAAGATCCTAATTGAAAACATGTCACCAACATTCATATGAGAGTTGTGAAGACAGTTCTTGATCTTGTACGTTTTCTAGTTGCTGCAGAACCCCAGGAATGAGAAAATCAAATCAAAAGTCTAGAAAACAAATGTTGTCTTCTCTGTAAACCAAGATCTTGAATTGTGGCCATCTTGGTTGTGGGAAAGAATGGTTAAGACGGATCCATCTTGAGAATGGACAAGACATAGGCCTACCTCTTCATGCTCTATTTATAAGACAAGGTGGGATTCAATTTATGTACCTTATTGTTTCTAATTCTGGCCCATGGTAAAAGCTAAGATTTACCATACAATGGTATATATTAAACTGACAATATCTTAGAATGTTTAGTTTATACTTTAATGTTTTAAAGTATGATTTTATAGTTATTAACTTTGTAAGCTATGGGACATCATCTTAATCATTAGATGAGATTTGTTATTCCACAGTAGGAGGAGCTTGTTATTGGAGCTATATAAGCTGTGAGCTAAGCATGTGCAATCAAGAGTGAGACCGTTTGGAGTTTAAGCAGATACCTGCAAAGCTTTGAATCTCAGGCAAATCATTTTCCTGGTTGTCAAAACTCTGAATCCTGCTATCTGATTTCTGCAATTACAGTATATAATATATGCTGTTTCCGAAGTAGATGCAATTATGTCTTTGACCTATAGAACATCAATTCAAAGTGCACTGTAGAGAGTGTTGTTATTTTAGTTGCTTTGAGGTTTGAACAGTGTCTTGTTCTGCATCAGTGGGAGACTTATTGCATTGAATGTGTTGACAATGGATGTTTTTTTAACAAGCACAGTGTGAAATGACAGAAGGGACTGACTGCAACAAATTGAATGTGATTGTTAGATTCACTTACAGTCAATTTAGTCAACATGATCCACTGTTTCAAACATTACTGTCATTAGTACAGCTACTCACTGTAGAAACAACTGGGGGGGGAGTGGAGTATTTCCTCTCAGCAACAACCTGTTTCAGTATCCACAGAATGTGTCTGAAGAACCCAGTAAAGAATTGAAGTCTTGAAGCACAGAGGATAATGTATTTATTTAACATGCCTGGCCTGGAATGGAAGTTCTCCACCTCAGTGGAGTCTCTCTGAACAATAACATTTAACAGCTTTCATACAATGCATGAAATGTGGTTCTGTGGGAAGGTCCAGTCACATGCTTCCAAGAAGTGTTGCTTTGAGGTCAGGTTACTGACCTTTGTAATGTTTGCGGTTCTCTTCCTGCGGGGAGGTGTGAGATGCGGAAACCACATGGCTTCCTTTGATGAACTGGGAGAGGTCCGATCCCAGGGTCATCATTAGCAACTGTCAATCAATCATTATCAAAGATAGCTCCTGTCTGTCTGGAGAAACAACAAATATACAAACAGATACTAAGCAAACTGGCAACTGTGGGCTATTTATCTGTTTGGGTGATCCTTTTATCATAATAAACAGAAGTCAAAGTGGAGAGAGGAATGTCTAGAGGGTATGCCCTGAACAACTGCCTGGATGTCGCTAGCTCGATAAATCTAATTTGCTCAGTCTGCATACTATTATTAATATAAAACATTATACAGTTTATATAAAACATTATACCAGCGTTCAGTGTCCTTTGCTTCTGTGGCTTTCCTATGAATGACCACTGTTGTGTTTCTATTGCCTAATGTGACTTTCGTGACTTTAATATACTTCATTCATTAGTTCATTAAAAGGATTATAAGAGTTAAGGTAATTTACCAGAAAATTTACCATATAAGACTTTGTATGTAAGGTAAGTATGTTTAGGGCACATTTCTTTTATTAAAGTGGTTTTTAGTGCTTTTCTCTCAAAGTACTTATAGCATCAATCTATCTGTCATTGTGAAGAGATAAATTATCTTATGCAAGTATGCTCTAAAAGCTGCTGATTACAGCTAATTATTTAGAATAGTGTCTTTCAATAACCAAATTGCAAATAATTTCTGTAATACTGACAAGCTACAAAATCTAGTGTGACATCTTCTTACAAGACTGTTGGAAATCTAAATTAGGCATGAAAAAGCCCCAATTATATTTAATTCCTTTTCATAAACCAAACAAATGTAATGCAACTCTGGGACCCTTTTGGAGATATTTCAATTGAATGGAGACTATTGCGCATTACAATGTAAGATATTTTCTATTTTTTTGTTAATAGGTACGTAGATAGTGTGTTTAAATAAATTAGGAGGTGGTACTAAAAGGATTAGCAGAATTAAAAACAAACAAATCACTTGGGCTAGATGGTATATTTCCAACAGAAATTATTTATAGACCGCTAACTACAATATTCCAGTTAACAGTTAGAACAGGGGAATGTGCCAACTGATTGGAAAACTGCTAATGTCATACATGTCATCCTTTCTGTCATGCACAAGAAAGGGGACAAAACTGAGCCAGGAAATTACAGACCAGTCAGTCTCACTTGCATTACTTTTATTATTAATAATAAAAATACTACTAATAATATTAAAATAGAGGAGCATCTTAATGACAACCATATTCTTGGACAGTCAACATGAGTTTAGTCGAGGCAGATCATGTCTTACTAATTCATTAGAGTTGTTTGAACATGCAACTGCAGCTGTAGATCATGTGAAAGCATATGACATGATATACTTAGATTTCCAGAAAGCTTTTGATAAGGTTCCACACCAAAGACTGATCCTTAAATTGGAAGCTGTAGGCATTCAGGGTAAAGTAAGTAGATGGATTATGAACTGGTTGATGTATAGGAAACAGAGGGTGTCGATTAGAGGAGTTGTTTCTAACTGGAGTGAGGTTGTTAGTGGAGTTCCACAGGGATCAGTACTAGAGTCTTTGCTTTTTCTAATCTATATCAATGATCTGGACTCTGGGATAGTTGGAAAACTTGTCAAATTTGCAGACGACACTAAAATAGGTGGCTCAGCAGATACAATCTAGGCAGCACAGGTTATTCAAAGGGACTTGGATAATAATATAATGGACTCCTCACTTTCCCCGTGCAAACAAAATACTAGGGTATATTGTCAAAAGTGTAGAATTTAAAACAAGGGCAGTAATGTTAAGACTGGTACAATGCACTAGTTAGAGTTCATCTGGATACTGTGTACAGTTCTGGGCTCCTGGGAAAACAGGAGACACTTCTTCACACAGAGAGTCATCACAATCTGGAACAAACTCCCCAGCAATGTGGTTGAAACTGACAATTTAACAAAACTTTGTTCTTCTTATGTTCTTAATCATTTCACATTAATCTTCAACTATTCATACCCAACAGTTTAAAGACAATGTGAATTACAGACCTAAAAGCTATCACATGAAACTTTGTTATGTGGATTTAGTCATTGAAATGGGGATGGTTAATGCAGATATATGATTCAATAAAATGTAATATATTTAAATATTAATCAGTAATGCAGTGTTGTGGCAATACAAAAATATTGGAATTATTCATCTTAATACACAGTTCTATGAGATTGTCCATCTTAACCAGTAATTTAAATAATTTCTCTAATAACCATAACTAAACATAAATTGAAATGTAACTGTTAGTAAAGGTCTTATGGCCACAGCCAATACTATTAACAAGTATCATTAATGAGACTGTCATGAAATAAGACCTCCTTCACTTCCACCATATAATGAACACTTTCCACATTGTTGTCCTCCTCTTGCAGAAGATTAACCCATCTTATTATACACATCAATGTTTATATATATATATATATATATATATATATATATATATATATATATATATATATATATATATATATATAACATAGACCCAAAATGCATTTATTATATTAACAACATTTGTACAAATTTTCCACATTTTGTGCATTATTGACTGGTAAATGTATTTGCACAGTTATGTTTATTTTAATATTTCAACAAAGTGCATGTGTTGTCATGCCTTTCAATTTTTTGTATGTAATTTGCTCCATTGTTATTTGTTGATTAATTTAGTTTAATTAATATCATTTATTAATCAAACATTTATCAATAATATAGGGCTAGAGTTTGTGTCCTAGATGGTGGGGTGTAACCTCTCACCATTAATTTCTATAACAAAGCCCAATCTGGATTACCATTTTTTGGGTTCTGACCCTCAAGACATTAATATTGATTGAGGTATGGTTGTTTCAAAGTGTTTTTGATCATATACTGGCCAAAAATGAGCCAGAACCTCTGCAAATCAAACACAAAACTGTCTTCAGTGATCTACCTGATTCCTTTTTTGTTAACATATTCCATTTTGCTGGAGTACTTTTAGAAACAAGTGTTGAAATATATGCAGTTATGCAAATGCAACTCTCCCAACATATCCCTTCAAACATGTCTTGTGAAGTACGAACTTAGGTTACTTCTAATCACGATCGTCCAGATGTTTGTTTCTGTGCGACATCTCTCTTTCCAAAAGAGATGCTTCAGGTCCGCGCACTTGTGACAGCTGGTGGTACCAGAGCATGGAGACCTTCGTGTACAGACCACTCAACATCGAACCCACACAGAACACTGAAAACATGACTTGGGAATATTCATAATACGAATATAAAGTCATAAGCACTTTGTAAAACTTGTTGGATGGGTTGATAGTAATGCAATTAAGTGTATTTCAAATCAAAATCTGAAGTGTTCTTTCTGCCATAAAAATCAGGTTCTGCCATTGTCTTCTATCTCTGTTTACGTGAGCAACATTGTAATGTTTCATGAAGCAATATGGGGACTTTTGGATTTGTACAGATCTTAGCCACAAAAATAAATAAATTAACCCTAACTGTGATGACTTGTTTTGTATCAGAGCAGTGAAAAGCCACTGTACAGCACATTAAAAACATAGAAACATCCCAACCATCATAGACAGAAACTAACAGAATCGACCAGACATTGTTATATTTCTTTCCTACATGCTATGCTTGATAAGGTAATTTTTCCACAGCTGCATTCTTCAACTAATGAAGACATCAATTGATTGATTGATTGGACATTTTAATGTTTGGATAACCATGGTACATCTGTGTGGACAGTTTAAAGGATAATCAATGTACTAGGCAAGTGCAATTAAAGACCCATTCACAGCTCCAACAACAGTAAAGAAGGAAACATTTGTTTTTATTTGTGTGTATTCTGTTTGTTTCTTCTCCACACCAATAATATCAGTAGCCTTTCCACATGCAAAAACAGAACAAAAACAAATTAATACTTCAAGAATACCAAATAATAAACCATAAGATGCTAGTCCAGTATTCTGTGAGTTACAAATACACTATGAAAATAGAAATCATGTGTTTCACTGTGAATGCAGAAGCTGTGAATCCCAAAACATGACAATTTAAACATTAATATTTTCAGAATGATCAGCTTTCTTCCAGCCACAGAAAATATACACATACATGGTATTTCTCTTGACTCCCAATAGTGATCTGAAACAAGAAGAAGGGAGAATGCAAATCTGTTGGTCAATTTCTAAGAACAAATCTGTGTGTATTTCCACACTGCAAACCTCTCAATGAATGACTTCAGGTTAGTTTAGGTGTTTAAGTGCACAGGATTAGTAAATTGGAAATGAAGGCATTCTGAACTTCCTGTGGTAATGCATTTCAAAGTAGGTCACTATTTATAGAATGCATTGCCTAAGATATCTACAAGACCAACTGCCCTGTTATCAACCTGACTATACATATTCACATTGACTCTACAATAACAGCGATTAAATATATTCTCATACATATTTTTCTCTCTCTCTCTTTTCTCTCCAGGTTATGACAGGTCAACAGAAATATGTCAGCCAGACAAGTGCGAAGCTGACAGCTAATTTAAAAATACTTAGCGTCTACTTATGTGACGTATACATTTAAATGATTCATAGTTCACAATCTCCTGCTCTCATTGAAGGTGCCACCAGTCAAAAGGTGTTACAGGGAGGGAAAACGTTTTTTCCAAGAGCTATATATGACAGTCTGACCTTTACCGAGGTATAAACAGGCTCTTCTTACTCACTACTGTGGACATATGTCCTAACATGCTGGGTTAGCTGTATATACAATACCAGTACAGTTGAGACCCTAATGCAGTATACTAAAAACATGCCAGCACAGGGAAGGGGACTTTGCGCAAGACCCATAAGCAGAAATTGTGACAAATGGAGGTATTCCTGTGAAAATCTAACTTTACTGTACTAGCATCTGATTAATCCGTATATAGGGTTAATTTGTAAACAATGTTAATAATGTTGTACACCATTTCAATACTCTTTACAAGGAGGCAGGTCACAAGGGAATGGTATATTTGTTTTTTGTTTTTCTGTAGGTGCTTCAGTAAGTAATCTCTCTCTCTCTCTCTCTCTCTCTCTCTCTCTCTCTCTCTCTCCCTCTCTCTCTCCCTCATACACACACACGCACACACACACACACAGAAAGCTTCAATTCCCTGCCACCACATAAGGTACCATACAATTTACTTTCCTGCACTTCAGAGATACTCAAATACTCAAAAAAACATCAATAGACAATTGAGAGCATTTATTTTTCATGTAAACAAGTTAGTGTAAGGTTTGTTCCCCATGTTTGTGCTGACATGGTGTCTGTGTGTCATAGAATGGATACATTGTGACATCATCCGATGTGGATGAGATCAAATGTGACATATTTGAAAGCAGGCACATTTCAAAATCATAACATTTATTTGATTAGGAACAGTTTAAGTCAGGTATTTGTGCACACATTAAATAGTTGGAAAAATAAGAACAACCCAAAAATCTTCAGTTTTATGATGAAATAACACATAATTTCTGTATTCATTAGTGTGTTATTTTGAGGCATACATAGGTCATTTCCATGACTGTCAGCTGCTTCATATTCACAGAAGGTGTTTACTACTAAATAAAATGACTAAGAACCAATATAAAACAATGTAATTTGATGTATATTTTTTATTGCATAAACCCACCTTAATAGTGTAATTTTGGTGTTACAGATTTAGCACGACTTAATTGTCTACAATGATAAAAAAAAAAAACCTATTGCTACACTTGTAGACCAAGGGTAACTTATGTTAGGAAACAGCTTTATGATTCCACAGCAGCTTAATCTTAAAATGTGCAGTCAAATATTAAGGAATGCCTTATGCACATTACTCAAGTCTGTTTGTTTGTATGTTAGTGTGTTGGTTGTAGAAAGGAATTCATAATAACACATGCCATTTTTGAAGTAGATATGTGAAGAACATTTACAATTGATACAAGACTCTGAGTTTTACAGACATTTTAATATAATTTAATTATATGTGAGTAGTTTTTTTTGTATCACCAATATTTCAGAACACTGCATACTGAAATCAATCTAGGAAGGTGTAAGAAGCCAGACATTTCTTTATAGGAATCTTATTCTCATGAAAACTAGTCAGTAACCATACTGTCAGTGACATTAATTCACCTTAAATGTATTTAAGTAATTAAAACTAAAATAGTAACTTTAACCTTCAGTGCACTGCACCTATAATTTACACAATCAGCAGCAGTAGCAAGCTAAGAAAAATAAATCTCCAGTGCAAGGCTATTTGTCCCTTCCAATTCTTCTTCCCAGGGAGGTGCTTTGATATAGATGAGCTGCCTTGGTTGAGCAGCTCCTAGGGTTCACAGCCTGAGTGTGTCAGATATAGAGGCTCCACTCAAACACCTCAGTGCATCTCTGAGGGAAGCCCATGTGGAGTCTACAGTATTAGACATATTATTATGGAAACATTTAGCATCCATTTCAAATAAACTTAAGAGTGGCCTCCTTGGTTACTTCCATTCTTCTTGGAGCCAAGAAGTCACAGTTGTTTTCTTCCTGCTGCCTCCATCAATTGTGTTTGTATGAATACAGTACAATTTTTGGGGGTGGTGAGTTTCTGTCCCTAAATACTAATTCTAGATACATGACAATCACATTTGATTTCCTTCCTTTCCATCCTCTGCTGTGTTACAGGCTCTCCCATTAGCCATTTTAGCCATTTGTCATATCACCATCTGGATTGATCCACATTGTTAGCTCTCGCTTGTCTTTCTTCATTCACTGTCCAAGCTGTCATTACAATTATAACATAATTAGGATAAGGCATGATGTTAAATTGCTGTTTTTGTCATCAAAAAATATGTTTTTATAATGCCCTGTGTTTTCATGCTTTCCATTACTACAGGTGATCACATATTGCCTCAGCAGTATCAGTGCTCAGATGCTTTAAGTTTCTCCAGTGGCTATGTTTCATACTTCCCTTTTGACATATTTTAATCTGACAGGTATGCCTTTAAATCCTACAGGCAGCATTCTGTTAATTTTCATTATACACAGACGTTCAGTACCAACCAAACAATGTAAATGCAAATGAAACTGCATTTTCTGAAGGCTAACTTCTTGAAGCACATTCCTGAAGTTTATTTGTTTGTTGATTGACTGATAGAGAGAAATTGACCCCTTCAATAACCAGGCGGACAAGTAACAGTAACTGATTAGAATAATACCAAAGTAGTTTATTCAACTATAACAAAGTGCTCTGGAGACGGCCAGTCAGGAAGACTCATCGACAGTTTTTCTAAAGAATATACTATCATATAGAAGATTACTCCCTTGGTTGCTGAGCAACTACAGTGACATCAATGAGATACCCCAAACTTTATCACAGAAGACTTATCTGTCTCCTGTACTCTATATGACCATGGATATAAATGTTTATCTAAAATCAGCTTCACAGTAACTACTAAACTTGGCCTACACAATCATGGTGCAAATAGAATATACACTCACCTAAAGGATTATTAGGAACACCTGTTCAATTTCTCATTAATGCAATTATCTAACCAACCAATCACATGGCAGTTGCTTCAGTGCATTTAGGGGTGTGGTCCTGGTCAAGACAATCTCCTGAACTCCAAACTGAATGTCTGAATGGGAAAGAAAGGTGATTTAAGCAATTTTGAGCGTGGCATGGTTATTGGTGCCAGTTACTCAGTTACTGGGATTTTCACGCACAACCATTTCTAGGGTTTACAAAGAATGGTGTGAAAAGGGAAAAACATCCAGTATGCGGCAGTCCTGTGGGTGAAAATGCCTTGTTAATGCTAGAGGTCAGAGGAGAATGGGCCGACTGATTCAAGCTGATAGAAGAGCAACTTTGACTGAAATAACCACTCGTTACAACCGAGGTATGCAGCAAAGCATTTGTGAAGCCACAACACGTACAACCTTGAGGCGGATGGGCTACAACAGCAGAAGACCCCACCGGGTACCACTCATCTCCACTACAAATAGGAAAAAGAGGCTACAATTTGCACAAGCTCACCAAAATTGGACAGTTGAAGACTGGAAAAATGTTGCCTGGTCTGATGAGTCTCGATTTCTGTTGAGACATTCAGATGGTAGAGTCAGAATTTGGCGTAAACAGAATGAGAACATGGATCCATCATGCCTTGTTACCACTGTGCAGGCTGGTGGTGGTGGTGTAATGGTGTGGGGGATGTTTTCTTGGCACACTTTAGGCCCCTTAGTGCCAATTGGGCATCGTTTAAATGCCACGGCCTACCTGAGCATTGTTTCTGACCATGTCCATCCCTTTATGACCACCATGTACCCATCCTCTGATGGCTACTTCCAGCAGGATAATGCACCATGTCACAAAGGTCGAATCATTTCAAATTGGTTTCTTGAAAATGACAATGAGTTCACTGTACTAAACTGGCCCCCACAGTCACCAGATCTCAACCCAATAGAGCATCTTTGGGATGTGGTGGAACGGGAACTTCGTGCCCTGGATGTGCATCCCACAAATCTCCATCAACTGCAAGATGCTATCCTATCAATATGGGCCAACATTTCTAAAGAATGCTTTCAGCACCTTGTTGAATCAATGCCACATAGAATTAAGGCAGTTCTGAAGGCGAAAGGGGGTCAAACACAGTATTAGTATGGTGTTCCTAATAATCCTTTAGGTGAGTGTAGTTGACATCTGGACAAGACACTGTCCCACATCATTGACAGAAAACCATTCATTGAGGTGTACATTCAGCTGCAGGCTTATAATATGATTACATCTGTTCTTTACATATGAAATGGAATACCATTTAATCTTCTATATAACCATAATCTGTAAATTAAGTAAATTGAGTAAAATGTGCAATTACTTAATCTAGGTTGACAAAATACACTCTGAAAATGTTTTACTGAAAAATTGAGTGGATTAAATATAGGGGAAATGTAAGTATTTAACACATCTTTAATAGGTTCCTTTTCATTTTAAGTGTGAAATTGTATAAATAAAATGATCTAGGGAAACTGTAAAGGTTTCAACCTCTCAAGCATCCCAGGCATAGTATCATAACTGATTTGATTTCCCTCATAATTGCATTATAAAATGCTATTTAAGAAATTGTTGTAGACTATCATGTGTGTACTATGGTATCTATCTGCCTCCATGGTAGCCCTTGCTTTGTCTGATATGTTCAATATTACACTGCATTAATTTCAGTGACTGGGGACCTGCCTTTTCTAACTGAATCCATACGTCCACCTCAGCACATTTTGTCAATATTTATTTTAACACAGGAATCTTTTCATTGACTTTATGCTTATTTAATTTTAATAATTAACATGTATGCTCTTGGATATTGATTATAAAATGTAGTGTAAGGCACAGTAAATAAAATGAACTGAACCTGCTAGTGATACAAGTACAGATTATATGCATTAGCTCCCAACATTTCCTGAAACCAGGAACTTTTTTAAGTAAACATAGTACTCCATATTTCAAGTTAACTCTGCAAGTATCCCATTTAGTATAATTAATTCTTATTTTCTCTTTGATGCTATAACATTGTTTATGACTCCTTAGCTGATATCCTACTAACACAATATTTGCCTAAATAACCAGCATTTTAAAAGACGTGTCCTGCAAATAGAAAATGAAAACACTTAATTTTAAGCATCACTCATTAAGCCATGTAGGTATCATTTATTTTGATGTTAGTGAATAAACTTGCTTACATACTAAGTAATTAAATAAATAATTCCTAATACAATCCTAATACATATATAGTGGGTGATACATAAGTATGTTGTTAAAATGGCAATGGTCCAGACACATTGGAAGAAGAACAGATCAGAGACTAAAGAAGTGATAGAATGAATCCCATGAAATTAAAAAATGACCAAGACAAAGACCAGACAGAAGATGGGAAGCAGAGATCACAAACTTTAATGGCAAAACCTAGAAAAGAGATATTATATGTGTCATATAATATAATTTATAAATTATTTGAGAATATTGTTGCAGTGTTGCCCCACAGTTATTTGTTAATCTGGTAAAATTATGCATTCTTCAGAAAAACTATGATGTATGTACTTCCTCAGGGTCTAACCGAGAAACACTTATGTAAAGCTGTTTGTGTGACATTTAAATGCAGCAAAATGACAGCTGGATGAAGGTCAGTGATGGAGGTCACCCTCTCCTGGCCTCTGTCTGTGTCGCGAGGGCTTCTCTGTGCTGCCTGTGTCTAGTGGAGTGGTGGTCCCAGCTTCAGTGAACAATGGCAGTGTGAGTATTGTACTTCATTAATATTGGCAAGAGTTTGCAGAGATCAAATCCCAGACATACAGTATTTGTGTTAAAAAGAACATGGCTTAGGTTTTATATCCTTATAAATGTTTAATATTTAGTAGTATAATCTTTAAATCTGTAGTAAAGTTTATCAGCATCATGAACCTATTTCAATCCACTGATGAATGAAGGCCAACAGATTTCCACTTGTTTTGATCTAAAGCTTATTTTTTCCATGGCATGCCTGTAAATTTTATTATTTAATCTTCCCATCTTTTATATGGTTATCAATTCAGTCACTTATTTTGTTCATGTTTGATCATTCACTTAGATCCATTATATATATATATATATATATATATATATATATATATATATATACACTCACCTAAAGGATTATTAGGAACACCATACTAATACTGTGTTTGACCCCCTTTCGCCTTCAGAACTGCCTTAATTCTACGTGGCATTGATTCAACAAGGTGCTGAAAGCATTCTTTAGAAATGTTGGCCCATATTGATAGGATAGCATCTTGCAGTTGATGGAGATTTGTGGGATGCACATCCAGGGCACGAAGCTCCCGTTCCACCACATCCCAAAGATGCTCTATTGGGTTGAGATCTGGTGACTGTGGGGGCCAGTTTAGTACAGTGAACTCATTGTCATGTTCAAGAAACCAATTTGAAATGATTCGACCTTTGTGACATGGTGCATTATCCTGCTGGAAGTAGCCATCAGAGGATGGGTACATGGTGGTCATAAAGGGATGGACATGGTCAGAAACAATGCTCAGGTAGGCCGTGGCATTTAAACGATGCCCAATTGGCACTAAGGGGCCTAAAGTGTGCCAAGAAAACATCCCCCACACCATTACACCACCACCACCAGCCTGCACAGTGGTAACAAGGCATGATGGATCCATGTTCTCATTCTGTTTACGCCAAATTCTGACTCTACCATCTGAATGTCTCAACAGAAATCGAGACTCATCAGACCAGGCAACATTTTTCCAGTCTTCAACTGTCCAATTTTGGTGAGCTTGTGCAAATTGTAGCCTCTTTTTCCTATTTGTAGTGGAGATGAGTGGTACCCGGTGGGGTCTTCTGCTGTTGTAGCCCATCCGCCTCAAGGTTGTACGTGTTGTGGCTTCACAAATGCTTTGCTGCATACCTCGGTTGTAACGAGTGGTTATTTCAGTCAAAGTTGCTCTTCTATCAGCTTGAATCAGTCGGCCCCTTCTCCTCTGACCTCTAGCATCAACAAGGCATTTTCGCCCACAGGACTGCCGCATACTGGATGTTTTTCCCTTTTCACACCATTCTTTGTAAACCCTAGAAATGGTTGTGCGTGAAAATCCCAGTAACTGAGCAGATTGTGAAATACTCAGACCGGCCCGTCTGGCACCAACAACCATGCCACGCTCAAAATTGCTTAAATCACCTTTCTTTCCCATTCAGACATTCAGTTTGGAGTTCAGGAGATTGTCTTGACCAGGACCACACCCCTAAATGCATTGAAGCAACTGCCATGTGATTGGTTGGTTAGATAATTGCATTAATGAGAAATTGAACAGGTGTTCATAATAATCCTTTAGGTGAGTATATATATATATATATATATATATATATATATATATATATATATATATATACATATACATATATACATATACACACATACGGTGCCTTGCAGAAGTATTCAGACATTTTCTATGGTGTTCCATTTTGTGAAATTACAAGTTACATATTTTTTTAAACTTAATATTTGATTAAAAACTTGAATGCTCAAGCTGAAGAGTTTTAAGGGTAAGATATGTTACATTAAATGTCAGAAAAAACTGAAATACGTTGATTACATAAGTATTCAGACCTCAATTCAATATTTGGTGGAAGCACTTTTGGCAGCAATTAAAGTATTTATGGGTCTCTACGTCTCTACCAACTGCACACTGGCTTGGCGCAATTTTTGCCCATTCTTCTTGTCAGATTTGCTCAAGCTCTCTCAAGTCGCTTAAACATAGCAGTTTTCAAGTTTTCCACAGATTCTCAATATGATTTGTAATTGGGCTCATTGTGTACATGAGCTCATTACAGATACTGCTGTGATTCTCCATGGATTTGTGTTGATGTGGCACATAAAGCTTTCATATTGTTTCAAATGAAGGGTGTGACTTTAAATTCCAACTATATGTATGTATTGCAGGGAACATTGTCAATTGTGTACAGTTTGTACAGTTAAGATATATATAAAAGCTTTTCACCAGCAAAATGTTCATTAGATGAGTAACTCACCACTGCAGGTTACAAGCCCTTGCTTTCTCCGGAAACCTTTCCATTTCCTTCAAGGAATACTGGCATCATCCCCGGGTCCTGCTACAGATCTGCAAAATTATACTGTATTATCTTATAAACATTTACATATGCAGAGAATGTTTAATACTTAAAATGGTTTACCAATTAATGTAACTGTTCTCTGAGAATCCCAGTGTATTAGTGTCAACGGTAATGTCATGTGTTCAGATGACTTAGACCAGTGGTTCTCAAACCTGTCCTGGAGTACCACCTACCCTGATGGTTTTTGTTCCAAACAAGCTCTCAATTACTTTGAACCCTTAATTTAACTAATAATTTCCTAAATCAGAGCCTTTTCATTATTTTTAACAGTAGGGGTTTTAAGTTAAGTATAATCTTGTATAGGGAAATAATAATTATTATTTATTTATTAGCAGATGCCCTTGTCCTTAATTATCTTATTAAGGAACTAACTTTTTATTAGATTACAGACATGTAATCAAATTACTTAAATTAAGGGTTCAATTAAGTAATTGAGACCTCAGTTGGAACAAAAACCAGCAGGGTAGGTGGTTCTCCAGGACAGGTTCAAGAACCACTGACTTAGAGTAAAGGAATGCTGGAGAGCTATGATGGTCCTGGGACCTGATGTCACTCTAAATTGTTCTTGTGATTACATGCACTCTGTTCAGTAAGACTTTCTCTGAATGCTAGCTATTATACCCTTATTTTTATCTACTCACCTTGGGAATGAGTCGAGAATGAAGGGTTTAAATTGCACTGCTAGTAGAATTGGTTTCTGTACAAATCTGTGTAGGACCCATAGAAGGCTGATGATTTAGAACAAGGACCAAAGAGTAAAAGATATCACAAGGCACCAATACCCTGCTTCTACAGCTCAATATCTGCAACAAATCTAACATACATCCACTGCCCAAGAATGGAGTTTGTACTTCAAAGCCCCTGTGTACTTCCTCAGAGACAGAAATAATTACTTTTACTGTAATTGTGGACTTGAAGAGAATGATGCCCAGCAAGAGCACACAGTAAAAAGCTTTCTGAGTCACTGATGATGTGGTGAACTACATGAAGCAAGTAGCTTCTGATGGCAGGGACAACATCTCCTGAACGAAATCCATGTTTCTCACTGCTCAATTAAAAATGAAAGTGCTCGGAACCCCTTAATCTTACAACCTCATTCTTATTGCTATCCTCGGCTACGTCTTGGTTGCTTGTCTTCACAAAGACTCATAGGACGAATGTCAACGGTTTTTGCTGCAATTTAAAATGTTCTGTGTTATTTCTAAAGTAAACCAAAAACAAATAGCGCAGACAAGTTTTATTGGAAAGGTGCAAAACAGGTCAGAGAGAGATACAATGAGTAGTCAAATAGTATATATGAGGTAACATCAAATTAAATATTATTTCTATGGTGGAATGTTTTGCACCAAATTTTCCTACACTTTGGTGAGGTTTCCTGTATTCAACAACAGATTTTCTTCTGCAGGAAGATCTTCTATAACAGTATTTCTTCTGGTCTTAAACCTGTCAGCATTAAGCATAACACATACAGGTCCTAAAATCACAGTTGAATGCATCTTTGTGTGTACTTACATGTTTATGTATTACCCTACAAACACATTTGATTCAGAAAATCTGTAATTTACATTACTGTGCATTAGCCCAGCAGCATTCATACAAAACCAGCAATGGTGAGTGGGTTGTTAGTAATGCAAATGTTAATTGTGCTGCAGATTGCAGAAGTTTTCCTTGCACAAACAATCTCCACTGCGTATCCATGTCCTCTGTTGATGGAATGGAGATGAATACCTCTGTCATTACTGTTTTTTACGCAGCAGCGGACACTGACACTATGGAAACTATCATTACTATCAAGGAGTAAGAGTATGGAATAAGAAACAGTAACACTTGGTTGACTTACTAATAAATGCTCCCACAGGGAAGACAAATCCGGTATTTTTTTAGTTTTTCAGCTATCCAGGAACACATCCTGAAATACTGAAGGAGCATACGTGTTGGGTCCTGACATCCGCCATTATTTGATACGTTTTAAGAGTTGCTTATATGATAGAATCGATCAGGAAGAGTGGTTTAAATCCTACTTATTCACTACAAAGATGCAAAGACACATAGAACCATACTTTTGGATTAGTGAGTGCATGTTTCCCTTTAAGGGTTACTAACAGGCCTAGTGCTTGAAAAAGTCCAAATAAATGGGGGGAGGCTTGGCATTTCAAAGAACATTTCTTAATTTCCCTGGCTACATCATTTCCACAATTTCTGTGCTTAAGCTGTACCTTTATACCATGTTTTCCAGTCTGCCTCCCTTTCCACTAACAATGTCAGAGTTCAGAAACAATTTGAGCCTTCATATTACTTGCTTCCCACTGTCACAGCACAACTAGTTTCTTGTTAACAAGACAAGGAGAACAGACGAATAAAGATTTGGAAATTGTACTGAGATTTGTAAAATGGCTTTATATCAGGGTTTTTTAATTAGATACCTTTGGATGAAGAAATACGAAAGCTGTAAATTGCAGTGTCGTTATCATTATCTTCATTGTAGGACTAGTAGTAGCAGTATAAATGTATGATTTATATGGAATATACATTCTACTTTCTTCTGGTTTCAAAGAATGATTAATACCTCCACGTAATCTGTGCTCATGGATGCTGGACTGCTCTCTCTTCTGAGAACTAATCTAAGATCATTTGGTGACTTGGAGACTGGACTGGAACATTACAAGGTCAATGAGAGACAGTGGCTGTTTCTTTTATCTTTTCTTTATATTTTTGTAAAGCTTCATTTTACATTTTTACACAGATATGTTCTTAGGTCAGTTTTATTGGTTAAAATAGGCGTGTCAGGTTAATTACATAGTTGATCAATGTAATTACTAATTAATTGACACACGAATCAGACAAATTAATAAATTACTTGACAGATTCCTGAATTAATTTATTACTTTATGACCAAACTGCCGGCTGAATTGCCAAATTGATGAATTTCCAAATGAATTTCCCAATGAACTACCAAAGTGATGGACGAACACTTTTGGCACAAACGGCGCTCCATAGTTGACAGCATTTTGTTCACATCCAAACCTTCACATTCATCTGTCAGTGTGGGCGATGTTTTTTGTTCAACTTTAATTAAATGTATGAATCGATGTAGGTTTGTAGTTTTCCTCGTTTCATTTTAATGAGTAGCTATTGTATGTATATTGAATTAATATTGTGCGGGTGGTGGAGAGACCTCAAAACTGTTTCCGGGAGACTGTAATGATGGAAATATAGGCTATTTGCACAAACTCTGAAGACCTTTTTTTTAAAAACGCATACTGGCCCATTTTAACCATTGGTTATAACGTAGTACACTTTACCACCTTCAAGGCTGTCAATGCACTTTTCCTGCCATCAATTTTATTGAAGAAATATCAGGCTTATTCCTTTACTCGCCAATCCATGCAGCACATGCTACATGTTGGCAAAAGTTGTGACATCCAGAACTCCACAATGGACAACAAATACTGACCATTAAACAGGAACAGGAGGAGACTGCATTGAGTCTTTGCACATCTCCTCTCAGAGCTGAAAAGTAAAGCGATACAATGATGCAGAAAGCAACAAGCTGTCACAGAAGGGTTTACCAGTCAAAAGTGGCATCACAATTCCGGTGTAGACATTGACAGGCACTACTAACACAAGATCCCTGTCAATGACAAGTAAGGTAATCGTTAAACTCTTAAACCTTGATCTACCTCTTATAGACAGGAGGACTAAAAAGGTAACATAGCTGCTATTATGTTGTATATGAGGGTGAATGATGGATGGGCTAAAGGTTCAAATACTCTGACAAATGAACATTTAAAATTAATATAATTTAAACTATTAAAACATTAAATGTAGAAATATTATATATAACAATTTTAGAAGGAGGTGAATGATGTCACTTCATCTAAGGTTACAATTCATAGAGATAAATGGTACTGGTTGCCTTAAAATCTAGGTGGTATGTAATTCACTAAAATTATCTATATTTGTATATACACTCACCTAAAGGATTATTAGGAACACCATACTAATACTGTGTTTGACCCCCTTTCGCCTTCAGAACTGCCTTAATTCTATGTGGCATTGATTCAACAAGGTGCTGAAAGCATTCTTTAGAAATGTTGGCCCATATTGATAGGATAGCATCTTGGAGTTGATGGAGATTTGTAGGATGCACATCCAGGGCACGAAGCTCCCGTTCCACCACATCCCAAAGATGCTCTATTGGGTTGAGATCTGGTGACTGTGGGGGCCAGTTTAGTACAGTGAACTCATTGTCATGTTCAAGAAACCAATTTGAAATGATTCGACCTTTGTGACATGGTGCATTATCCTGCTGGAAGTAGCCATCAGAGGATGGGTACATGGTGGTCATAAAGGGATGGACATGGTCAGAAACAATGCTCATGTAGGCCGTGGCATTTAAACGATGCCCAATTGGCACTAAGGGGCCTAAAGTGTGCCAAGAAAACATCCCCCACACCATTACACCACCACCACCAGCCTGCACAGTGGTAACAAGGCATGATGGATCCATGTTCTCATTCTGTTTACGCCAAATTCTGACTCTACCATCTGAATGTCTCAACAGAAATCGAGACTCATCAGACCAGGCAACATTTTTCCAGTCTTCAACTGTCCAATTTTGGTGAGCTTGTGCAAATTGTAGCCTCTTTTTCCTATTTGTAGTGGAGACCCGGTGGGGTGTTCTGCTGTTGTAGCCCATCCGTCTCAAGGTTGTACGTGTTGTGGCTTCACAAATGCTTTGCTGCATACCTCGGTTGTAACGAGTGGTTATTTCAGTCAAAGTTGCTCTTCTATCAGCTTGAATCAGTCGGCCCATTCTCCTCTGACCTCTAGCATCAACAAGGCATTTTCACCCACAGGACTGCCGCATACTGGATGTTTTTCCCTTTTCACACCATTCTTTGTAAACCCCAGAAATGGTTGTGCGTGAAAATCCCAGTAACTGAGCAGATTGTGAAATACTCAGACCGGCCCGTCTGGCACCAACAACCATGCCACGCTCAAAATTGCTTAAATCACCTTTCTTTCCCATTCAGACATTCAGTTTGGAGTTCAGGAGATTGTCTTGACCAGGACCACACCCCTAAATGCATTGAAGCAACTGCCATGTGATTGGTTGGTTAGATAATTGCATTAATGAGAAATTGAACAGGTGTTCCTAATAATCCTTTAGGTGAGTGTATATTCCTTTCTTAGACTCCATAACAAAATAGTAATTGTTTTGCTTCCTCATATGCACATAAATAAAGAGGAATGAAGCAACTTGAACACACAATTAATTAAGCCAGTTGTAGAAACCAAATATCATTGTTTCTGTCTTTCAAAAGTCTATTTGTATAAAGCCTGTTTGTGTGCAGCATAGCGGTTTCAATTAAAACATGTAAATTATATAATTCAAGATGGAAGTAAGACAAAAAGGTCTGCATAGAATAGTTTAACAGCTAAGTTCAAAGAATGTAGTCTGTGCAGTAGGTGGATATGCAGTGTCTGTTTGCCAGCTCGATTAAGAGTAACCTCTTTCCCGAGTTCAATCACATTAGGTTTCAACTCTGGGGCATTAATTACGGCTCACCCTGATGGCAGCCACAAGTGAGAGAGTGAAGTGGCGCACTGGGAAGGTTCTGGGGCTGACATTCCTCTGGCTGTCTGTAGTGTCACTAACTGTCCACACCACTTCCCCTCGCTTCACTAGTGACACAGTGACAAGCTTCAATGCCACAAAGATTGATCCGCTGGCAGAAAATACATATCTTTTTTGTTTGAAATGCTGCCATTCCATTTTACATTGGCACTCTTCAAATCAGCCAACCAAACATTAATTGTGCCTGTGGTTAACCAGAATAAGACAGAGGTGTTTTGTAATCATTACTTCTCTTTGTTGTTTTTAACCCACTAGCTACATCTCATTTTACACCTTTACTTGAAGGATAATAGTCAATTCAATACATTTTTATTTGGTATAGAGCCCTTCGCAAGGTAGCCACTGAGCACTTTACAGATCCGAAGAATTGTTATGAAGTGTGGGAATGAATAAATAAATAAATAAATATGTACAAAGGAGAGAAAAATAAAAACCTCTATAGGATGAAAAACTGTGAGAACTCTGGGGGTTCACAGTTTAAGCCCCGGGTCTAATGGTTGCCTCCTCTCCAGGAAGTGTAACTTATCAAACAAGCAGCATGAAGATCAGAAAGTTTTTAAATGATGCTGCTATCTGTGATCTTCCCTCTGGTAGGGAAGATACTGTGATCAGCTACTGATAGTGCGATGCAGGGATAATAGAGGACCATGTGTATAGCGTGTCCATGGAGCACTGGTGGCACTACGGGTTATGAGGATTAGGAAAAACTATTCTAAAAGTGAGTCTTCAGCCTTGATTTAAATGCTGAGACAGGGCATCTCCTACGTATGCTGAAAGATCAGTTTTGGGACCCTATAACTAAATGCTTCCATTGTGGTTTTCTCATGTATGTTTGGGATCACCAGCTTCCAGGGATTGTAACGGCCGACCTGGAGTATATTCATCCAGAATGTATTTAATTAAGGGGGTGCCAGCCCCTTTAGTGCTTTGATATTTTGTAGGAGGATTACAAATCTATCCTGTAGCATATTGGGAGCCATTGAAGAGAAGTTATTACCAGTGTTAATGTTTTTCTGTTTTGGTCAAGACACTTGCAGCAGCATTTTTAATGATCTGAAATACAGAAATAGTAACAGGATGATAGTAACAGTTACACTATTATTTTCTTCTAATTATATGAATTTGGATAAAACTGATCTTATAAAATGTAATAATTAATTAAAACTAAATGATTGCAAATGAAAGCAATATATATATATATATATATATATATATATATATATATATATATATATATATATATATATATATATATAATTATGTGTGTTTCAGCAAGCAATCCACAGTACCGAAGTAATTAAACCTTAAGAAACTGAAACTGGGGGATCGATAGAGATAAATAGTAGTTTTTTAATTTGTTCATGATTATAAAATATAATAAAATTACTGTAAAGCAGCATTGTGGAAGCTTCGAGGTAGTTTAAATAGAAATAAACATTTTCTAGGGCAGTTGAGTAGACTGTCACAGGAGTAGGTTCCAGTCATCTCCTATTAAGGCATGTCCCATCATACAGTATTCAACATAGAGCATCAACATTTTCAAAAGGATACTTCCATTTATACATCTTGAAATCAAAAGATAAAGTGTTTGAGCTATTATCTCCAAACGTGATTCTAGTTGTTTTTATTCATCACTGTGCAGGCTACTTTTAAATTAGTTACAAGTATTGTAAATTGCTCTAAAATTATAGATGTTAATTGCATTACTATCCTGGTTTCATTTCCAAAAGCTATATTTCGGAAATTTAGTTTAATGTCTCCTTCTAGCGGATCTTTCACGAATTGGATCCTCTTACCCTATCAGACGCACCGGAAGTGATTAGTATGACCTTTTGCTTTTCCGCAGCGTGCTTCCGGTCGTGCCTGTGCAAGATGGCGGCGTGCAGTGTGGAAGACGTGCTCGCCAAAGCGGAGAGAGATGAAGCCGAGAAACTCAAAAGTATTTCGGTCCACAAAGAACTGGACCTCGAATTCGACTTGGGGAACCTGATGGCTTTCGATAAAAACCCTCCCGATAGCCGGGGTTTCAGAAACCAGAATAAGGATCAGTTTCTTCTCTCCCTAGCCCGGGACAACACGCAACTCCTCATCAACGAGCTGTGGAAACTACCGACGGAGAGAGTCGAGGAGGTGGTGGTCGTCAAACTACCCGAACCCACTACCCGGCTACCCAGAGAGAAACCAGCCCCGAAACCAAGACCTCCTACAAAATGGGAGGAATTCGCCAAACTGAAGGGGATTCAGAAGAAAAAGAAAACCAACTTGGTGTGGGACGAGGTACACAAGGAGTGGAAGAGGCGATGGGGCTACAACCGCGCCAAGGATGACACCAAAGAGTGGCTGATCGAGGTCCCGGAGACCGCCGACCCCAATGAAGACCAGTTCGCCAAGCGAGTGAAGGCCAAGAAGGAGAGGGTGGCGAAGAACGAGTTGAACCGGCTGAGGAACATCGCCCGAGCCCAGAAGATCAAAGTGCCCGGGGTGGGACTGGCACCCACCGACCAGCCGTCCAAAAACGAACTGGGCAAGGCCGTCCAGGTGGCCAGGGTGTCCACGGCCTCGGTGGGTAAATTTCAAGACCGGCTCCCCAAGGAGAAGCCGCTCAGGAACTCCGGGAAGAAAAGGAAGTTCCAGCCCCTCATCGGCGACTTCTCCGCGGAGAAGCAGAGACAGCTGGACTTGCTGAAGATCATGGACACCAAGAAACCCAGGCTTGACATCAACAAAGCGGTGAACAAGCAGATGAGGGAGGAAGACGCGGAATCCGGCTCTAGGAGGAAAATGACGGGCAAAAAGGGACGGAGGAGTAACTTTTCTGGGAAAGGGAAGGGGAAGGGCAAAGGCAAAGGAAAGGGGCAAGCTAGTGGCGGTGGCAAGAACAGAAAACCGCGCATGAAGCTCGGAAAACGATAAATGACCCAGTGACTTTTGATATCTTCTCCAGACTTTGAAAGACCTGTATGACCTGATCTGATTCAGATCGCTTCTTCTCTGTAAGGCTGGATATCACACGTTTGTTTGCACATGGGGTGTCCACCCACGTGTAATTTCGTCACTTTTGCTATGCTAAAGTGGCGTGGATTCATTTTCACAAAAGCTCGCTTATATGTAACGTTATTTTCTAAATAAATAAAACACCTTTATTGATATTTACCGAAGTACTTGTATTATTGGGGATGTGATTATCTCTCATTGGTTTTATTTAGTTTTTAGCATTCTATTATGGTGATTCCATTTTAATTACACACGAATCTCACATATATAAGAACATTTAAATAGTGAAGACTGTGAAGTGTCATTTTACAACATTGTTCTGAAATATTTCACAATTGTCGCAAATGTAATTGTAGGTTGTTAAAATGCAAACTGGAGTTATTTTCATAATGTGGCATAAATAAGCAAGTATTGTACATAACTTTAGAACTCAGCATGAAAATGGAATTTCTGTGATGTTGGAAAGATTCGAGATTCGACGTTGCAGTGTATGCATTACATTATACCCCCTCCCCCAATGATCTAAACAATGTTTCAACTTGTCATTAATATAGCATTGTCTCAGTTGTTACAATTACCTAGTTTACAAACTAATGGACGAATATGATGAAGTGTAGTGCCCTTCCCTTCTATACAGAGCTGCTCAGCTTTTTCTAACCTTCGTCTTTTTTACAGAAACCGTAAGTGGGGGGTAAAAGGGGGTACGGGAGTAACCTTTTCCCATACTATTATCTTTTGTTTGCAGATTAATTTAGCATTTTTCCGAAAACACATTAAATGTTTGATTGACTTCTTGATAAAGTATTGATTCATTATAATTAAGCATATACTGTTTTTTTTTGTCTCGACTGATGACCGAAGATTTTCCAGCATAAACTTTTAAGATTTAAGCTGATAAAACGTCACAAATACTTAAGCAAAAGCATCTGACATTAGTAGAAACAAAAAAAAAACAAAAAAAACTTCTGAATATACAGATACTTTTGCTAATGGCACACAGTTTAATGTATGGTTTAATCGCATTGATTGTTTATATTTTACTATAACCACTTTAAGATTACTTATTTGGTTCCCTCTTACATTGTATGAGGTTAAATATCCTGCAAAGTCAAACAAACAAAAGCTGGTCCAAGCATAATACAGCAGGCTGGGGTCCTCCGATATCCCATAATTCCCGAAAAGATTCTGAGACGCAGACAAGTGCGCAATGGCAGGACGCGAGAGAGTCGCTCAGCTGCTCCGACAGCTGGAAAGGGCAGCGTAAGTTCACTTCCCAGGTTATTAGCAAGCTATTAAAAATTACTTTACAAAACTGGATATCAAAGCAGTTACGGTACAAGCGGAGTTAATCAACCGTGTATAGTCAAGAAGTTTGCGCTGCAGTCGACATTTTAAAGGAGAACAAAAATATATTCATAATTACGTGCACATAAAATGCAGACCATATAATTTAATTAAAGTTGTAACTAAACTAGCCTTTTGTTGGCTGAGATGGAATCTAGTTATTTTATTACGCAAGTGTAAAGCAAAGCAAAAGAATCACACAATCGTATTGCTATAGGCCTATGACACAATGTAACTTGCAGTCACTTGCACATATTTTTGCAATCTGCCATACATCTTCACCAATGTATCTATGCCTGTTCTGACGTCTTCTGATAATCTGGATGCACTCTTCTTTTGAACTAAGGTTTTTAAAATGCTATACGTCATCGTAAATCAAATGTCAGTGGGATTAAAATCCAGCCATCAGTATTCAGTGTCTGTCCATCTCACATTGCAACACAGACATCCCCTGGCAGTCGACTACTTGACGAGATTGCAAGACATTGAAGATTACAAAGTGAAATACATGGCATTAATTTCTCCTTATTGTATTTCAGATGCAGATGTCCTGCACACTCACACAGCTATTATCAAGGTATTTTTTTCACATATAATTAAGTGAAAGGGTGAACTCAATGCAGAAAGCATCGATTATCAGTAAGCTCCAATGAGGGATAATACTTATTTTCCAGTGAGATATGCAACATTTGCGTTGAGTGATTCTTCCTAGTTTTATTAAAACAACTTGTTGAATCGAACATGAAAGGTGCCCATTAAAAGCAGGCACGTTTTCCAAAATGGTCAATTTCTCTGTTTTTCACGGTACAATAATACAAATTAACAATGTAACTACTGCAGGTAAATTTACAGTGCATTTTTTACTTTGTTTGCAACAATTGTTTCCTCTTATAACATGGATGCATGTGTGTGTTTTAGCTTCAGAGCATACGTCATGTGGAAAAACAGACTATGCATTTGAGGTATGAAATTTAAGTTTAACAATTACAGCAAAATTAAACTATACTTGACACCTACATGTAAAATCTAAAGTATTTTGGTTTCCCTGTTTGTGCTTCAGATGGCCTGCTCAAATATCAGATATGGAGAAGGAGTTACGAAAGAAATTGGCATGGTAATATTTTTTTTCCTTCCCAAATCTTGTATCTCCTTGTGACTACTATAATAAATACTGTATATATATGAATATGTCTATTATAGAACAATAATTTGTCAAAAGATTAATAGATTAAGACTATAATGTATAGTTGTAGTCAAAGGTATTCACATCCTTCACTTGAAACCACATTATTCAATTATTCAACTAGTTTAATACATATATTATATTACACTATACTTATTTAGCCAATAATATCTATTCTCAGAGTTTGTTAAACACAGATTCACCCTAAAGAAAACATTTGACTGCATTGGCTCCCAGTTTGCTACATGACATATTTAAACATTTGACTAACAAAACTGTAGAAATCATAATAGTCAACACACCCCATGTAGAACAATCTGCGACAATATATAAATGATAAATGAGTTTAGTTTAATGAGTGATATTAAAGTAAATGAGTAACTGAATAAAATAAAATGTGTAGTCATAACTGTATGTCACATAGATGTTGCTTTTGAATGCAGGATCTCCAGAATCTTGGAGCCAGAAATGTGTGCCTGATGACAGATAAGAACCTGTCCCAGCTGCCCCCGGTCAAAGCTGTCCTGGACTCTCTGGTGAAGCATGGGGTTCAGTTCAGGTGTTATGACAAGGTGCGCGTGGAACCAACAGATACCAGGTCAGTGTTTATTTCATCTTATTTGTCCTCAGTAAAATTGTTCCCTAGCAGCAGTGTTGTGTCTGAATGGCATCTATTTCCTGGGTTTATTTCTGAAATCAGGAGTTTGAAAACCCTGAGTTCTTCATTGATGACACTGTATATAAATACACACACACACACACACATACACTAGGGACTAGACCAAATACAAACTTTGACCTACCAATGAATCACGAAGTACAAATCTGTACCTTATCATGGTTTAATTTGTTAAAAGCCACTTTCTACTATTTATAAATCAAAACAATATAGGGTACAACTTCATAGTTTGTGGTTCATGGGTGTGTCTAAGTTCTGATTTGGTCTATGTCTTGATTAATTGATACTGATTTAATGATGCCAGTTAGTAAGTGATTTATTTTTCAAAGAGAGTAAATTCTCCACTAAGAATACATAAATAAACAGACTCATGCCATTGAAGCTGTTTACTGAATAGCTGTACTGAGCCCTCGCTCTTATTTTCCAGTTTTAAGGAGGCAATTGATTTTGCCAAGAGAGGGAGTTTCGATGCCTATGTGGCTGTTGGAGGAGGGTCTGTGATTGACACCTGCAAAGCTGCCAACCTGTACGCCTGCCACCCAGAGGCCAGTTTCCTTGATTTTGTAAACATCCCTATTGGGAAGGGAAAGCCAGTCACAGCTACGATAAAGCCCCTGATCGCAGGTATAACTAAAGGCTGACTTTTACATCTGTGGCTTTGGATGATAGTCATATAATATGGACTGTGCCATTACTATACCATAACCTGTACTGTTAATGTAATGTTTATGCTAGTCCTTATCAGTAATTGTGATGCACTGTGAAAATCATGAACACCTCTTGGTGGCGCCCTCACATCCTCTTACAGATTGTACCTCCAGTATATTCACTAATAAACTCATAGACTTAATTACTTACTTATTAAAAACATTGAAAAAGTGCATCAATAAAATTGGCATAATTCCAATTATGTTAATGTTTTGTATGTTACTCATCTAGTGTCAATTAAATGAAACACACGGTTCAAGTTAATAAACCTATACTATAGAGTTAAAATTCCATTTCATGTAAAGACAAATAGATTTTGAAAGAACCTGCTTAGATGATTACCCTCCCCTCCCCAGAAACCTGTCACATAAAATGAATGAGTTTGTTTCTTTCTTTGTCTTCTTTCTTTTCAGTGCCTACAACCGCTGGGACAGGAAGTGAAACAACAGGTGTAGCGATATTTGACTTTGAAAGTTTGAAAGCAAAAACCGGTAGGCACAATCCGTCACCGCTATGAAGTTGTTTACTTACTTACCATTTCTTTTTTAAATGTACTCCATATGTACACTGTTTGCAAGCAACACCATATCTAGCAATGAACACACACAAAACTAATTTATGTTGTTGTGCACCTTAATGCTTCAGGTATTCAGATCTTATTCACTGACAGGACAGTGAGGAGAGGTACATTATACTCTTAGTGAACATTAACAAAAAAGTAATTGTATAATTTTGATTTTACACTTGAAAAATACAGGGAAATGTCACTGGATGAATAATTGAGAATTATTTAATTTGCTCTCATTTAATTCCATTGTTTGAATTTATTTTCCGTAACTTTAAAATAAACAGTTTTCATCTGTGTTTTATTAGTAATTTCTAAATGTCAATCATCTTCACAAAATAAAGTTTGGTCAGTGTCTACAAGACACTACAAAGAGATGAAAGATCTAAAAGTAGTTACCCATTTAGCTCAATCAGATGTGTGTAACTTGAGCCCTATGGATTTTCATCCTCAATCCTGATTTTGTATTCATTTCAATAAAAGTGTTTTTTAAAGCTGTCTTCTGATTAATATATTCAGTTTAAAATCTTCATCAAAGTAATGTAATTTTCTCTGTGCTTGATCACCTGACCAATGTTTAGGCATTGCTAGCAGAGCTATAAAGCCCACACTTGGAATGGTGGATCCCTTGCACACCCTGCACATGCCCCAGAGAGTAGCTGCCAACAGTGGCTTTGATGTACTGTGGTATGTACTGTATTAATACTATGGCCTAGACTGTACTGTGGACTATATGCTATGACTACCCTCAATTCACAAATTTCAAACCTCTTATCACAGGGGTAGCCTGGTCCTGGAGAGCCACAGGGTCTACAGGCTTGTGTTCTATCCAGATCATTAACTGCTTAATTGAACCAATTGTGGGTCTTAATTAGGCAAAATGTCCCCGTGTTCAAGGTATCCATTAATTGGTAATTTAGAGAGACCTGGAAAACCTGCAGGATTGCAGCTCTCCGGGACCAGGGTTAGCCACCCCTGCTCTACCAGATCATTTCTACAACAGATAAATAAAAACATGGTACTAGTTTATTGTTTGCAATTAGCAGGCCTGTTTTTGATTCAACTGTATTATAAATCATAATATCATGTCTTGCTTTTGCTCTTCCTTAAGTCTAAGACTTAACAGATATGTTGTGCTCAAGACAGCTGTTAGTGTATTCAGAACATTTGATTTCATAAATATCCTTTTGCATAATACATTCATGTCTCTTTAATATCTCCCATTTGTGTACTGTGGGATTAAAGTATGAAATTTTAATTAAGATTATAACATTATTGTATTGTGGAATCAATTAGAAAACAAATATTGCATTGTTCATCTTGTAAATATCATTGACTGAAGAAAGGCAGAGTGGGGTAAAATAGATCTCTGACCTGCAATTAATTCTCCTACACTTATTTTATATATTTTTAATTGTCTCCTAATAAAAAAATATGTTCCAGACTCATCAGAATGTTTGGGTATAATACAATAATTGTGAAATTATATATTTAAAGAACACATATGTAAATTTGCCTTGTAATTCAGGAGGAGTTTTCTTCCTGTAATGTGAATTTGAGCATGTAAACCACTGACAGGCCTCAATGCGATTTCCCTAAAACTTGTCAACACTGGGAGTTGTTGTGTTTGCTGCCAGCCAAATTAATAAGGGTCTTCTGCATGAGCAACTCCTTTCACACACACCCGAGATCTCTATGGTGCCTGATATGTCCTTTTGATAGAGCTGCCCCTGCTATAAATCAATTTATGTTACTCAGTCTGTCATGTAAATTGCCATTTGCCCTGATGCCGGCTATGCCAGATGGCACAAAATAATAGCCGTAAAAGAAGAGGAGACGGGAGGATAGTTAGTTTTTTCTGGTTTCTCTCCATGTACAGTCATGCACTGGAATCCTACACCGCTCTGCCGTACCATATGCGTAGCCCCTGTCCTCCCAACCCCATCAGCAGGCCTGCGTACCAGGGCAGTAATCCCATCAGCGATGTCTGGTCCCGACACGCGCTGCACATTGTGGCCAAGTACCTGAAGCGGTAGGAGCTTGAAATTTTACTCTGTTTTAATAAGACATACAATAGTGTAATACTTTATTATCTAGTAAAAGAAATGGTGTTGTTTTTTAACACCTACTGTATTTTTGTGCCTGTTCTCATGCTTCATATTTTGAAAAGATTCCCTTGTACAATTGTTGTTCCATAGATAGTAATGTTTATTTCAACATTACAGACTGAGGCAGAAAATGTCTTATGCTTGTATTCAAGTCCTTGACAGATTCATGATTTAGATGTGTACAATCTCCACAATTGAGCAATGGAGTTATTCCAAATAACAGATCTTACAGAATACAGTGTTTTCCATTTTAAATCGTTAATACATTATTTGTCTTTGTTTATACATGGGGTAAACAAACATTTTTATAATTTATGTAAAATATCTTTATTTGAACAGTAAACTATATAATGTTTATTTTTTCTCCTCTAATAATGTGGGCTATGGATATGAATTAAATAAATGTTTTCCCTCTGCAGTATACCATCTATAATGACCAGCTTTGCCCATTCCTGTTTGATTTTATTCTCCTGTCTATGCTAACCGCCTATGTGTCGATTGGTCTCCAGAGCAGTGAGGGATCCTGGGGACATGGAGGCCAGGTCCAGCATGCACTTGGCCAGTGTGTTTGCAGGAATAGGATTTGGAAATGCTGGGGTCCACCTCTGGTAAATCAATCCCTGTGATACTTCTTGATTACAGCTGTAATTTCCTCTGTGGTGATAAGCTTGATGTGGTAATTAGAGGTGGTCATTTTTATAGTTGATGTTTAGTAAGGCATGCCTTAAAATAGTGCCAGAAATATTTAATTTTCAAAAACAATTGAAGTTGACTGTTTCTATTGCTTTTTGTGTTTTTGGGGGTAATCTAGCCATGGAATGTCTTATCCTATCGCTGGACATGTCAAGACCTTCAGAGCAAAAGACTATAATGTGGACCATCCTTTAGTGGTATGCAATTGTTTTCATAATTATTAATATGCATCATATATTAAAGGCTTATGGGTGGACACATTTAATAATTCATTATTTAGTTTACAGTTTAGCCTTCAGAATAGATATCCTATTATTGTGATGACTGGAAAAAAAAAAACACACAAGTAGGCTGCTACAGTACAGCACTCTTTTAGGTTTATAACTAAATAGTAAGGGTTCATATATTAAATACGTTTAACCAGGTATATTATTTACTAAAATGCTGTTGTATTTCCGTTGTTCTTTGACACTTCCTGTGTTTCATGCCTGCAGCCTCATGGCCTGTCAGTGGTGCTGACTTCGCCCGCAGTGTTCATGTTCACAGGGTGCATGTGCCCCGAGCGCCACCTGGAAGCAGCTGAAATACTGGGTGACTACATACGCCAGGGGACTACATTCGGCCGTTGTAGATTTGTCACATCAGTATTAGGGTATATTTTAGCTAGATTCCAATTATAATGGATTGTAATTATTGATTACTTCATTGTTCCTTTAATAATAATTTTAAGAAGATTAAGAAGTTTAACTGAAGTACAGGAGGTTTCAGACCTAAAATCAGATATGTTGGTTATATACTGACATAATAGGTGCTCAGGCCCACAGAATTTAAAAGCAGGATTTTTTTATGTCAAGTTTAGTAATGGATTTTTTTTTTAATCCTCAGCAACAGTTTAATATAAATTATGATCATCTGATTATATCTATTAGACTTGTTTGAGTAAGTTCTCTTTGCAGCAACTTTTCCACAGAGTTGTGTGCAATTGAATGGCTGTGTTTGTGTGAGATTTCCTCCCCTGATTCAGCTGAACAGACATGTTTCTGTCTCGGTGCAGGAGCTGACGTCCGCAGTGCAAAGCGAGAGGATGCCGGGGTTGTCCTGGCAGACACCCTGCGGAAACTCTTGTTTGATCTGAATGTTGACGATGGCTTGGGTGCTATTGGTTACACTAAAGACGATATTCCTGCCTTAGTGAGAGGAACTATACCTCAGGTAAATGAGAATATATGGTGTCTCATATCGTATACATCTTATACACTTGATAATGTGTGTCTCTTAGTTTTGGCATAATCATTTTATTTAATTTTAGCTCTTTATTTATTTGAATATGATATTAATTCATGTTTTTGCTACAGTAACTCTAAGTTATTAGACAATATTTAAGTTAAAGAAGAAAATCGAAAGAAAATTTTCCACTTTTCCTTTTACAGGAAAGAGTCACCAAACTGGCACCAAGGCCACACACTGAGGAGGACCTGACTGGCTTGTTTGAATCTGCAATGAAACTCTTCTGATACAGAGTCTGTCTCTGCACAACCTCACTGCCAAGGGCACCGCACTATGAAATCACTTTTTAAAAATGCAATAGTAAAATCATCATAGTAATTATATATTTTGTTTTTGTTATAGAGCATCTGGCTTGATTTTGCAATTGTATGTTATACAATTACAGATTAGAGTTACTTCACCTCCTCAACTGTATTCATCAACAGGTTTATGCTGACTGCCTGACAATGGAATCTCAAATGTTAATTGAATGGTCTTTGATTGCATGAGAGTGCTGAGATTGATTTGTCCTTGTGATCTTTTTTGCAAGGTCTTTATACATAGCAGAACAGCACTAGTAATAGATGAGTGTAATCTGGTGTAAAAGGAAGGTTCTCTCTATAGTTGGATATGTTCAATAGAAAGTCACTTTATATACAGGATGTAAAAAGCACTGTTCAAATGAGTCACACTTTTGTAGGTTCTTAACAAGTTAAGTAAATATGTGAATTATCAAACCCTGTATCAAATATCAAAACTTCCTTCCAAGATGAATAAATACATGAACACCGAAATACATATTTTTTAGTACCTTTCCTTTTCCAGTTTTCATTTATTTCAAGAATAATCCTAGACTTGCCCACTGACCCATTGAACTCTTGTCTAACTAGAGCAACACTGTAAAGACAGACGTTGAAATATCATTTCTGCTAATAAGAAATATATAGATTCATTATTAACCTAACAGAATTACTTAGAAGTAGTAGCTACTTAATCTGATATTAGGTAGATTAGGTTTGAGGATTACTGAAAGTGTCTGTCATGTAAAGAGAAGCTTAGAACTAAGAATGTCTTCGGTTAACATACTGCTTTTATACGTCACAGTGTGCAGTGTTTACAGGCATTGTAATAAACTATTCAAGATCAGAGTGTTAATGCAACCAAAGTCCAAAATCAGCCCCATTGCATAGTAGGGTTGTGGGGCTGTCATGGAGTGGAAGCACACATGTGAAGATTGTGCCGTCTGGACAATAGATCTGTACTCAAGCCTGGCAACTGAACATAACACAGCTGAGGTGTTAGTCAGCACCCTGTGGGACATCTGTCTCACTGCAGGTGTCCATGAAGGAGAAATACGCCTCCTGTTAAGATGTACTTTTTAATTCTTTAAAAAGCATTTTTATATATATATGTTTGGTGCACAGCTTCTGCTTGCTTATTGTCTTTTCAGGATACATGGTATACTGTTAGTTATGTAACATGTCACACAGGTATACTTGCGTGTTCATTGCGTAACTGAAGGCAGAGGCGGTGCCTGCTTACAGCATCTGAGGTAACCAAACATCAATGTGGCGAAATAATAATGACGTTTCATCCTCATGGCGGATATTTTTAATCTTAAAGAGTTTTATTTTTGTTCGGTTACAGGACTGTAATTGGATGGACCTAGGAAGAAAAGATACAGCCAAGACTAGGGATAACAATGAGGGTAATTAGCTGTCAAGGCCATTAGTTTTCCAATGCTGAGGGACTTGGATCCTCTTCTAAAATGGCAAACCTGAGTTAGCATGTACAAGACATTAAGATCACTTTGTATCCAACTGACATGCAACCAAAATTAAAAGGGAACTTCAGCGCATACTATGTCAACACTTTCTATCGAGTCAGCACTCTGTGGGACATCTGTAGAGTTTTAATAATACAAATAAATACCGTGACAATATATGATAAAGGGATTGTAATACAAACAGTTAGTAATAAGTGTTATATATACTTAAATTGATATAATTATATTACTTGGATTACTTTATGTTCCCTGGTTACCCAAAGCAATCAGTTCTGTTTTTTTTTTAATATATATATATATAATCTAAATTCAAATAATTGTGCCTAATCTTTCCTATGTATCACTTGATGGATGGTGTTTGACTGCTTGACACGAGTACAATAGAGGACAGCGATGTCCTATCACACTAAAGCCAATCTCCATCTGTTGACTGGTCTGTGCTTAACAGTTCATCCAAATCTTTTTCCATCCCTGTCTGATGTTACAAAGCACCAACACTGAACTGCTATATGGAGCGCCATGAATTAAAACTCAATCAATCTCTGAGCATTAATTCACAGCAATAGAGCAGAAGGATATTATTCACATTCTGACACAGATGGCAAAGACATATTCATCAATATTTTAATTGAAGTGTCATTTACATGTTTGTTTTTGTTGTGTTTTCTGCAAAGAACCAAATCCCTTCACATGTTTTGTATAGGGCATCTTGTAGACAAAAATATCTGTAAGTGCTGTTAATTTCCCTTGAAATGTGCTTTTTTTAAATTTGCAATGGCAACTAGACAGAACTTATGTTTAAACTAAATATTAATGTTGTATATTACTGTTATTTTATAAATGTGTGTGTTTCTCTTTCAGTAACTGACTCCAATAGATACACAGACAAATAAGTAGCAAGTTTTATTTCTGTAAATATTAAACACTTTGTAATGTAAAATGAAGGAGGTCTGTTGTTTTAAGTTGTGGACTGAAATGGGTTTTATGAAAACACAAATCCATGTAGATGTAATAGTTTTTGATAAGTATTTCAGTAACTTTAGGAATATAAATATACTTTCTTTATTTTCCTAATTGTTTGGATGGTGTAAAAGTTTATTTTTCCTTCATTGCCCTGACCCAAATGAAGACAATGCTACAATTTACACTATTAACCTATATCTGAGTATTATTGTAAACGTTGTCAGATGACATTTATGATTTTCAGTGTCTTGCTCTCATAGAAAGCTGACCAAAGTTGGGATGATGCCGTCCAGCTGCAAGTAAGAAGAAAAATCAAGCAAAGGGGTGCCCCAGCAGAGGTCTTCACACATGTGGGTGGGAGGTGCACGTGTGTGTGTGTGCAGCAGTACAAACCTGCACAGTGATGTGATTTAAAAAAAGCAGTGGATTACTGAGACCTGTTTATCTTAAGCTCGGTGCCAGAGCTCCAGGCAGGCAGTGTGTCTGAAACATCGCACAATGGATGTCATCTACAACAGCAGCGACAAGCACTTTGAGGTGTTCACCACTGTATTCTCTCCAAAGGGTAAGTACAGGCTAGAGGCAGGCTCTTGGCTTCACCCAGGCAACAGCAGGCATCATTACTGGCAGCAATAGATGGCAGACACTCTGACAGATTTCTATCATTCATTCACCTATTTTCTTGTCAGGACATGTGCTTCTTGCACTCTTTACTAAATGGTTCCATCAAGTTTTTGTTTTTGTTTTTTGCTTTGACTGCTGATGAGTCAAAGTCTATGAAACATTATTTCAGATTTCAAATATTAAGTAATTTTCATGTTAAATCTGTTTTTTAAGGCACTGTTCATTATTTGTTTTATTTAGTTTATTTGTCGGTTTATTTTAAATCTGTAAAGCACTCTGTGGCTACCCTGCAAAGGGAGCTATACTAAATAAAAATGTATATATACAGATTGATAAACAATTTGTATGAAACTAAGAGAATCAACAAATAACATTGTTTCAATTAAAGGATATAGATACTTCTGACTAAAACTGCAAATATGCAGTTGAAAAAACAACAGAAATATGAACAGCTCAGTCTTTCTATTATATGCTGATGCAGTGGTTTTTCTCAGTTTGCAGGAGAAGCCAACATATTGGTGGATATCATGGAAGAGGAGAAAGGGTAAGTTATTCTGTTTGTTTCTGTACTGATTGTTGCTTTGAAAATGTGTAACTACATGTTGTCAGTGGTGAAGAATACCAGAAGCAAGATAATTAATTTAATTGATATTAGGTAAGTAAGGATGGAAAATTAATCTGGGGGGGTTAATAAGTCACCTTAAAATACTTTTGATTCTCTCTTAGAAAGGCAAAGTTTTAAATTCTCATATTACTATACAATCTGGTCTGCACTGAATCTAATACGCACGTGTGCACACTTCAAATTTCCATGTCATGTCAGAGCTGGTTATACCGATGGTTTTGCAAGATGTTTGGATTCAAGATGATCATTTGGCTGACTGAGGCTTTATAAATGACTGGACTTCAGACTAGCATTGATCTGGGCAAAGTGGATAGTACTGAACAACTATTTGAGATAGACAGGAGGATAGTACCACTGATCAGTGAGCACCAGTGCAAACTTTAACATCACTGTCCTGTGAGTCTGTGCTGAAGGGAAGTCCTCTGCTACATGATCCATTTAATCGAAAATAAGTAAATGTCCATTACTATAGATGCGTAATGAATGTATAGAAGATTGTGTCTGTTATATCTCTCACTCTTTACAACCACAATATAGCAAACTACTACAAAGTGCATTATCTGTTATAAACACTGATTGATTTAATAGAATGCTTCAGATATCCCACTAAGTGTTTGCATTCATGTAGTCCTTTATAAGAAAAAATGTTCTCCAGCACCAGCGGCCTCCATAACTTCCTACTCTGAAATGTGTTCCTGTTCCCGGTGCCATGTTAGGATACAGACACTCCTCATAGAGAAGGGCCTATGTTGTTGTCAGTTGGTGTTGCCCATATATTCGCAGTGATCTGAGCAAGAGACTTTATTAACAAATGCTTCTGCCTGCACTGAGAAATGGCTGATTTCTGTGAGTGCCAATAATGAATCCTATTCATATTGGTTCTTGGTTTAGTTGACTGACTAGTTCCTGAGAATCATCTGATGCAGTCACTTTTAGTTCTTTCTCATCATGAGTATTTAATTAATCTGTGATAAAAATAAAATCTTTTAAATTAGTATATAGTATGAAACCATATGATGTTTTATTTAAAAACTTGTATAAATTCTCTGAAAATACTTAATACAGATTAAGTACAATACTTTATACAGAAGTAGTATCTTTACAATATAAATTGAGAGGGTATATGTATATATATATATATATATATATATATATATATATATATATGAGTTTGAAAAATTGCTGGCGCTACAATAGTTTTAATAAACCTTAAATGTGGGGTGCCTTATCCCAGGGAGTTTAAATAAAACAGATAATACAGTCAAGGAAGGATGGACAGCAGCTCCTGTCTAAAAACAGTCCACATTCGTGATGCTCACTTATTCTCCAATAAATAGTTTTTTGTGACATTGGTAAATGTGGACTGTTTTAGACGCGAGCTGCTGTCCATCCTTCCTTGACTGGATTATCTGTTTTTATATATACATATATATATATATATATATATCTTCTTGTGAGCCATATTAGATCCATGTTACCACATTTAGAATAGACTCGTAGCTGTAAGTACAGTAATCCTTACACATTTAAACATGTAATCCTTTTTACTAAGGTAAGAATAGCACAATTACTGGGCAGGAGTAAGAACTCCTGTTAATACGATTCAATCTGTCCTGATGTCTGCTATTTAGTTAGTTTCCTACAGGGCAGAGACACTTCATAGTATGTATTTAAAGTGTGTATTTATAGTATATTTCATTCTCCATCTACATATTATAGTACTTAAGAAGATTTAAACAAAAAATGAAGTAAACTGATGGCGGTTTTGTATAAAATGTTTTCATTGTGGAAAGAGGCCCTAACTGGTTGGAAGATTGCTGGCTCTGTTATTTTTGTAGAGTCTGGCTAGATATCCATTATTGGTGGGAGCTGAGACAGTATATTGCGCTAAATATTGATCCCTACAAAGCGCTTGCTCACACTGTGGGATGGATAGAGCTGTGTGTTGCTCAGTGCAGCTCTCACAGTGCAGCTCTCACGGCCATGTCTTCACACTCATCCTCTTTTCTCTCCGCTTTGTGTGTTTGTCCGACACATGAACACGGACAGCAACAGCAGTTTGTGGTCATGTTCTTGTTGTGCAGATTTCTGCAGTTTTGCACAGATCTGCAGAAATCCAGTGATCCCATTGGTGGAGCAGCGCAGATCTGCGCATAATTGCGGACATCTGCATTTCACAAACATGACCTGTACATGTCCATCCCTGTCTGTTGACCTTTTTGCTGTGTGGATCACGCATGTTTCTGCGAGATGTGGGGAGTGTGGAGGCTGTGACGCAGATCCACGACAAGGATGTCAGATCAGTTGTGAAGTGTGTTCCCCTGTACTGAAGCGCCCGGGTGTGTGCGCTCCTTCACGACGCAAAAGACATCAATTCGGTGCAAAACAGTGGTTAAGTGTGAGCTGCGCACTGTGCACAAAATCGGTTCGGATTGTAGAAATCATGTTGTGTGACCCCAGCAGAGAGATCAGGATAAATGAGGAGGAGGTACTAAAGGGACTAGCAGAATTAAAAACAAAAAAATCACCTGGGACAGATGGGATATTTCCAACAGTACTTAAAGAAATTAGGGAAATTATGAATAGGCCGCTAACTCAAATATTCCAAATAACACTTAGAACAGGGGATGTGCCGACTGACTGGAAGATGGCAAATGTCACCAATCCACAAGAAAGGGGACAAAACTGAGCCAGGAAACTACAGACCAGTCAGTCTCACCTGATGATTAGACAGAAAATAGAGGAGCTTCTCAATGAAAACCATATTCTTGGAGATAGTCAACATGGGTTTAGACGAGGCAGTTCATGTCTTACTAATTTATTAGAGTTTTTTGAACATGCAACTGCAGCTGTGGATCATGTGAAAGCATATGATATGATATACTTAGATTTTCAGAAAGCTTTTGATAAGGTTCCACACCAAAGACTGATCCTCAAATTGGAAGCTGTAGGCATTCAGGGTAATGTAAGTAGATGGATTATGAACTGGTTGATGTATAGGAAACAGAGGGTGTCGATTAGAGGAGTTGCTTCTAACTGAGTGAGGTTGTTCCACAGGGATCAGTACTAGGGCCTGTGCTTTTTCTAATCTATATTAATGATCTGGACTCAATGTATGAGAAACGCATGAGAAAGACCTAGGAGTCTACGTGGACTCCTCACTTTCTCCATCCAAACAATGTGGGGAAGCAATAAAAAAGGCAAACAGAGTGTTAGGCTATATTGTCAAAAGTGTAGAATTGAGAACAAGGGCAGTAATGTTCAGACTGTACAATGCACTAGTTAGAGCTCATCTGGATACTGTGTGCAGTTCTGGGCTCCACACTTCAAGAAAGATATCGCTGCTCTAGAGGCAGTTCAGAGGAGAGCAACCAGACTTATTCCAGGTCTGAAGGGAATGTCCTACTGAGAGACTGAGGAACTGAACCTTTTCACCCTGGAACAGAGGAGACTACGTGGGGACTTGATTCAAGTCTTCAAAATCATGAAAGGCATCGACCACATCAAACCAGAGGAGCTTTTCCAGATCAGCAGGGACACACGCACCCGGGGACACAGATGGAAATTGGGCTTCAAGGCATTCAAAACGGAAAACAGGAGACACTTCTTCACACAGAGAGGCGTCACAATCTGAACAAACTCCCCAGCAATGTGGTTGAAGCTGAAAATTTGGCAACATTTAAAAATAGACTGGATAGGATCCTTGGATCACTTATTTATTAATGGAGACCAAACGAGCACGATGAGGAGAATGGCCTCCTCTCGTTTGTAAACTTTCTTATGTTCTTATGTTCTAAAGGTAATACAATGTGACATCTTGGATTTAAAGACATGGGAGTAGATTAAGATACTGTACTGTAATTCTCTCTAAAACAGTCTGATGTAAACATGTCAAAAATGTGTTCTCAGATAAGCAGATATATAATTTATTACCAGTCATGGAAAACCAGCACCTTTAGTAGTACACACTAAATAATAATTTAATAAATTAACGTATAAAATACCAAGCAAAGTGCTCTTTATGTGTTGATTAAATTAAACTTAGAACAGTAGACAAGAACTTCAGTCATCCTATTCAACTGCACTGAAGAACCTGATTGAATAATGACAGGCTTTGTATACACAACACATTTGTGCTTGCTGCTTTCAAAAGCCTATCCTTAAGTCTATTTAAGTTAACCCCTTCTGCAATCTATTCAATCATCCTTAATGCCCGTGGCAGCCTATATTTGAGTTTGTTTTTTGTGTCAGAATTTAGAATTGAAAATGGTGCACTGAGATATAAAACAATCCATTTCAAATTAAAATTGTGATCAAAAGCATCGCAAACAGGAATGGGTTGGAATGTCTTGAGTTGCAGTTATGCTTTTGTCCTGTAGGTGGTAGCAGTGCTCAACTACACTCCCCACTGGCCAGATGAGCTGGAGCTGTGCCAGGGTGATGTCATCCACATTCTCCACAAGGATGATGAACTCTGGTGGTTTGGGCGCCTGCATAATGGGGAACAAGGGTACTTCCCCTCCAATCACGTCACTAAACAGAGTGAGTTCAGTGTCCCGTGCTCAGACCTTCCTTTAGTTATAGAATGTATCCCGAAATTATAGCTTCCATGTGCAATTACTGTGTTTTTAAAAAATGGATAGAATATATATAATTACATATATATTACTTAAAATACAAATTTACTAAACAGCAAACTATATTAAATAGTCCTCTCCCTCTCTTTTCCCTCCTCTCTCTCTCTCTCTCTCTCAGTGAAAATGCACTTAGTTTTATGTTCTGTTCAGGGTTTATGTCATGTTTATTTACTTCAACTGTATAATGACATTATAAGAAATCATAGAGTCTGCACTACAGAAGAAAGCAATTACACTTTGAGTCAACTCTTTGTGATTAATCGTGTAAAGGAAAGCAATTGTTGCTAAATTATTGTTATTACTTACACTTGTCCCTCTGAAGGACAGAAAAGCAGTGAATTACAATGTTGTTGCCTGGTTTTAACAGATATGAAAAAAGTAATTCTATTTGTTTATTCTATTTGTTAATGTTTTCAGATGGTATAAATGAAGACACAAGTGCCAATTTGCAGTCACGTTGTAGCCTGGGTAGGAGGGTGTCCTTCTCCAGCACAGAGGGATACAGAGCTATCAAGAGAAGGCCTTCGATATTTGATGTAAGAGCCCAGATGTCTTTATTATTGAAAACAAGCCTCATCGATCTTGTGAAACAGTTTTAATATATTATTTATTATTCTTAAGTTCATTTATACATTTAAATATTAATGGTGTTGGCTAATATATTGTCTTTGGGCAAAAACAATTGACCGGTCAGATTCTCTTATTAAAGATAAAAATCACTGAGGTGCCGAAATCAATAAATATGAAATAGTCATCCACTTCTTGGGCAGATATGCCTAGACGCAAGAGCTAATGTTCCATAATCTCTCCAGTTGAACTGGCCTTGTGTTTGTTTGCTAGAAAGATGAGTCGTCAGAAAGCCTCAGAAGCTCATTAAAGCGCAGCTCAGTCCAGGAGCCGGCCGCAGATGTCCCTGCTCCGTCTGAAGGGTATGTGTCTCGCTGTTTCCAGCCCTGCTCTGTCCCAGCTGCTCCATTCTGAGAAGAGCCGCCTGTCTCCCCCTCAGTCCACAGGGATCACACCCCGAGCAGGTGGCCTATCTCATACTTCATTAGATGACAAAGCACAGGCGTGTCATCTGCAAATTATGCCTTCAGTCCGAGCAATTTATAATTGATTAAAGCTCAATGGATTCCCCAGGCCGTGGGCACAACGCTTGCTCACCCTCACAAATCTCTGGACTCTCAGAACATCTGTGAGACTATTGTTGCCCAGGAAAATGTGCTTATGAAAACACATTTTAAAAATCACAAGTGAAAATAATATTCTGCACAAACCAATGCGCTAAATTTGACATGGTGCTAGGACATAAATGGTTCCTTGCTTCATGTGTTTATCAGTAAAACTGGAAAACTTCTGTTCTGTGCTTGGTGATCACTGGAAAAATCTAAGTTTTTTTAATATTTCCATTTACACTTGCAGGTGCATTTTCCACTGACAGCTGTGCTGTGAAAATATATTTTCCATATACTGAATATTCATGTGTATGTGTGAAGTATTAAGAAGCTCAGCTCATAATAAGCCATTTTAAACAATGCTTTACATGACCTTTAAAAGCAGATGTATTTCATGTTCTTCATTGCCTTGAAACATATTAGTGTAGAAATACTAAGAGAACATTTTTACATTCATGTGGGAGATTACAAATGTGCATATTTAGCGGACACGTTATACACATTTCAGATTTTTTTATAATCAATATATTTAAATACAAGGGAAATAACAGATAGAAATCTGCTCAACAACATTTTAGAACTTTCCAAAAGAGCTTATCAGCATACCTCAAACCCCAGTGTACGTGATTGTACAATGTATCTGCAGTTCTGACACCAGTAAGCGCGGCGGTGAGGTTTCAGGCTCTAACAGCCCATCAGGTAACCTGCTGTCTGGGCCAGGGCTGTTGCTAGGGGCTACGGCAGCGTCTGCAGGCCGTGGCTGGAGCTGAACAGCACTGTTGTTGTCGTCCTTGAGAGCTTTGGAATTTAGGTCACTCGCAATAAACAGATCCTTTGATTATGTTTTTCCTTTTTTTTTCCCCCGCTTTTGTTTTGTTTAGCAGACACTGCCTGAAGTCACCGAGCTGTAGGAAGGAGGGCCTTTTTCTGGCAGTGGGGCCTGAGGCCTCGTTGCCCCTTACAGAGAGCGTTTCCCACAGCTCCCCCAGCCTTCTGCAAAAGATCCTCCTGAAGCATAAGAAGAAGGGACCGTACCAGGGGGCCACAAACAGCGCGTTTGAACCCGACTGAGGGACGTGCGTCAGGAAGTCGAGCACGAAGTCGTATGCAATTGCGTTGATCAGATACGTGTAGCAGGAAGTGAAGTAGTTCTTATTTTAAGTACTGACTGAATTCAACACATACGTACTGCTGCTGTCAGGTAGTCATTGCCCTGCACACAGACTATATAACCTCCTGGCAGTCCATATAGGCCGTACTGCAGGGGCACAGCCCACTAACTTTATATATATGTATCTGTATCTGTATCTCAAAGATTAAGCTAACAGGGAAACATGTTCATAACACAGTTTTATGCTGTAATACATGGCACATAGAAACACAAGAAGTGTGTTTTAGGCAAATTACTTAATGGTCATTTGAACACAGATAAAAGCTTCAAAATATCATCATCAGCCTAAATATTTGCATTACATATGTCTGTGTTGGCTCAGTTCAGGTCTCTCAGTTTCCTAGTTGGCCCATTATGTGACTAGGATATATTTTCCCTTCATTCTGTTAAAATTCTGTGGCTGATGGTATTTAAAAAAAATAAGGAAAAGAAGTTTGCCAACGATTAATATCTCATTATGTGATGAAAAACAAAATTAATTGGTTGATATAAAATTACTACAATTGTGATCAATACATTCATAATAAGTAAAGTGTTTTTTATGTTTACGCATTTGGCTTTATTACATTTGTGATACTGTTAATGTATGCAATGGCCATATATCTTGTACTTTATTTATTTTAATGTATGTAAGACATTTTTATTTGAAATGTAATAATAAAGGTGGGGTTCTGAACAGTATGAATTAGTTATTCAGGAGTTAAATGTTTTACCAAAAGAAATTGCATCATTGTTATGAAGGGTTTCCTAGCGACATAAAAACAAGTCTCATTAGTTCCATAAAGTCTGAAGCGCTGCCCTCCAGTCCTGTATTTCTCAATGAGCTTTTCATTCATTTGGCCACCACAGATATAACAGGAAATGTGAAACAGCTCAGTTCAGATCATGGCTATTTCAGTAGAAGACTGTCTCCCTGGGTGCTAGATGAATAATGCAGGATGTATACACTTTTTATACACTTGCTTTTTCAGTACTGCACCACTTTTTCAAGCAGGCTGCCCCTAGTGTCTTAATGAAGATCATAAACTGTGGGAGATCTCTTCATTTGGACTTCAGGACCAGAGCAGTTTACTAATATCCTCTCCCTGCCAAATAGGGCCGTTCATCAAGTGAAGATATTAACCACACGAGCCTCCAGCAGCTCACTTACTTGAATGGAGATCCTTTATTAAAAATAAATAAAAAAGGATTAGGACTACTCAAATGTTATTTTGTTTTTGAGGATAATTTAATCATAAAAGTGGTGCTTATAGCAATTCATGATAGAAATAATTATAATCATAATGACCACAAAAATCACCCAACCATTTGATTAAAAATCAGATACTTCTCTCTGCTAGAAGCACACAGTATTTTGCTGTGTTTGGGGAAGTGATGATGAGCCCCCAAAACTTGTATGTGCTTGGTGCTTTCATATGCACATACATGGCTGCTGACTTCATTTTTTCCACACTTCTAACAACTTAGATAAACCTCCCCCAAAGCAGCTACCTAGCTTCCGATTGAGGGGGGGGGGTTATTTGAAAAGATACCGCAGCTTGTGTGTTGACTCCCACCTGCCTCATTGTTCATTGTTTGTGTGCTGTTGGAGGGAAAGCACAATCTGAACCAATCTGGTAGGGTTGGTTCTCACATTGGTGGACCAGTTCTGTCTCAGGTTCAGGTTGACCCTACTACACCAAGATCCACTGTTCTCTCAAAGAGCTCATTGCCAAGAGCTATAACTCTGCAATTCCCTTTCACCTGCCTTGCAGCTGGCGTGGCAGTGTTACCTAGAGCAGCTGCACAGCCCGCGCCCGGGTCTTGCCCATTGACAGCAGTGCAGTCCCCTGTGCAGACCTGCAATACGCTCTCCCTGGGGGCTTTCATGTGTTCTCCATCGCTACCTGTATCACTGCGCATCTCCTGTTACACACAGCAGATGTCAGTCCTGTTTCGCAGTTGTTTAATTCACGATATTGCTTTGGATAATTCACACCCCTTACACCAGTGACACCTGATAACACGTAATCAGGGACACTACGTCTGCACTACTGATGGAGAATTGTCTTCACTTTAAAAATATACATACAGTGAGGGAAAAAAGTATTTGATCCCCTGCTGATTTTGTACGTTTGCCCACTGACAAAGAAATGATCAGTCTATAATTTTAATGGTAGGTGTATTTTAACAGTGAGAGACAGAATAACAACAAAAAAATCCAGAAAAACGCATTTCAAAAAAGTTATACATTGATTTGCATGTTAATGAGGGAAATAAGTATTTGACCCCTTCCACTTAGTACTTGGAGGCAAAACCCTTGTTGGCAATCACAGAGGTCAGACGTGTCTTGTAGCTGGCCACCAGGTTTGCACACATCTCAGGAGGGATTTTGTCCCACTCCTCTTTGCAGATCCTCTCCAAGTCATTAAGGTTTCGAGGCTGACGTTTGGCAACTTGAACCTTCAGCTCCCTCCACAGATTTTCTATGGGATTAAGGTCTGGAGACTGGCTAGGCCACTCCAGGACCTTAATGTGCTTCTTCTTGAGCCACTCCTTTGTTGCCTTGGCTGTGTGTTTTGGGTCATTGTCATGCTGGAATACCCATCCACGACCCATTTTCAATGCGCTGGCTGAGGGAAGGAGGTTCTCACCCAAGATTTGACGGTACATGGCCCCGTCCATCGTCCCTTTGATGCGGTGCAGTTGTCCTGTCCCCTTAGCAGAAAAACACCCCCAAAGCATAATGTTTCCACCTCCATGTTTGACGGTGGGGATGGTGTTCTTGGGGTCATTCCTCCTCCTCCAAACACGGCGAGTTGAGTTGATGCCAAAGAGCTCGATTTTGGTCTCATCTGACCACAACACTTTCACCCAGTTCTCCTCCGAATCATTCAGATGTTCATTGGCAAACTTCAGACGGGCCTGTACATGTGCTTTCTTGAGCAGGGGGACCTTGCGGGCGCTGCAGGATTTCAGTCCTTCACGGCGTAGTGCGTTACCAATTGTTTTCTTGGTGACTATGGTACCAGCTGCCTTGAGATCATTTACAAGATCCTCCCGTGTAGATCTGGGCTGATTCCTCACCGTTCTCATGATCATTGAAACTCCACGAGGTGAGATCTTGCATGGAGCCCCAGACCGAGGGAGACTGACAGTTATTTTGTGTTTCTTCCATTTGCGAATAATCGCACCAACTGTTGTCACCTTCTCACCAAGCTGCTTGGCGATGGTCTTGTAGCCCATTCCAGCCTTGTGTAGCTCTACAATCTTGTCCCTGACATCCTTGGACAGCTCTTTGGTCTTGGCCATGGTGGAGAGTTTGGAATCTGATTGATTGATTGCTTCTGTGGACAGGTGTCTTTTATACAGGTAACGAGCCGAGATTAGGAGCAATCCCTTTACGAGAGTGCTCCTAATCTCAGTTCATTACCTGTATAAAAGACACCTGGGAGCCAGAAATCTTGCTGATTGATAGGGGATCAAATACTTATTTCCCTCATTAACATGCAAATCAATTTATAACATTTTTGAAATGCGTTTTTCTGGATTTTTTTGTTGTTATTCTGTCTCTCACTGTTAAAATACACCTACCATTAAAATTATAGTCCGATCATTTCTTTGTCAGTGGGCAAACGTACAAAATCAGCAGGGGATCAAAAACTTTTTTCCCTCACTGTATATCAAAATACTTCTAAACAAGTCAATGCTCCTAATGTAATGTTCTATATTAAAGAATATGAGACCTGGATAATAAAGTAGCTACGTTCAATGGGAACTAGAAACATTTAGCATCTCATCGAAGTAAAAACATCCACCTGTGTTATATCCACAAGTATCTGACAGTACTATAGGACTTACAGTATGTGTGAAAGTGCAATGCATCCAAACAGGGTTCAGCTTTGGAAACATCAGCTGTAAGGAATACTGACCTAGTTAGGCTGTCAAGACTGCAGTCCCGAGTGTTTAAATTTCCCGCCAGAAGTGCCACGGCCCTGTGTTTGCAGGGTGCTTGCCAGATGATTCTCCTGTCACAACTATAATTGACTGCCATCTGCTGTCTGGCACTCACAAAGGCTGGCAGTGTGAGAGGCCGGGGGTCCGGGGGGGCTGGGCCGAGCGGGCTCTCTCACACCACATGCTGGCTCCACACAGCCCTCATGCTGCACAGCGCTGCCCACATTTGTAAACCCGAGCCTTTCTGAACCCTGAAAGGCCTTGCTTGTCAGCGGCAGCTCCCAGCTTATGCACACTGGCAGGGCTCTTTAGGAAAGTCAAGCTGTCTCTTTGTACAAGAAGCCCATTTTACATGACGCTTAGTGGAACACTGTAATCAGCTCCCGCAGTGAAATAAATCACTTCCATTCATAATTTCCAGGACTTACTGTACATTAATGTGTTGCATTCAAACCATTCAAATTTTAAAATAATATATTATTATTAACAATAAAAAATGAATGCATTTCTGAACACAGTTAGCATTGGCTCTGAAATAAGATGGCCTTTTTTTTGTGTCAAATTTGGAACATATTGTCCACACACTGTTACTTATAGAGCCTACATTCATATTTTTGTTTTATTCTAATACCTAACAAAAAGTGGGACTATATTTTTAAAACCTTCAGTAGAGACCTTGGCAAACCTTACCCGTCATACAGAATGCCAAAAGGTTGACACTGAACAAGACTAGATTCAGAATGTGCTGAGTGGATTGTGAAGTACGAGTCTCTTGCTAAAATGTCAAGCGGATAGGAAAAAAATAAGCACAATGTTTTTTTGCATTGGCGTCTAATCTTTCAGACACACTGGTATGTTTTCTTTTCCCAGGCAAGCTTAGATTGTTTTTCTTCTTGGCACAGCCTTGACTTATCCTACGTGATAAATGACCTCCAGATATATATATACACATATATCATAGCTGTCTCAATGAGTTACAGGTGGGATTATAAGTCCTTGGGTCACCTGTGAAGCTCCCTCACCAGGGGACAGTTTCACATTGCTGTTAAACTGTTGGAAACAAACTGATAAGTCATCTGGCACAGTTAATTTCCATAATTGGAGATACACCTCTGCAAACTGACATTGTGGAGCGTTGCCACAGCTGTAAGTCAATGCACTGTTTAAATGTTTAACTGTTAAAAATAAAAATAAAAAAACAAATGGTCTATCTTTGGCTGAGGAAACCAGCAGAAAATGGTTCCCCGGGTTGAAGACATGGATGTAAAGCAGTGTACATAGTGTGACGCCATGACAGGACAGCGCATGATTCAGCGCACATGTGCTTTGTGTGATTGTATTGCCTTTCAGAAGCAGAAGGCATGTTGATCGGGCAGTGTGTCCCTCCATTCAGAATCAATTGAGTGCATGTGACTGTAAAACTAACAGACTTACAGAACAATGAAGCCAAAAGGCATTATTTCACGCTCGAGTGGGTGCCTTTACCCCGAGCAGATGACCTGTGGAGGGCCCTCTGTGCGGGAGGAGGGCTGGTGACCCCGAAAGCGGAGAGCCTGGGCTAAGAGAATACCCCCCCCAGTCAGGAGGAGAGGAGGTCAGGCCGCAGACACAGCCCTCGACACTGAGGACCGCCCAGGACAGCACATCTGATCCAGAGCACTGGGGCTCTGAAAACAATCGGCTCTGAATAGATCTAATCCAGATACAGTGCCTTGCAAAAGTATTCACCCCCCTTGGCGTTTTCCCTATTTTGTTGCATTTACAACCTGTAATTTAAATGGATTTTTATTTTGATTTAATGTAATGGACATACACAAAATAGTCCAAATTGATTAAGTGAAATGAAAAAAAATAACTTGTTTTTAAAAATTATAAAAAATAATAAACAGCAAAGTGGTGCATGCATACGTATTCACTCCCTTTGCTATGAAGCCCCTAAATAAGATGTGGTGCAACCAATTACCTTCAGAAGTCACATAATTAGTTAAATAAAGTCCACCTGTGTGCAATCAAAGTGTCACATGATCTGTCACATGATCTCAGTATATATACACCTGTTCTGAAAGGCCCCGGAGTCTGCAACACCATCAAGCAAGCGGCACCAGCAAGCAAGCAAGCAAGCAAGCAAGCAAGCAAGCAAGCAAGCAAGCAAGCAAGCAAGCAAGCAAGCAAGCAAGCAAGCAAGCAAGCAAGCAGCACCATGAAGACCAAGGAGCGCCCCAAACAGTTCAGGGACAAAGTTGTTGGAGAAGTACAGATCAGGGTTGGGTTATAAAAAAAATATCCAAAACTTTGAACATCCCACGGAGCAACATTAAATCCATTATTAAAAAATGGAAAGAATATGGCACCACAACAAACCTGCCAAGAGAGGGCCGCCCACCAAAACTCACGGACCAGGCAAGGAGGGCATTAATCAGAGAGGCAACAAAGAGACCAAAGATAACCCTGAAGGAGCTGCAAAGCTCCACAGCAGAGATTCAACACACAAGCTGCGGTATCTTTTCAAATAACCCCCTCCCCAATCGGAGTGTCTGTCCATAGGGCCACTTTAAGCCGTTCACTCCACAGAGCTGGGTTTACAGAAGAGTGGCCAAAAAAAAGCCATTGCTTCAAGAAAAAATGAGCAAACACATTTGCTGTTTGCCAAAACGCATGTGGGAGACTCCCCAAACATATGGAAGAAGATACTTTTTGCTATTTGGCCATCAAGGAAAACGCTATGTCTGGCGCAAACCCAACACCTCTCATCACAGCATGGTGGTGGCAGCATCATGCTGTGGGGATGTTTTTCATCGACAGGGGCTGGGAAACTGGTCAGAATTGAAGGAATGATGGATGGCGCTAAATACAGGGAAATTTTTTAGGGAAATCTGTTTGTCTTCCAGAGATTTGAGACTGGGACGGAGGTTCACCTTCCAGCAGGACAATGACCCTAAGCGTACTGCTTAAGCAACACTCGAGTGGTTTAAGGGGAAACATTTCAATGTCTTGGAATGGCCTAGTCAAAGCCCAGACCTCAGTCCAATTGAGAATCTGTGGTATGACTTAATGATTGCTGTACACCAGCAGAACCCATCCAACTCAAAGGAGCCGGAGCAGTTTTGCCTTGAAGAATGGGCAAACATCCCAGTGGCTGTAATTGCTGCAAAAGATGGCTCTACAAAGTACTGACTTTGGGGGGGTGAACAGTTATGCATGCTCATGTTTTCTGTTTTTTTTTTTTGTCTTATTTCTTGTTTGTTTCCCAATAAAAAATATTTTGCATCTTCAAAGTGGTAGGCATGTTGTGTGAATCAAATGATACAAACCCCCAAAAAATCAATTTTAATTCCAAGTTGTAAGGCAACAAAATAGGAAAAATGCCAAGGGGGTGAATACTTTCGCAAGGCACTGTACTATTCCCAACACTGGAGATTAATCATACTAAATGACTGACATACATTAATCTAGAGACGCACATGTCACTGCTCACATTTCACCACGTGAAGAGAGGCCAAATGCAGGTGTGCAAATTCTCAATAATCAATAATCCAGAGGAAATGGAGGATGCACAACACTGCCTGGGAAGAATTACCAAACAAAATCAAACCGTGCCTTAAAAATAACTACAATTTTTAAACAATGCATTTGTTTTTCCATAATCAGCCAAAAAGCATATGAATTTAGTGTGTTAAAATTGCAGTGTGAATGTTTCAGTCACCAGCTACAACTATCAGGTTGACATACACTCACCTAAAGGATTATTAGGAACACCTGTTCAATTTCTCATTAATGCAATTATCTAAACAACCAATCACATGGCAGTTGCTTCAATGCATTTAGGGCTGTGGTCCTGGTCAAGACAATCTCCTGAACTCCAAACTGAATGTCTGAATGGGAAAGAAAGGTGATTTAAGCAATTTTGAGCGTGGCATGGTTGTTGGTGCCAGACGGGCCGGTCTGAGTATTTCACAATCTGCTCAGTTACTGGGATTTTCACGCACAACCATTTCTAGGGTTTACAAAGAATGGTGTGAAAAGGGAAAAACATCCAGTATGCGGCAGTCCTGTGGGCGAAAATGCCTTGTTGATGCTAGAGGTCGGAGGAGAATGGGCCGACTGATTCAAGCTGATAGAAGAGAAACTTTGACTGAAATAACCACTCGTTACAACCGAGGTATGCAGCAAAGCATTTGTGAAGCCACAACACGTACAACCTTGAGGCGGATGGGCTACAACAGCAGAAGACCCCACCGGGTACCACTCATCTCCACTACAAATAGGAAAAAGAGGCTACAATTTGCACAAGCTCACCAAAATTGGACAGTTGAAGACTGGAAAAATGTTGCCTGGTCTGATGAGTCTCGATTTCTGTTGAGCCATTCAGATGGTAGAGTCAGAATTTGGCATGAACAGAATGAGAACATGGATCCATCATGCCTTGTTACCACTGTGCAGGCTGGTGGTGGTGGTGTAATGGTGTGGGGGATGTTTTCTTGGCACACTTTAGGCCCCTTAGTGCCAATTGGGCATCGTTTAAATGCCACGGCCTACCTGAGCATTGTTTCTGACCATGTCCATCCCTTTATGACCACCATGTACCCATCCTCTGATGGCTACTTCCAGCAGGATAATGCACCATGTCACAAAGGTCGAATCATTTCAAATTGGTTTCTTGAACATGACAACGAGTTCACTGTACTAAACTGGCCCCCACAGTCACCAGATCTCAACCCAATAGAGCATCTTTGGGATGTGGTGGAACGGCAGCTTCGTGCCCTGGATGTGCATCCCACAAATCTCCATCAACTGCAAGATGCTATCCTATCAATATGGGCCAACATTTCTAAAGAATGCTTTCAGCACCTTGTTGAATCAATGCCACGTAGAATTAAGGCAGTTCTGAAGGCGAAAGGGGGTCAAACACAGTATTAGTATGGTGTTCCTAATAATCCTTTAGGTGAGTGTATAGAGATGATAATATTATAGAAGAGGGGAGAGCAGAAACATTACAATTAAGCAAGAACCAATGAATGGATGCAATAATTGATGTATTAGAGCTGATTGCTTGCTGAGATTGGACTTCATGGCTGCCAAGCCTAGAAGTTAAGATGAAAATTATCTGATAAAGCTGAACTAACTCTTCAGTGGGAGAAAGAGGATTCCATTTTAATTTTATTTCTTGCGGTAATGACATGGCAAGTACTTCCCACCATTAAATGTCACGGTCAACTTTCATTTTAAGCCAACCAAGAATCACATTTAGAGAGTTTTAATGACAAAGTAAAAGCATTTATTTTCTGACCAAAAAACAGCATATTAGTTTCTCATTATGTTAAACCAGTTTAGTAACATTTTCAGTGAGGCATATGAACAAATTCAATCTTGAAAGTTATAACAAAGGTATCTGGTATAACTTTTTAATGGATTTTTTGTGATTTTAATGATCCCCTTGGCCTTTTCAATGTGTTTGATGTAAAACAAAGCACACAGATGCACTTGCGATTTGTTGCATACAGCATTTTATTGTTTAATATGAAGTACATGCATTACAGAGGCAGTCTGTATAGGTTCTATGGCACTGGTGGATATAAGGCATGTGTAACAATCCTTCGGCAGTACAGAATAATAGGATTTTTGAAATACTTGAACAAAAATAATGCGAGTGTTGCATCTGCAACATGAAATACATTGTAAGAAGTCAGCTGTCTGTTCCTACAGATTATAACTGCTACATGTACTTACTTCCCTTAAAACCTAAAATTAGGCGATGGGGTATTAAAGCACAAAATGTTAAAAATGCAACTTAAAGTGATCTAAAGACAAAACAAAAATATTACAATCTTCCACGCAAAAGCAAAATAGACAAAAAACAAACACAAGACCTTTAGCTGTCACCCAAGTTTCAATCGATATCCACATTTGAATATTTTAACGGATTGTGATTGGGTTAGATGATTCAGTTTCCCTCATCCTCTGGAATATAATGTCGCAAACCATTCACAGGCTTTGTCTGTGAGTTTCTATGGTTACCTCCCTAGTACGCTAGTGTGTACACTTATGGAGTCTTACAGTCACAAATGTTAAATATTAAACAAAAAAAAATTAGCAGTAAGCAGAAAACAGAATGGGTCTCCATCTCAAACACAGAGGGGCCTTTTGAACCCTAGGGTGTCACTGCCAGCAGCTCCTGCACTGCTGATGAATAGCTTAAGAAGTTGTAAATACATTCCTAAAAATGTAAAAAAAAATATATAAAAACAAATACTGCGTTATTTGTATGTGTTTAAATGTGGAATCCAGAAAATAGATAAAACACTAAGTCTGGGAATTTTCAAAGATCTACTCAATTATTACATCTTTTTTTTTAACCATCAAAGCGTTCACAGCCCCAGTATGGAAAACCAGACATACCGCACAGTTACCTAAAGTTTTGTTTTGCTTTACATGGCGTACCTGTAACTGAAGACCATGAGTGTCAGATCTGGTGTAAACTGGCAGAGGAGTACAACCTCTTTGTTTCCATCCTATAGATTTGCTTTCGATTGTATATGCAGTGCATCATGTGCTCTCTCTTTCCATCTCTCAGTAGCAGCAAGCATACCCTGCTATTATTCACAGCAGCACACCTCAGAGAATGGGAGGAAGAGTCAATATCAAATTGCTCATATACATATGACAGTATTCGTTTTTTTTCTTTTAAATGTCAGTGTTGTTTTTCATGCACACAATTATATCCAGCCAACATCACCAGCTAATAATTACAAAAAAAGACTGTATCAAAAGCAAAAACAGAAATTTATATTCAAACAATAAAAGTGCAAATTGCCTACATTTAGACTTCTGAAGCCGAATGCTGCTACCTGTACAGAATAAATGGGATTTAGATCCGAGAACTTGGGGGAAAAAAAACTTCAGATCATTTTGCTACATCTTGGAAGTAAACAAATATCCACACTACAGGTAAACAATCATTTTTGTACAGTGAGAACTGATCGGTGAAAATTTGGTGGCAGTGATTTGATTTGATTTTGTTACATTGCATGTCAGCTATGTAGAGATTTTACACATAGGTTGCCAAATAATGTGACTCAGTTTTAATGAAAAACAATCACGAAAAACGTCAAAATAAATAATTAAACATTTAATAAATAAAACCTACAGCCCTACACAATCAAGAAATCCAACTTCGCTATACACCTGCTCCTGTCAAATACCATGGAAGTGCAGCTAGGTAATTTGCAGCTGGTGCAATATTAGCCATAAAGGTTAAAATTTTACAGTCTGGAAAGAAGTGACAGGGTGTTGCTGCAACCAGGTTGCCAACTCAGGTAGGATATCTTTACAGGAAACAGCAGAAAGACTTCGAGATGTCTAATATACATAAATATACACATTTGAGCTTTAGAGCAGAAAATAAATTAGACAAAGGTACCTTCCCAATTTACAACGTTTCTCTGTGGTTACACGCTGTACAATACATTCAATAAACGTCTCTGTATGAGACTCCTAAAAGAAATACTGTGAAGGAGAACAAACTTCTTTGCATCGAGTTGATACAATCACATTTCAAGTGCTATCCTGTTGCTCCTAAACATTTTACTAGTTCCTTTTCCTTTCCTCAGCATACCGAGACCAGTAGTGCAATGTTAACAGTGCTTTTCCTTTCCTTAAGACTCTGTATCAGCTGTTATAAGTTATTTTTAAACAGGCAATTATATAGAAGCAGAAACAATATAACCCTTATGCAAGCGGTTTCATTAAGATATAACATAGTGCTTTACAATTTGTTGTCTTTACAATTCAAATGGCAGTTGTAATATATTTCAATTTGTTCGAGATGTTCGCTGTAGGCAGAACATTTCCAAAATTAGGATGTCTGTACAAGCAAAGAAATCAGCATAACCTCTGTGCACCTCTCGAGCCTCAATCGATTTCAGAATTAGTATAGTACCTGTACACTCTCCTAGATAGTCGATAAAGTAGGTTCTGTTATGAGGAGGACGGCATATACAAAAAACCTGACAATTTTGTTCTAGGCAAACTGGCATCTCTGGATCGGTTTAATTTCAGAAAATAATATAACTTCTCTCCTAAAATAATGTAGGAAAAAGCACAGGAAATTAAAAATAATAACAAAAATCTTATAACCAAGAGCTGAAGAGGAATGCACTTCTGTCAAAATAATAAAAATGTATTTGCTGCTGCTTGCTTAAATGAACAGCCATGGTCTAATACATTCTGTTACAGATGGGCCATCATTAGATCTTTAGTTTCCTAAAACAAAAACTGTCTAGAGTGTTAAATCTTCCTTCGAGTGCCGTGTTACGTCTGTACTATTGCTCAGGCTAATTCACTCTGTAGTGTAGCGGTGGTCAGTCTGCCAGTGCTGGCCAGGCTGAGCTGGGAATCAGAGCACCAGCGCTCTGGAAGTGCAGCCGCTGGTGTACGAGTTGAGATACTTCCTGGCTTGTTCTGTCATGATGAGCTGGTCCTCAGTCTTTCCGTACACCACAGTTTCCCATTCGCTGTTCATCTGTTGAGAGCGTGAAAAACAAGTCACCATGCAATTTTCTTTCCGGTGTCTGCAGAAATTAATAAACAGACGAATAAACTGAGGGTGACGGCGATGACCACAAGGGACAACAATGAACCAGAGCACTGTCCAAGTCATTCAGCAGAAATCCTGTCAGATATTGCCCTAAGAGAATGAGTGGCTAGAAGGATGTCAAGTCTCAAAGCCTCAAAAAAAGTCTTCAATGCACTTTATCCTAAGATCTGGTAATATTTCCACAGCAACAAGGAGAAACTTGCGAATGAAGGATTTACCTGCATGGGAGTGTCGAATCTTAAATTCCTGTGTGCAGGAAGGCTCTCCTTTTTCACGGATGGGCTGAAAGTTGCGGCCGGAGTGCACGGTTCTTCCTTCACCACCACGCCAGGGGAATCTTCTCGGTTGTCCTTCTCCAATAAGGGGGTCATCAGCAGGGAGCTGGTGAGGAGGTCCTCGGCCTGGAGGTGGGAGAGAGAGGATGTGCTTACACTCCCAGACACAGACGAATGGAGACTTCCGTGAAAGGCACCTCGTTCGTTTCTTTATCCTCTTACTTTGTTTGGTGTCGGAGGCCAATTGAAATTTAACTAACAATCTAGCGTAACACCGCCATTTGCTCTCACAGCTCAACTAAAGCATTACGAAGTGCATTAATACAATCGGTACAAAATACAAAACACATACATCCTAGTGCAATGAGCTATCAAGTGCAGACATGATACAGTGCTAAAGAGAGGGAAAGGCAAAGGAAAAGTCGCAAGTAACACACATACATGTCACACTGGGTTGCTAAAGGTTAAGACAGAGGTAAATTAAAAACAACACAAACACACAAAGAGACACAGCTGAACTTACCTGTGCATTAGAAACTTGTTCTTGGGGGAATAACTGAACATGAAGGTCATCTTTTCCCCAGGAATCCAAAACGAGGGACTTTCTTACTTTCCTGGCTGGAGCATTGTGCTGGGATTTAAAAAAAAAAGTGTTTATGAGAGACAACAAAAGATTAAAGGTTTACTGGTACACTACTAAATCTACAAGTTATGTTGCCTCAAACACCAAGGATGGCAAGTTAAGGGGAATTACAGATTACCTCATGTCTCCAAGCTCTGAATTCGGGCTCCAGTTCATCCCGGGTAAATATGTCTGTCCCCATCTCTTCTTTCATCACCTCTCTAATGTCCTCCTCAAGGAAGGCCAGAGGCTGAGGCTGAAACATACCAGAAGCACAGACATGGTCAGAAACCCACGAGAGCAGAGGGAACACAAAACGTGTCTCTAATTTTCAAGGTTTCAAGGTTTATACAAACTTACCACCATTTTCAAAGGCCCATACATCTTCTCTTGGGCAGCCAGTGCATTCTTAAAGGGTGTTGGGGTTCTTGGAGTGGGACCCAAAAGAGATTTTCGAATTTTAGGGGTCCTGAACCTGTGGAGAGGTGGCCATTAAAACTAGACAATATATATATATATATATATATATATATATATATATATATATATATATATTTAATGAAGGCCAATTCATAGTTTGTAAGATTTTGCCAGGATTTAACCACCAGGAAATGGCCAACCTACCCTGCATTTTCTTTCTGATGCTTAGGGGTCATTTCCTTCTGCAGTGGAGTGGTGAGACACTTCTGTCCACACACAGGCGTGGATGTAAGTGCTGGGTTGTCAAGATTTAAATTTTCATTCCCCGAAATGTTGAAGAACTATTCAAGGGTAAAAAACAAAATAAAAGACAAAGTAAGAAAATGTAATGATCGCCGTTGTAGCAGAGTAACAATTCTCATTTAAGTCCATCATAATCTAGTTTTAAACAAAATATTCAGAAACTCCTGCCAAGCAGCTGTTTTCAAATCCTGAAGACCGTATACTTGCATCTAACCTGTGAGGGGGAGAAGGGCAGTGCTTTGACAGGAGTGTTTTTGGGGGAAGCGCTGCTTGTATCCAAGAAGGTGGGAGCAGCGTTGCTTTCGCTGGCGGGAGAGTGGTCCCCTCTATCCCTCCTCTTCTTCCTGAGGATGGAGGGAGGCGTGCTGAACTTGGCCACGATGGGTGAGGTTAAGGGAATGAGCTCCCTATGGCTGGTAGTGCTGCAGTTTTTGCTTATGTCAGATATGGCAGTGGCGTTGAACTGGAAGCCTACATGCCCCAGGTCGCCCTCCTGGCTGTGTGTAAAGGAAGTGCTGCGTTTCATCGGTGAGACGACTTCGGAGAGGCTGAAGCTGGCCATTTCACTCCAGGCCACGGGATCCTGTTAGGGAAAGCAAACACACTTAGTTACTTACGCTAAAGGTGTAGTGAGCAAAATGATAAAATGTGTCATTCCCGATTTCTGTAATGGCTCAGGCGGGAGTAGCACAACAAAAGCCTCACCGAGTCTATAAGCTCCAGCGTTTCAGCGAACTCTGGAATTGTCTGTAAGGATGACAGGACGGCACTGGCTTCCACAGCGAGGAACTTGCTGGGAGACACTTGTGAGGAGGCTGCCGGCCTGGGAGTCTCCTCAGCTCGACCGAAGTCCAGGCTCTGGTCATCCATGCTGCTCATGGTGGAGTTGGTCATACCCTCATCAGTCATGCTGCTAGACCAGCTCGAGTGCCTTTCAGTCTGCTGCCAACAGGAGGGAAATCAGAAAGTCAAAGGTGAGTACCAACGCATGGACTTCAAACCTTGGTGCCCAGAGTTTGAATCCATGTCAGGCCACAAAGCAAACAAGCTGTGTGGCTGAGGAAAGGGTGAAGGGCTGAGAAGATGGGAGCTCAGGTCAGGATCAAAACGTCCTCACCAGGCACCCAGACACAGGAACCGGATATGGGAATGAACATGGAATTGTAACTGCAGCCACAGTTACAAATAACTCTGGGATGAAACAAACTAAGCCTACTATTCCATGTCCGGAATTGGGTTCAAATCGGGAACAGTCAAAGCAGCCCTCAGTCATTCACTATAATCGATGCCTCTGATATGATTTTGGAACTTCAAAGGGGGTTTTTATTCCTCACACATCTAAGACGACAGCAGCAATGCTCAAGACGTGGTGCTGACTCAAAAAGGCGCCATTTTCATTTGGCTGAATAAGTGCGCAATTTCTCAGTTTAACGGATTAAATTAAGATGGAATCTGAAGTGAAGAAGTTCATTTATTTCTCCTATTTCATGCTTGGAAACCGATTCAGTCAGAACAGGACTTCGGTGCAGCACGGCCCCAAAGTAGATACCAAAAGGAGCTTGCCCGGTCCCTATTGGTACAGGCCTAATCCACAAACACACTGTGCATTCCTGCTGCTGTGCAAAACAAGCAGTTAATGACCGTTCACTGCAAAATCGCCAGGAAGCTGTTAGCGGGACTACGAAGCAGAGCTAACAGGAGCTGGATGAGTGGGTGAGATGGAAATGAGGAGACTAAGCGGTCTAAGGGGCTGTGGGCGCGCACACACAATGTCCTTACACATGAGGCTCCCTTTCTTCTGACTTCATTCTCAGCTGACATAAGCAGCAGCTCAAGTTCCTTAATTCTTTGTTCCTTATCAGGATCATCATGGCATGGCTGCTGCAATAAATACGTGGAACAAGACAGGAAAGGAAAGGATGGGAAGGGAAAGGAAGAGAGACGGGGAAACATTTGGTTTACTTGACACGTTGTTATTGAAGATACAATGCAGAGAGCTGGCCGCATCCAAGTTTTCAGAGATGCATCGAAGGAAGGGATGGGAGAGAACAGACTGAACATCTCTGACTGCCAGCGTTATGCTTGTGTAAAACCCTAGATGCTTGAGAAAGCTGTGCGACTCTTCTTCGTTTACCTTTCCACTCAATAAAACAAATGAATGACTCCCAGACGTTCACAGACAAGTGTTAAACTCTCTCTTGTTTAAGTGACCTTGCTGCATAACTAAATTTAGTCCTATTTCTGCTTCATTTGAGATCTAGGAAGTGTGTTAAACAATACAAACATGAAATCTGGGAGGAACTGCCAGATTTGAAAACGTGTCCTTTAATGCGACAAACAAATAAAAAAACAATGGTGAACAAAACAATGATTGTGCAATGGCAGGAACATACCAGGGGTTACAGCATAACTATCTCATCTGCATTAAGGCAGAGCAGGTGTTACTAACTCAGTTAATGCATTAAACTGTGAATAAACTTATTAACATGAGTAAACGATATTAAGTTGATGTCAATAAAGCATTAAGTGGGCTCAAAGGTATTAATATATTTTTGTGGAATGTGGGTCTCTTGAAAAACCAATGGTGAAGAAGAGTTAGCCTATTTAGGGCATTCCAAATTAGTAGACAGCAGCTTTCAAAGGCTGCATAACAGCATGGGAACACGTTTTACCATTTTTTTCATATACGCCTCAACACACTGAAGCTTGAAAAGGCTTCAAACATTTTTAGATTGTGATGCATCAATGAGAACTCAGATAAAGACCCAATTAGAATACCCAAGGGCAGAGGTTCAATACAGGTTGTTAAAACACACAAACACACACACACACAAAGGAAAACAAAAAACAGAAAGACTGGTCAATTTTTGATACCCACAAGAAGCAAAGATTAAAATGACAAAGAAGAGTAAGTAGCCACAGAAAAGACCGGCCCAGGAAGCACACAACAGCCTGCAGAAAGCTACTTACGGACTCAAAGGCCTCAGCCACTTCTTCCACACATCTCACATCTGCAGAGCTGAAGGAGTACCCGGCAATCTTTCACAAAACAAAAAGCACATGGGCAGGGTGAGCTGGACAGACATTGCAGCTCTAAGCGGCTTCTGCATATGCTTTTACAAAGGCAGGCAGCAGAACCTCCATCGTCACCATATCAGTGAGATCTGCTTGTGGTGTGAAGTTCAGGATTAATTAATGTCATTAATCAATGAGAATGTTTACCTGTGCAGGGAAAGTCATGACAAACTGATTGTGGGTTTGCAGTGATTCCATATTGGTGTAGGGTTTGGGGCGTCTCTTGGCTGCTTGCTTGGACTTGTACATAGACCCCTCCTGGAGATACCCTTCATGCTCCACCTTCCTCCTCATTGTCGAGTTCCAATGGTTCTTGATTGAGTTGTCTGTCCTATAGTCAGCACCAATAGAGATGGTCAATTTAAGATTGTGATGTTTGTTTGCTTTTAAATCAGGCTTTAAATCACTTGTCAACACATTTAAAAAACATAAGTTCTTTGTTTTTCACGTTAAGTTTTTCATGGAAACTAAGATCTAACAAGACTATAGGATTACAACATCATCATTTACAATTTTGAGAAAATAAATGAAAAACTCTACATTGGGCTACCTGGCTGTACTGGGGAACTCTATATGCTCCCATGAAACTGGATTCTTCTGTTGGAAATTATATTCGATATAGCCCCAAATCAACAGTGTCTCACAGTAACATGAAAGTGCAGCACACCTGCCAGGTAAGAGTTTGGAAATTTCTGCCCAGCGGTTTCCTAGGCGTTGGTGGGCTTCGAAGATGATGCGGTCCTCCTCTTCAGTCCAGGAGGACTTCTTGACCTCTGGGTTGAGGTGGTTGTGCCATCTCTCCCTGCACTGCTTCCCAATCCTCCCCTGCAGGTGCTTGGCAATAACAGACCAGCGCTTGGGACCATACTTATGCACCAACTCGATGACCTGGACAGGGACAAACACACGAGGGTTTACAGGAAGCCTAAACACGTGCTCATCAGAGTTCTGATTTTTGATTGGTCTCTGAAATTGTCAATCCTAATGACTCTTGATTGATTTTTACGGAGTCTGTGACTAATTGTATATGGCTTGGTCCGTAAAAATAAATCAATAAAACATATTGATGAGTAGTAAAAGTCTTACGAATAATTAATCATATGTCATCTGTTTACTACCAAAAAGTGCCTGGCTAGATTGTAAGATCAGAGAGCAGTTTCTCAAGAGTGAGATACAATTCCTGACATTCCTTCAGCCTGTATGTAATGCAGTCAGTTCGAAGGAATGCACTGTTCCCGCATTGGGAGATTGCACTGAGTGCTTCGCCAGTGTGCAAGACTGTCCAGAAAGGCGTTGTGCTAAAGATGGCAGGCATAGACAGCCTTCTGTGTCCTTGAACGCAGAGCTGAGGCAGGTAGGCGAGCCCTAGCCTGCACAGTTTATGCAATACATCTAAATACAGGGGGAAGAGAATGTGCTACAGAAACCTCAGCTGGAAAAATATGAGGCAAAACAATACTGAACTTCAAAAGGTCATACTGAAACCCGCATATAACCGAGAGAAACTGGGGCAGCCAAACCACACACACAAAAAAGACCCTCACTGGATATCACCAAAACACATATTTGGTGTGCAGACTCATTTTCCTTTCATCATCATTGTGTGTGCAAAAGACAATGAAAATGAATAAAGAGGCAGCTAAGTGATGACACGTGTAGGAAGCAGTCTGCTCCCTTGGCCCTCAATGGCTACAAGGGCACGGTGTGGAGTGTTAGAAAAGCTTTGTCTCCAGGCCGAGTTTACGCCCCAGTTCCCATTACCCTCTGATCCTCTTCCTTTGTCCAGGGCCCTTTCACCAGCTCTGGGTTGAGCACCTTCTGCCACCGGTGCTGACACTGACCATCTGTTCTCTTCTGTCAGAGCAAAACAAAAAAAAGACACGTCAGAGCACCTGGGACCCGCCAGCACAGCCCACAATTGCACGTTTCTTCTCATTTTAAACAATGAGTGACCCAATTCAGTAACAAGCAACAGGTCTTGCTGCTGAGGAGTTAAGAACCAGCCGCAGGATCAATGACTGGCCAGACAGCAGACACGATCTGTGTCGATTTAGTGCCTTGGTACTGTAACCTCATCTCATGTTCTTATTATTGGATACTATGTTAGCACTTCCATGTAGATATGTCATTATTTGCTTTTACTGGAGATACTTGTATCAAAGGAGAGTGCATTACAAAATGAGCTGTATGTTCATGGTTATTAAACTATTTATTCACAGAAAATACCAACAAAGGTCTCAGTGCATTTAGGCTTATTTTATAAAGTATGTATAGATATCTTTACAAGAAAGCACCACCATTGAAAAAACCTTTACATAACATGTGCTCTGTGAGCTCATCCAGTGAGTCATATATTCCAGCATGGGCAGTGTGCAAGGACTTAATCAGAGGTAGTGGTGTATAGGACATGTAAAATAGTACTTACAGGAAAATATTTCACGATCAAACCCCAAGCTTCTGTCCCATGTTGTTCGACTAGTTTTTTGAGTTTCTCATCCTTAAAATGCACAAGACAGAAAGAAAATCAACAATTATCCCCTTAAGAAACACAGAGCAGAATTATTTGAATGAAATAAATTAACCAGGCACTTCCCCCACCAATCCCTCAGGGAAGACTATTGGCAAATTAAGAAATGGCTGCACTTTGGGGGTATCAGGAAATTAAGGTCTAGAACTACTGCCGTTCAAAAGAGCCAGGCCAAGCAATCATATTTTCAGGAAATATAATTCAGTGGGATGTTCACATATCCTTAGGGCACTTTCACACCTACTGCACTTGTTTTCAGTTTGAGTTCGGTTTCACACCAGGAAAATTTAAGTTGAACTTGGATTTCTTTTAAAGTGATGAGTGAAGGGATTCTAAGTGAATAGGAAGGCGCTGGTTTTCACATTTAAAAATGTGGTGCGAATCGTCACCATCAGAGGTTTCACATATTCATTTTAACCTTCCCCTTCCTCCCCTAAAACATTAGCCTACATTGCAATGTGAATTACCTCTTCCCGAGTCCACTTGACCTTGTTGATCAGCTTCTTGGAGTTCTTCATGTCGCTTGGACTGTTTTCAGTATCTACGTAGAGCATATCCTCTTCCTCATCCTCACTTTCAGAAGAAAATAAATCACAGGAATAAGCCTCAGACACAAATGCATTTGGCTACCAATAATTACCAATTTCAAAGGCCACAAAACATCTTATAGGCAAAGACTGGGTACTTTACAAGGGCAAGTACCTAAAACCCTCTCTGTATCTGTCCTTAAAAGTACATTAAACAGTAAATTAATCAGTCCCTAATTTTTCATTCCAATTTAAAATGTGCAAAGGGTATTTTTTTTGTTTAGTTTAGATACTATCATTATTTACAAGTGGTTAAGATACAATCAATGACGGAAATACAAGCATAAAGTACTGCACACACCCCATACCAGTAAATAATCACTTAATACAAGTTTTGGTTTTAAAGCAAAGAACAAAATCTACAATTTAGAATAGCCTATTTGTAGAAGTAAAAGCTTCACAAGTATCAGATTTGTATCTTCCTTTAGTTTTCTTCCAGACTACAAGAAAGCACCACCATAAATAAAAACCCTAAATCCATCATTATCACTAATTAACACTGAATGTTTAAAATAATGAGGAAATCTGAAATGGCAAAATGTGTCTGACAGGAAACAGCACATGATTCAAAGAGACTTAAATAACTTTAAATCAGACACCAGACAATTTTAGTCAACTGACGTTTGAGCTCAATTATATAAATTATATGTTACACTCTATTAAATCAGCCCTTAAATGTGAGTCACTGCTTCTATGCATTAAATTCTATGGTCACTTCAAAATAAATAAAAACCCCAAACACCTTTCTGAGTGTTTTCAATATTTGGCACGGTTTTCCCCCAACAGTAAAGCCTGTCTGAGTGTCATAGTCAGTCTCCAGGAATGCCCTGTTTCCAGGCAACAGTTCCCTAAGTGCTTTGTCGGCAGATCTGGAGAAAAAATAGGCGTTGTCGCAGTGACCCTAAAAAACAACCTAAACAACAAGTTATGTTTATTATTTTTAATAGAAAAACAGGGGATCTGATTAAAAGGAATTTAAACGTGTTTATTATCTCAGCATATAATTTGTTCTTTATACAGAACTGACAGTGTTGCCTCGGGAATTAATTTCTGTAAGCAACCTGTGTTTTAGCTTTTCTTATTAATATAAATACAGGATACAGGATACACCATTGCTGCATTCTTGTGTATTGGTCTACTGTGAAATCACTATAAAAATCTTTAGTAACACCTAGAAAAATAAGCCCACATCATATAACTCTGGGAAACCCTGGCCTGGTTAGGAAGTCTGGGGAATATTCCAATATTTACTATTTCTCAACAGAGGATTCAACCACTATAATTTAAAGGAGTCAGGTATGACAAAAATGAAATGAACCCCAATATAAGATGAGCCAATTTACTGTATTCTGGACAACAGAGCCAAGTCACCAAAATCTCCATCTTCTGTTACTCATTGCTTTCAGGTCTTGGCTCTGACACCGCAATACTTTCACTGTTACTCACTTAATGAACAACCTTATGAGATTAAATGTGAATAACACCCACTACTGATAGTTCAGAAAGTATCAACTTTGACCAACATTTTGATTCACCACATCTCTAAAGCTGCTTAGAGTTAAGAACTAAAACCTTTTCCCTGCAAACTGGGCATTCAGTACCTATATAGCAAGCTGCATTCATTTCTGAAATGTTGTTGTGGTCACTCACAACTCAAACAGTATAAATTCAAGATAAGCATTTTAGCTAGAGATGTATTTATTTGTTAAGGCAACCTAACCCATTTTTTCACTGCCAGAATGATATTGCAGCTATGGCTTTCCTTCAAATATAAAAATCTAGAATTAACATCTGTTAAAAATAAAAATAAATACAAAATAAAAAGCAGTTGGGAAATGAAAGGGCTAAGATCTTCCCTGTGATGCCTAACTTTGCTGGCTTCTGATAAAAGAATTAGAAAGGCACTGGATCAGACTGATCAAATTACAGGATAAATCTCTTTCCAAAGAGGAACAAGAAGAAAGAAAGAAGAAGGAAAAAAAACTGTTTCCAAATTAATTTCCAGCAGTAATGCCCTGCTTTTTAACCAATCACAGGCATTGAAGGATTTAAAAATTGGGGAAAAAATAAAGAAAAACAAAGGCAAAGTAAGTTGTTGCAGAAGCCATAGCAAGGGTGCTCTATTAGGTCAGAAGACTGAACCTCAGAATACAAACTGAAAGGGTTATTCACTATCCTGTAAAACACTGAAGTCCTGAAAACCTGTGTTCAGGTGCAGGATGTCAACTGAAACAAGGATCAAGGTCTCAACAAACATTAACCACAGAGAGGGCAAACAATTTTGAGGAAAAATGCTGCCCCATCTTCAATCTGTTGGTAATTTTTTGCAAGACTAACTTTTGTCATGGAATGTTACACAACTTAACTCTGAAATGAATAAAAGCGTGCCATTTCGAACTGCTTTTATCTCTGGGAACAGGGCACCTTCTGCATTCCTGGATTGGTTCAACTTTTTAAAAGAGATTGCGGATTCTTGTAAACTACATCACATTTATACCACACAATCTGGTTGAATAGGTCTAGACTGATGAACACTCGACCACCCTCTCATGCACTGTAAAAACATGCTATCCTGAATGTAGCACATTTGTGGGCACCACTAGGGAGAGAGAGAACAATGCCCACACTCAAATCTATACCTGTTCCTCCTAAGGGTGTAACTCCAGCATTTTTCAGACCACAAAGCAAACAGAACTGATAGCTGTTTAACAGAATAAAACTGTGTATTTTAAATGCATATTTTGAAAAAAGAACAAATATATATATATATGTATATATATATATATATATATATATATATATATATATATATATATATATGATTAATTATTGATTAATATTATCAATATTGATTTGGGAAGGTGCCCAATTCATAAACAAATTAAAAATGTGAACAAAACAACAGCACAAAAGCTATCCTCTTACAGAATATACTTACAGACATGTTTCTACAAATAAAAGCATTTTGTTTAAACATAAAGAAGGTTCAGGTGAAAGGGCGGGGGGGGGGACAACAGAAACATGTGAATGTTCAGAATTCAGGCGGGAAACTAATCTGGCATATTGCTCAGAGCTAACTAGCACGTGCGTACAACACACGTTGATGAGTAATTCCCTCCGATAATAGTTAATAAAAAAATTAAAACAAGAGAAAAAAGCCCGGGGGCATTCATCTGATTAGGTTATTGTAAAGAGAGGCCATTGTGATTTAGGACGCAGGAAGGTCTGTATGCAAGCTGTCAGAACAAGGGGTTTAATGAGGCCCCTGAAGTGGGCAGGAGCTGTCCCCAGCACACTGACACAGAATGACACCACAGGCTGCTCTTCTGCTCCACTAGCCCTGCTCACGCACAACAACACAAGATGCTCATCTTGCTGATGACGCCCCATTAAGTAGGCCTAGTTGACGCTATGCTCTGGTACAATGGTTTCGCTTAGAGGGTGGGTCACACATGAACGGACAAACGATATCGTGTTCACGTTTGTTTATTTAGAAAGAAAAGTCTGTCAAGTCTCTGTCAAAAATCAATCAATCAATCAATCAATAAAAACTCATCAACTGTCAGTAGTTCCAGAATAGGGCCTATATTGCATGTTGTGTTGCAAAACATTAATAATTTAATGTGGTGCTTTTAAAATAGAGTGATTAAGTACTTTGAAGCAGAAAGCTAAGCATCTATAATAGAGTGTATATTTTCAACAGGCCTCTTCATCATATTTTTCCTCAAACTGCAAATATAAATAACAGAAGCTGCCAAAAAGGGTTTGTACATTTATCCAAGATTCCATCGATTTATATACCTTTTTATTACAAATCTGCACATTGGACCCATTCTTATGTGCAATACAGTATAACACTTACAAACAGCTGCTACAAATATAGTTTGGCTTTGGCCATAATAGGTTTGTTTCCGGTTTTCTTATTACATTGCCAATGTCCTGAAGCACTGCACTGTACCAAGTCTTATTTCTCCCATCCATTAATTTCAATTCATTCTGCTTCAACAACATGGTAAAGGAGGCTCTTGCCTTCCAGACCGTTTCAGATCAGACCTATACGTTTCTTAGTTCCTCGTTATGTTACATGAATCTTCAGTGTGGCTAAAAATGCCAAATTATTACTATTATTAGGTCAACGCCCTAATCCAGGGCAATTTACAGTTTGCACGAGAATTACTTCAAAGCGTTTCAAAAGTGCAGTAACACAATCAAATTCACAAAGAAAGGTTTTCTTGAAGAGACGTCCACCCCATAAAAAAACTAAAGAATAAACATCTTTGTGGGTTAAAGAAACACACAAAGTAAAATCTATGTTAAAGCAAATCCATTATGAGATTATGTGGAGTGCGGAAACAAAAATGTGAAACCTCTTAGCTGTTTAACCACATTCCACATCCTAAAGCAGATAGACCAGTTAAGAAAACAAAATCAAAAGGAAAATATTCTCTCTCTCTAAAAATGGATTAGCTGAAGGAAAAACAACTAAATATCCCCTCCATCTGATCCTGGGAAGAGTATGCCACTTGAAGTTGCCTAACAAGCACATGAAGTCGCAGAGTACTAAATTACAAATAATATACTGGCCTGTAATAGTAATTCCAAGTATGCTCCTTCAGAAAGAAGTCACTACTATGAACCCATAAACTGTATCTAATGTGAAGCAGCTACTACAGTTTCTACACAGACTAATGCAGCAGGGCAGGTTCTTAAAACAAATAGCCTTTGGGACCTGACCCAACTGCCTCCAGTGTGCAGAGAGACAAGAGAGATCAAATACATTTTAATTCAGCCATGGAAGCAATAATGTGAAAACTGAATGCATATTACAGGTGAATCAGAACAAACTACCATGGGCATGTTATTGAAGCAGGTCCTCTCAAATCTTTTAAGAAACAGCTTGGCATTATTTGTGTATGAATGTATATTATAATGTGGTTATTACTGCATTACTCATCAAGGAAAACAGGACAAATGTTTAGCTATGAATAACAGTATTGCTTAAACAGTTCATCCACTAAGTTATAAGTTTATTATAATATAGCATAATATGATCTATCAAAAAGGAAACTGAGGTGAGTTAAATACAATAGTAAATAAACAAACTGATGGTTTCTGTAGGCATGCTAAATGTCAAGCTAATGCACATCGGACCACAGCGCGTCTTGGGAGTTAACTTATGAACTTATGAATGTAGTCATGTCAAATGCTGCAAGTTGTATACATGTAACAGATTCAAAACATATTGTGCGAGGTCTGATCCAATTTATTCACGAAAGATAATCGACAAGGGTGAAGTGGAATTCCCCTTGGCTGCATATTGTGTTGGCTTTGAAAACTACTAATACTAAATACTAATTTAACGGACAAGATTATTATAATGATTGCAGATTTTTTTTTTTCCTTAGGCAGCTAGTAATTCACAACCGCCAAATAATAATATTGCATTATTCATGTATTCTTCTATACGGTTGGATGTGCCATTTGGAAATTAAAACAGAAGTTATTGAAATGAACCTGCAAACTGGAAAAGTTCCCAAAAAGTGCTCTTGGCTGCGCATCAAGTAAAAGGCGCAATAAATTGTAAAGCCAATGATAATGCAGAAACTATGCAAATACTTACACAGAAAACAAAATATTAGTTTCCCACTTCCAAGAGTATATATGGTGTTCAGTGTAGGGGGGGGGGTCTCTTTGATGATCTAGTCCCTACGTTTTTACGTATTCAATACTTAAAATCAGTTAAAAGTAGATGCAAACACCTTATAGCAGACTACAGCATGCTATACGAATAGGCTGAAAGGTTTTAAAGATATCAAAGGTGTCAAAAAGAAGAATAAGGCGACCTGACAGCAGTCGGAGCTGCTCTGTTGCCGCCGCAGCTGTCAGTCTGGCAGCAGGTGCTGATGTGGCAATGCTGACGGTCGGCAGAAACTTTTTTTTTTTACAGTTACTGAAGATTTACAACAATTATTTCACCCCAAATGTTAATCTACACTCAAACGATCACCTCTGCAGCTCACGCCAGGCCTATTTCACTCCACCCTGTGCTGCGGTTATTACAACAGGTCAAAGAGAAAGTCCTCATATAACACGTGATTGTGTACGAAACCGAAACTCTGTCAGAAGAAATACAGATATGCATAATCGCAATGGTTGTTTACTTCAGCGTGATTGAATGCAAGTGTCCCTAAACACATTAGGATCCTATCTGGCAACTCCTGGATTCAGGTCTGCAGCTCCTGCACAAAAAGGACGAGGTGGAGGACGAGGTCGGGGAGCAGATCGTCCCGTCCTCCACAACGTGGGCGAATCGGCGACTCACCTGCGCGACCTCCCGCTGGCCATGGCGAGCCTGTGATGAGACGCAGCTAATAAATGGACAGTCCGCTGCTTTCAGATCAGATTAGGTCAGGATCCGCGAATACTGCTGTTCAAAATAACTGTCAAATCCAGTCGCTGTCACTGCAGCCTAGCCATCGCTGAAGGAGCGTTAAAACAACACACACAGGGTGACATTTCTGTTACTGTACTGGAAATGTGTCGCTACTTAGACGGATTTCAATACGACTGAAATCAGGACTTATTCTGGGTGCAGCCCGCGTCCGCACTGGGGCACTGAATTACGCATATTTTCTCTGGTTTTAACCCGCCTCGATGACGGCTCGCCCTGCCTTCCTGGACTGCACACTGATCTTATTTTCGTACTTCGGATTTTTTTTGTGCATCCCGCCGATTCTCGCGCCCAGCCTCCTTCTGGAAGAGGGTTTGAATCTGCGCATGCGGTGTGGGCGCTGATTGGCCGGAGGCGGGGGAGCGTGATATGGGCGGGGCTGGAATGGATCCGCGAAGGATTGTGGGAATTGCAGTTCATTTAAAGTGCAGGCCCCAGTGTAAGCCAGTTGCAGCGTTGACGAATATACTGGTTGCTGATTTCCAAAAAAAACAAACGTTAAGCACAATGGTGCTGCACAAGGACATGTTCATCATTTGATGGCAATGCATTCAATTGTTGTATTTTACTCGAGCGGATATTTCATATACGTTAAAACGTTTATTTTCCTTTATGCTCGGATTTCTTTTTTAAATTTTAATTACCGTATTGGTGGAAAAAAAAAAGCCTATGAGGATACTGTGAATATATTTAACGCTCCTTGAAAATTTGGGACACGAATAACGTTATTGAAACAGACCTATAATTCAGAGAGTAAACAGTGCTGAGAATATGCCCTAAAAAGGGTTTAATGGTAACATTCGAGCTCTCCAGCAAACCATAATCTGTCTTCTGATGATCTAATACTATTGTCTTGCATGTGGGAAGAAAAATAATGAAAATCCTGGCTCCAATGCACTTCATTGCCGTACACCCAATGCTTTAAAGTGACGTGCTGCTTCCCCCTAGTGTGCATGCTGATTTTTGTTTTGTTTCTCTATGCAGACTCTATGCACTAAGCTTACTAATCGAGTAAATACTTAATTTGAATATAATGAAACTGCTCTATTCGCGTGTGCTTAGAAAGAGAGGCCCTGTTATGACAGAATGACTTACACAGAACACATTTTGAAAGAATCCAAGTTTGACCTGAAGTATTGTTATAAAGATTTTATCTTGAAACATTTCAAACATGGGGCATCTACTCACCTAAATGATTATTAGGAACACCTGTTCAATTTCTCATTAATGCAATTATCTAACCAACCAATCACATGGCAGTTGCTTCAATGCATTTAGGGGTGTGGTCCTGGTCAAGACAATCTCCTGAACTCCAAACTGAATGTCTGAATGGGAAAGAAAGGTGATTTAAGCAATTTTGAGCGTGGCATGGTTGTTGGTGCCAGACGGGCCGGTCTGAGTATTTCACAATCTGCTCAGTTACTGGGATTTTCACGCACAACCATTTCTAGGGTTTACAAAGAATGGTGTGAAAAGGGAAAAACATCCAGTATGCGGCAGTCCTGTGGGCGAAAATGCCTTGTTGATGCTAGAGGTCAGAGGAGAATGGGCCGACTGATTCAAGCTGATAGAAGAGCAACTTTGACTGAAATAACCACTCGTTACAACCGAGGTATGCAGCAAAGCATTTGTGAAGCCACAACACGTACAACCTTGAGGCGGATGGGCTACAACAGCAGAAGACCCCACCGGGTACCACTCATCTCCACTACAAATAGGAAAAAGAGGCTACAATTTGCACAAGCTCACCAAAATTGGACAGTTGAAGACTGGAAAAATGTTGCCTGGTCTGATGAGTCTCGATTTCTGTTGAGCCATTCAGATGGTAGAGTCAGAATTTGGCGTAAACAGAATGAGAACATGGATCCATCATGCCTTGTTACCACTGTGCAGGCTGGTGGTGGTGGTGTAATGGTGTGGGGGATGTTTTCTTGGCACACTTTAGGCCCCTTAGTGCCAATTGGGCATCGTTTAAATGCCACGGCCTACCTGAGCATTGTTTCTGACCATGTCCATCCCTTTATGACCACCATGTACCCATCCTCTGATGGCTACTTCCAGCAGGATAATTCACCATGTCACAAAGGTCGAATCATTTCAAATTGGTTTCTTGAACATGACAATGAGTTCACTGTACTAAACTGGCCCCCACAGTCACCAGATCTCAACCCAATAGAGCATCTTTGGGATGTGGTGGAACGGGAGCTTCGTGCCCTGGATGTGCATCCCACAAATCTCCATCAACTGCAAGATGCTATCCTATCAATATGGGCCAACATTTCTAAAGAATGCTTTCAGCACCTTGTTGAATCAATGCCACGTAGAATTAAGGCAGTTCTGAAGGCGAAAGGGGGTCAAACACAGCATTAGTATGGTGTTCCTAATAATCCTTTAGGTGAGTGTATATCCACTGGCAAGACAGATGAATTTAATGAAATATCATTTTAGCTATCAACATGATTGAAATCCTTGTCTGACTTGTCAAGATTAAGTTTTCACATTTTGATGGTTCCCCCCACAGTTGACAGAAACCATTAGAGATGATGTCCCCCTCTCTGCAGCAAAAAGTTACTATATCACTCTTCATATCCATCTGTGCACATGTTCCCAGTTCAGATCACCTATCCTTGGTATAAATGCAATCACAACAAAATGTGAACAGAAGATGTTGAAATTTACTTTAATTTATGGAGGATCTGTTTGGATGTTTGTTGGTTGGTTTAATTTGCAAACAGATTTCAGTCAATGCTCTCCAGATCTAATTACATAAAGCTATTTTATGCAATTAATAAAGAAATGTAAGTGCAGATACTGACCATTCATTTTTTAATGAAACACAATGCAACAAGGTTGTGTGAAGCAATTACTTTATTGCACTAAGTTTGAAAAGTCATCACGCATGCTGACAGCAATATCGTAGCCTTGGTAACTTCAATTGTTTTATTAGCAAACAAGAAACAAAAACTAAAATAATAAAAAAACAACCTCAATTTCTGTACAGATCAAAGTATAGTACAATATATATACTATTATAATACACTGGCTTACATTACATATAATTAGTACAGCAGTCACAAAGAAACAAACCTCAGGTTTGTTGAAAATAACCAGTGTTGTCTGGACTAGGTAAGTATACTACCTCTTTTCACTTCTTTCCTTGAACTGACAATTATATAGACTATATTCTAGAACAGAACTATATACACACTAACACAAACTATTTATACACATTCTAACAACATCCCCTCTTACTCTGAAAGTGCTCAAACATGTTTGTTTACATTTCGTTTTGGACAACCCACTCATAGCATTTAATGCTCTGTGGCTGTTAAGTTATTGCTCAGCCTCAATTTTTAAGATGGAGTGAGAATTCCCTCTCTTTAAGAACATAGGTAAAGTTCAACATCACTTCTGAATCTGGATTGTGTCAGCAGTCGAACTGGCACAGTAAGAGTTCCAAAGTTGTCCCATACGTAAAGACAATGGCACAGAAATTGGAGTGCATTGCATCTGATGCAAGGTACATCACACGATGTCTACTGACTGCTATAATTTTCTGAATTTCACATACCACATTCATGAAATAGATGTACCACCATCATCAAAAACTATTTCACCACATTTAGGAACACTACATTTTGAGGCACCTTTTTAAAGACAGATATATACGTGTGTGTATGTGTTGACCTTAAAGTGTTTTTCTGTGAGGTTTTCACTTTTGTTTCTCCAAATACTCAGTTCATGAAGTCGTACACGGATACAGCAGTTACTCTTTATTTTATGGTCAGCGTCAACTGAAATGTAAGGCAAAAAGGAAGCAGATAAAGCAATATTTTCCATATGACATTTAATCTAATGAACTGTCCTGCAAGAAATACATGATAGGGACAAGCTTTTTCTTTTCTCTTTTTAAAGCTTGGACAATATCATGCTTCAGGTTATCTACACAAATGCAAGCGTAGACTTATCTTTCTGGAATAGAACAACCCACAGGGAAGACAGTGACTCAGCGACAATATTGCCCACAGAGTCTGGCTGAATATGTTATTACCACAGCAAATTGCAAATGTATTCTGCGAAACAAAAAGGGAATACAAATTAACTATTTTCACTTAAATGTGAAAGCGCTGTAGGATTCTATAGACATCCTAATAATGTTTTCATTGCATTCCAAATTATTAAGTCCTTTACTGTGTGGAATCCAGATTTCTGTGTTGTCTGGTGAAATTCCCCCCCAAAACTTGTCAGACTTGAAGAGAAATGAATGTTATAAGAGTAACTGTAGGCCTTAAATGTGCTGAGCTATATTAATATTACATTTTCTTACTTTTATGTATATACCCTGGTAACCATTTTATAGTTTTATCATTTATAATTCAGAGAATGAGGATATAAAGATCTATGTACACATCTTCCTTACTGTAAACCTGAGCTACTGGCTGTCAAAAAATACTGCAGTGCTGATGTGTTTCAAGAATATATTTAAAAATACCAATATATATGTAATCTAATTTAAAAGGACAGCAAAACCCACACAGCTAATGGTGGAAATCAGACAATAAAACAGTGGTACTATCCCCCAGATGTAAGAAGGCTTAGTTTTGACTTCTTTGACCCAGCCTAAATTATTAATTCTCAAAAAACATGTCCTCACTTTTTAGGTGCATATTGGATTCTGCAAGGCTATTCTGAACATTTCACTGGAATATCAATCCTAAAGCAAAAACATGAATTGATTGATTTTTGCTCAGTTTATCTTCTCTCACAATCACAAACTAAACTGAGAAATAAAATGCAAAAAGTACTGGATAAGCAGCTTTTATAGACTTCTGTTTTCATTAAAATACTCTGTAACCTATGAGAAGAATACAAATTGACCTATTCTTTGAAAATCTGCCTCACCATTAGTGAATGTACCCTGAAACTGAACCTAAGTTCCTGTATTTCATCACTCCAACCTAGTGCTAAATACAAAATACTGTTTTCTCTCACCAACATTAGATCGCTTTCATTGTTATAAATGTTTTTTTAAACTCATCATTAGCCTCATACTAATTGTTATAGATCACGACAAAAAGCACTATGTCTATATGGTCTGCATTTAAAGTGTGTGTGTGTGTGTGTGTGTGTGTTGAGGTGTAGGGGGGCTGTTAGCAATTCCAGAAATAATTCGATAGGGTTCCTTCAGTTCCCGTTTGCACAAAACTGGTAGTGTAAATTAAACACATTTATGTTACAATATAAATAAATAAAAAAGCTTCAGATTCGTCAAGTCTTTGTTATACAGGTATTTGTTGTGCCAAATCAACTAGTCTATTCAAGAAGAGGTTCTGCTGAGAGGGGAAAAAAAGGGGAAAATAATAATCACAATTTACCTACAAGTTCTTACTTTCAGATCAAACTTGTGTTTAATAATCTTTCAGAAGTAAACTTGAACTTCATTTGCAATAAAGTGATTGAAATACCATTAAGATTTATCATCTACCTCCAAAATGCAGTTGGTGCCAGGCTGCAGTGTTTTGTTAGTGCTAAGTGCTTAGTTTAATTACAATGAATTTAACACCAGCATAAAGTGGCAACAAAACCATTGTATAAGAAGCACAAAGCCCCTTTGTGAATATGAATAGAAAGAAAGTAGATTGTATTAAAGCTGCACTACTATTCATAGTATGGTTTATGAGGAACAAATCTTTGCTAACAAAGAGCAAAATTGTATTTTAGATCCCGATTGTGATTGTTTTGTTCTAAATTAAGGACAGTATGGACCATACTATTATAAGGTGTGCTTGGTTACAACTACTAGCAAAAATTTCCGATGGTCCACTATGACCACAATCAGTGGTCCCCTCAACCTCTGGTCTATTCATTCAGAAGTCTTAAGACTTAAATGATGTTTAAAGAAACGAATTCCACATGATGAAACCACACATACAGAAGAGCTAAGCTGTCTCTTGTGTTCTTGTTTTGTTTTGTTCACAGTGCATGTCCTATATACAGAGATTTGATAATCCTCCTGGGCAGCAGTAAGGCAGAAGCTTTCATGTGCACTACCAATCTTAAACTTGCTGTCATGCAGTAAAGACAAGAGAAAATACAGAAATCCTATGCTTTGATACAACCCAACTGGTTCACTACATCAAGCCCCCGTTATACGCAGCCTAGCCTATTATGGATCATACTTAGGGTATGACTTCTCCAACTGAAACAAAGGTCAATGAAGCACTTTTCCCATCAGGAGTGATCCATTGGTTCAGTGGCATTGGTCACATCTGTGTCCTGGCTATCCATGTCTTCCAGTTCCTCTGTGGTCATGCCTTTCCCTGTCGGCTTACTTGCAGTCATTTCCACCATGCTGCTTATGCCAGCAGTCACTTCCATCCCTGAAGTCTTGTGGCCCCCGGTCCCCGAGCCAGACTCGGACGCAGTCATTCTGGTACTTTCTGTCCTACTTGTTGAGGTTCCAGCATCTGCCTTCCTTGGAGTGGCGTCTCCCCCACTCCCAGAATCCCCTAGGCTTTGTTCTCGTAAATGCCTGTCCATGGAGGCCTGAATGGAGGACACCATCTCCTGCAGCTTTTTGCGCTGGGCCTCAATCATGCTGGGGTCCAGGTGCCTTCCATCCTTCATGGTCACAAACCCGGGGGCCATGCGAACCAGCTCCTTGGCCGTGTCCTCGGAGATGTCGGAGAGATCCGCCTCCTGCTTGGAGACGCTGCCGCTCAGGTCCACCCCGCTGCTGTGCTTCCGTGAGATGGGCTTCTCCTTGGGCCTCTGATCCGGGGGTGGGCTGCCGGTTGCGCTCCCCAGAGAGTGGCCTCTGCCCTGGAAGGCAGTTACATTGTGCGACTGCTCGGACTTCTTCCTGACCACTCCTCCGCTACCGAGCTTCAGCAAGCCATGGGAAGGGCTGCCCTCTCTGCTCCTGGAGGCCACCTCAGAGCGCAGCTGTGTCAGAGCCTCTTTCACCAGGTCCTCCACGTCAGGGCCCACAGGGAAATGTCCTGCAGTGTCTACACACAGCTCCAGGCGATCCTCGGACGCGTTGTACACGAAGGTCTTCCCTGGCATGTGGGGCAGAGTGCAGTGTTTGCCATCCATCAAACCTACAGAGAGGAAACAAGAAAGGCACACCCTGAATTACATATCCCTGGGCCGGTAAGGCTGCAAACTCTATTCCCGATAAAAAGAGGAACATGAGGCTGACATAATTACAGTCTAAGTTTGTTAAAGCAGTTTCTAAATGTATTTCTAAATTATCTTATTAATTTCTTTACTGGCAAATTCCATTAACTAAAACTGAATATTGTCACAAGCTTTGAGGACAAAGAGAGGGGGAGGGTTTAGATTTGATTCGGGTATCTGTTCTCTAACTTTGAGCTTGATTGAATCAAAACAATATCCTCCCGGGGAATCACAATGTACAAATTTGTAGCCTCTCATGGTTTAATTTATTTAGTTTCTGCTACTTAAAATGCAAAAGGTTACAGGTTACAGATGTAGTTAAGATGTAGTACTGTCCAAAAAAGTTTATTTTAGAATATGAAAGTTGCATTACATACTGGAACATGTTCTGCTAAATTAAGGGTGTGTAAAAAGTCACTAAAGTAGATACAATACAATACCCATGTCTTTCTTCATGATGTTGTAGAAAACTCCACCTTGCTGAAATAAGTGAGGCAACTTCTTTGCGTAAGACCAGACATCCTCTCCTGTAAAAACATAAGCAGAGAGCTCATAACCAGGAGTCTATAGAGGCTCTAATTAGCCTCACCTGCTGTTATATGGAAACACATTGATAAAATAGTTTGTGACATTAGATTAAACTTAATCATCATAATTTAAGATACAAATGAAGTAGCTGCCAATTGCAATTGACTACAATTCAGTGTTATGTATCCAATATTAATGTACTTATTCTGTTTGACATTGTGGTCTAGTTCATCCGATTTAACGTCCACTAGTCCTAAATAAACGATCACAGTTGAAGCTATTCAGTGCTGTACCTGCTTAGAACAAATGTGCTGCTAGAATATCATAAACACATTGCATTAGATTATAATAAGCAAACAAAAACGCACAACATACACTATATAGGCCTACCCTATTTATTAGAACATAAGAACATAAGAAAGCTTACAAACGAGAGGAGGCCATTCAACCCATTGTGCTCGTTTGATGTCCATTAATAACTAAGTGATCCAAGAATCCTATCCAGTCTGACTTTCAATGTTCCCAAATTTTCAGCTTCTACCACATCGCTGGGGAGTTTGTTCCAGATTGTGACTACTCTCTGGAGATTGGAGAAGATTGCTATTGAAAATGGTAACAGAAAATGTAAACCTAACAAAATATATTAGGCTACTTACGCCAAAGTAATTGTTCCAAAGCTTAAGCCATCAGCAATCAAAAAATACACACACACAAAAACAAAAGTCTCAAGTTTAAATCTAATGTAACCAATTGTTTCATATTTGATGGGCTTCTATTTTCCATTACTGACAATTTGAGCTAATAGTATATTGACCTGCTGAAAGGCTAATCTCATGGTATATTACAAGGTAATTAAATCCCAGTGCTATAGCAGGAGACAAGGACCTGGGAGAGCCAAGGATCAAATTCAAGTTGTACCAAGATGACCTTTGGCAATTCACTTGACCTGCTGTTCAACCTACAGACTGGAGGACCAGCAATAGTTCAGTGAGACAGATCCCAGCATTCTGTTCAGGAAAGGGGTGCAGTGCTGAGCCATTTAAAGGTAGAATAAATCAGATTGCTCTAGAGCAATGGCAGAATACAAAAATGTGCATGATTGTTCAGTCTAGCTCTGTGACAACATCAGCAGGTATAGTTTAAAAAAAAAAATCTCCCCTAGCAGTGAGAGTATAATAATAACAGCCTGATATTATAGCCAAAGCAATTTAATGGCTGGTTTCACAGACCTTGATTAAGACTAGTCTAGGATTACTCTACCTAAAAAGAATTTGAGTAGTCCATGACTAGTGCAATTTTGGGTTTGGCTAGTGGGTAGTGAGTTATATACTGTGTTACTACACCCTCTTAAGCATTATTTGGCAGTGTTACGCACAGCTCCTGTACACAGAAGTTACACTGTATTCCTGCAATGCGCACATTGTTTAAAAGGTTATTCTCTTGGGTACCAGCGCGTTTCATTCTCAAACACATCCGATTTACAGTTTCCATGTCACCTGCCGTCACTCAGAGCCCGGGGGGTAAAATAAGTCTGCTCCTGGGGGTGGGGGTGGGTCTCATTCAGACTTTCACAAATCACTCAGTTTCGATCGGATTTATTTGCAAAATAGGCTTGTTTTGTTCAGTATATATTAATTGATGTCCTATTAAACATGGAGAAGTTCAGATCCAATTATGTAACATTGTTGTTTATTAGTACACTAGGGTTGTGATGAAGTTCGATTCTGCATTCGCAGATGTCGAACTTTGCACATGTTTAGCAAATCCAAACTCCGTCGAATACTAAACCAAACGAATTTGAAATTGTAGCAAAATATTTTTGTCTACCACTGCAACACGCACATGCATGAATTCAGTCCACTCATTCACTCAGTACGGTTCAGATGTTCTTTTACAGAGAGACTGGATTATGTGATTGTTACAGATAGGGCTGTAATGCTGTCGGAGTGCACTAGACCAGAGCGCCACTCCGGCACTTTAAAATCCAGGCAGAACTCCTCCTCTGACACAGGGGTCTAGTGGAGCCGGCAGAGCGGCGCCACTCTTTCAACCCCATGCTTCTCAATTCTAAATATTTAAAATTATTAATAAATGTATTTAAAACATTTCCTTACGCTGTGTATATGTATGGAATAATATGAAGAGAATAAGTAATAAAGCCCTCTTATTAACGTAACAATTAATATAAAAACAGTGCGTTCAGCACCTGCTCCTTTTTATTCTACAACTACACCGCAGAGAATGTTTCACACTGTTAGAAAGCTTTCACACTGAGTCTCAGCTTTCATGGGATACCAAACACTTGGCAAACAAACAACTAAGGGGTTAAATTTTGTTAAACAAAACAATTCCATGATTTCTCCAATTGTTTATTTGTTCTATGCTTTAATTTCACGGAGACATTAAACTGCATCAATTTCAATAAAAACTTGAAAAAAATTAGGTGTTCTAAAACTTTTGACCAGTAGTGTGTGTATGTGTGTGTGTGTGTGTGTATATATATATATATATACATACATATATACACTCACCTAAAGGATTATTAGGAACACCTGTTCAATTTCTCATTAATGCAATTATCTAACCAACCAATCACATGGCAGTTGCTTCAATGCATTTAGGGGTGTGGTCCTGGTCAAGACAATCTCCTGAAGTCAGAATTTGGCGTAAACAGAATGAGAACATGGATCCATCATGCCTTGTTACCACTGTGCAGGCTGGTGGTGGTGGTGTAATGGTGTGGGGGATGTTTTCTTGGCACACTTTAGGCCCCTTAGTGCCAATTGGGCATCATTTAAATGCCACGGCCTACCTGAGCATTGTTTCTGACCATGTCCATCCCTTTATGACCACCATGTACCCATCCTCTGATGGCTACTTCCAGCAGTATAATGCACCATGTCACAAAGGTCGAATCATTTCAAATTGGTTTCTTGAACATGACAATGAGTTCACTGTACTAAACTGGCCCCCACAGTCACCAGATCTCAACTCAATAGAGCATCTTTGGGATGTGGTGGAACGGGAGCTTCGTGCCCTGGATGTGCATCCCACAAATCTCCATCAACTGCAAGATGCTATCCTATCAATATGGGCCAACATTTCTAAAGAATGCTTTCAGCACCTTGTTGAATCAATGCCACATAGAATTAAGGCAGTTCTGAAGGCGAAAGGGGGTCAAACACAGTATTAGTATGGTGTTCCTAATAATCCTTTAGGTGAGTGTATGTGTATATATATATATATATATATATATATATATATATATATATATATATATATATACACACATATACACACACACACAAAAAAAGGCAAATTCACTGATAGGATTTCTCAACTAAAATGGCTGTATGGATACTGCCTGTACAGTTAATAATCGTAGAAGCTGAAACCACAGCTCTTGTTGTCAGAAAGCAGGTCTAACTTCAATTGAAATATGAAAATGTCTGACATCATTCAATACATTTTCTGCAGATGTAGCCTAATTCTACTTTACATTTTTTGAAAGATGGGGGGAGGGGGAGGCAGGTTTGTTTTGTAAAGTAATGAGCACTGCATTTTACTGTTCATAGTTTGTGTATATTATGTACTGAAATGCACCATGATCATTATTGTGTTATTGTGTGACTGAACTGCCTGCTTTGATTGTTTTCATTGTGAAAGCCCTGATATCTACAGTAGTTCACACTAACACAAGCAGCTGGTTCTGTGAGAATCTGCAATGGTCCACATAGTTTCAACTGGAAGCCATTTTTAAATATTTTTTTAAAAATATTAAAAACAAAATATTAAAAATAATATTTAAAAAATATATAAACATGCATACATCATTGATTGTAAAACACCCAGCATTTTCACCTGCTGTTGCAACTCATGTTATTCAGAGGGTTGGACTATACTTTCTGTGAAATCCTACAAGGTGTGTGCAGAACTAATTTTAATGCATTAGGCTAACACATGGCCTCTTAAAAGCCATACAAAACAGTTTTTCCCTCTAGCAAATCATATAATTTAGAAACAAAGTATGTTAGAAAAACAAAGCACTTGGAAGCATTAATGTTCTGCATTATGAGTTTTGACAAAGGATGATTAGGAAACAACAAAATGTCTAATATTATAATAAAACCTCAGCAGTCAAAAAGACAATCTCACTCCACTCACACCAAGAATCCTATAAATGTTCACTGCTCTTTTTCTTTATTAAATTTGTTATACAAATCTTTCTCCTTGTACAGGGAGGCCACTATAGACCAATAACAATAAAACAATAAAACAACAAACCCCTTTGCTGCAAGAATGTTCCAGGCATTGTAACACATGGTTCAGTTTTACAGATGTATCCGAACTGTTCAGTTTTGTTAACCGGACACTGTCTCCATCCTCCATCAAACCAGCCAGTGTCATAAGAGTAATATAAAATGTGGTTTTCATGTCGGCAGTAAGGAAACTTTTAAACAAAACGGCGGATCTTTGATTTAAGTGTTGGTTGCACCATATTATATAGTAATAATGCTTTTCTTCATGATTTTTCTGTGTAGATTTGCAGTTTACAAATCCTTGATTATGCACTGTCATACAGGCAATACGTTCTCACAGCTGAATATGCTGCAGATCATCTGAAACCAACCCACTCACTGCAGTAATAATGTGGGATTCTTACTCCCCTTAATATCTGAAACACTAATTTTGCTTGTGATTGTAAGAGCAGTTTTATCAGCCTTTCCCTGGATTGTGGTTCAGTAGATGTCACCAGAAAAAAAAACACCTCAAAGATGCCTTATTATTGTTATACTTTTGTTGCTTATAAATGTGAAATAGTCCTCATATGGTTAGCCTTTTTTCCTTCATATTTTGGTATTGTACATCTTCAAGCTCACATTTATATTTATACATGCATAAGCCAACAAAACACTAGAAATGTAGTGGACTAGGCTTTATAGAACTACGGCAATAGTATCTTACACTGGTAGTAAGAGCAACAAGAGTTAAGATTCTAGATGTACATCTAAAATCGATTGTAAGCCCTTAATGTTAAAGATTCCACTTATTTTAATTCTTAATTCTCACCTTTTCTAAAACACTATGGTTTCATTACAATGGACAGCATTCTCTACATCACCTCCCTCCACAATACCCCCAAAAGAATATCAGATAACTAAAGTAGCCTTATCAAATCCCAACCCATATGAGTCATTTTTCATTTCCTCAATCTTCAAGTAAGTCTACAGCAAGGCCTTTAAAGCATTGCTTAAAACAAATGCCGGAGAAAGGAGGAGACCATTAAACAGCTTCACTTCACTTGCATACTTTTTCCTCACAAAGAGCTCATGGATTTCAATAGAAACCTACTGAACAAAATTCACGCTCTTTACAGTATCTTGAGAAATCACTGTTTTCATTCTCACTGCTTCCCACACTTTACCAAATGTACAATGACTGCTATAATGCAAGAATTGTTATAATGAAATAAAAATAAAGGCCTACCTTTTTGCAAGAGATCATTTTCAAAGAGTTCAAGCAAATGACATTAGTTTAAAAATATACGTAAAATTGAGATAAAAGAAACCAATGCTTTTTAGTTTTTTTTTTCAGGATCATACAAAAATGTAATTCCAATGATACATAAAATAACACTTATTATGTTATTTAGAAGAATGCTCAACAAAATTGATATTTTTTTTGGCTTTGATTCACTGGAACCTGTGACATTATCATATTAACCTTCTCTGTAATGATAGAGCATGTTTTCGAATAGTTCCTGACTCACTGCAGCATTTTATTTTGTAACTAAGAGAAAATTGTAATCTTGCCATTTTAGCCCATGATTTCTCTAATAAACACCAAATGAATCCCACAGAATCATTCTGAATGGTAATTAGGAACATGGTGTAATAGAGAAAAACAGATTGTCTGATAGATTGCAGTGCTGAATTAGATTTCAAATGCAGCTCACTCTTTGAATTACTGTATATGAAAATCTCACACAGAATTATACAATCTGCTGTCTGAAAAAATCCTGTTTGCTCTGATGTTAGAACCAGGGTACCCAGCAATAGCTAAGGTCTTGGATTACATGTCAGAGGTCACTGAAATTAAATCATCAAGTCATTAAAATAATCGGTGTAAGAAACTAAATATTTTACCATTATTCTAACTCAAAAATACGATTTGTGCTTAGCTCATGTTGTAGTAAAGACAAGACCATTGGAGTGGGAAAGTGTCAGCATGGGACTGAAACTACCCGAAACCAGCAAACCCTTGACTAGAACTGCTGTATTGATGCTGTAGGTTTAACTAATATTGTGGAACTTACTTTCAAAATATCCACCAATGATTTTCTATAATTTTAAGAATACTATACTGGCATAAATACTAGGTTATATGAAATATGTCAACCAGATGACAGAAGAAGCAGATGTCTCCTATAATAAGGTCTTTCTTTAAACAGAATCAGAGACTATTTGCTTATAATGTATATTTAAACAAATATAGAGAAACAGACACATAGATAGATAGATAGATAGATAGATAGACACAGATAGATAGATAGATAGATAGATAGATAGATAGATAGATAGATAGATAGATAGATAGATAGATAGATAGATAGATAGATAGATAGATAGATAGATAGATAGATAGATAGATAGATAGATAGATAGATAGATAGATAGATAGATAGATAGATAGATAGATAGATAGATAGATAGTGGTGTGCCCCCTCAGTTCAAGTGATTTCTGTCAGAGTACATTTTCACATGGTTTGTGCAACAAGGGAAAATAGAAAGTTAACTGATGAAGGACAAGTGAAAGAAATGAAACCAAAAGTAACAATCTCCCTCCAATATTAGTATGACTACTTAGCACTTACTCACTGTAAGCTTTATACCTAATAGCAAAACTTAATTATACTCACCCATTAAGGTTGCTAGAAGGCAGAGGGAGGACATCTCAAGATCAATGTTATCCTGCAGCTCTCTGGAGTTCACTCTGCTGGAAGAGGCAGGCTCCTCGCTCTTGACTGCATGGAGGGCAGATGTGGAGGTGGAGGTGGAGGCAGCAGGGGCTGCCACTTCTTTCTCCTTGGGATCCCTCACCACCTCCAGAGTCACCCTGTCCCCATGCTGCAGGGGCACTGGCTCATTCTCCTGCCCCTCCTTAGGGGGGAAAAGTTCCTTCGGAGGGAAGTCATAGCGGATACACTGCTGGGCTGGAGGCACAGCAAATTCTTTGGCAATGCTCTTCTGGAGTTCTGAGAAAGTAGTCTCTGCCTGGAGTGTCAGCATGGCCTGCCGTCCATCATTGGTGGTCACACGGATCTTTTTCTCCTTATTAGACTTAGGCGAGTAAGGAGCTTTGGTGGGGGTGGCAGGGGTTGAAGAGGTTGCTTCTCGGACGGGGCCTGGAGAAGCAGGTCTCATCTGACCTTTCTGCTCCTGCTTCAGCTTGTCCGTCCTCTTTTTTTGTGTGACTGAGGCGTGCTCGCTGATGCTCTGCTGCAGATGTCGCTCTGCTTTGCTCATGTTAAGCTCCTCTTTATGTAGGGTCTTTGCTTTCTGGCCAGTCAAGATTATTTTGGTTGGAGGCTGCACCTCCCCGGCTGCCTGCCCTTCCAGGACCTCACCCAGCCTCTGTGCGTGCGCCCCATCGATAGCCACAGGGTTGTACTCGTCAGGATTCTTCTTGGCAGTGTGATTTAAAATGGTGTTCACAACTTTTTGCACCAGGATCTCACTCCCAAACTCGCCTGGGAAATGTTTGGTGACCAATTTCATGGCAACATCATAAACATTGCTGTTCAGGCTGGCATCAGTCTCATACTGGAACCAGTACACCGTCTCCCTCACCACCCTGCCTCCCCATTCCAGAGTGATGGGGAAGGCCTCGGGCAGATTGTCATACTCCTTCCCTTCCCAGAAATGCCTGAACCCACAGCCACACTTGCCCCCTTGAGAGCGGGTGTTGGTTCTGTCCCCATCCAAGTATACCACAGAGCCATCCCCGCGGACGTGGCGCACAGAAGTGCCATGACACCAGTTGCATGCATTTAATTGGCTCAGCTTGTAGTCAGGAAGCAAAACATCCCTATCAGGGTCATAAGAGCATACAACGTTGTTCAGGGGGAAGCTGTAATTCTTGTCAGGCCGCAGCTGCCCATGGGTGGTTTTGGCCAGATTGTAGAGCTTGCCCCCAGGGGCTAGCCACTCTGGAGGCACGTGGAGTTCTGAAAGTGCATTGCAGATCAAGCAGCGGTGAAGGCGGTTTTCCATTACAGCTTTTTTCGCAGCCTCTGTAACTTCTTCAGGCTGAACTCCTATTACACCTGTCCTTCTGTACACGTATTGATGCACGTCCGCCACCAGCGAGGGGTGGATGCCATGCTTATCCATAAAGACCTCTTCCATGGCACAAACTAGTCTCATCAGGTACTTGTCCTGCAAGCTTCTGTCTCCGCCAATTACACAGCTCCCATCGGTCTCCAGTTTAATGTATTTCTTGATGAGTTCTTGTGGTACGCCCCAGGCCTTTGGGAGCAGCCTTGCAGGCAATTTCGGCAGAGGGGCACTTTTTATTCCAACAAGTGGAATGTAGTGGTTGCGACCTGAGCTGCTCCAGGCGATGCATATGGGCTTGTTGAACTGCCCATCCTTCCCTTTGCACTTCTCCTCTGGTACCAGCCCTGGGAGGAAAGTGGCAGAATAGTCCCCTGAGCTCCTCATCCCACTCAGCGAGTCAAGCAAAATGATGGGGCGGTGCAAGACATTAGCCAACCCAAATATATGAATATTACGCAGTCCTAGGGGCACCCCCTCAGGTGGAATAAATAAGGGATCACACTCATTGATAATGTCCTCCCATTCTGCTGCATCGATGAAGTCTTGAAAGAGAGCCTTGTATCGATCCAGGTTTTGCTTGAAGTTTTGCTTTAAGTTTTCGCGCAGGGCATGCCAGAATAGTTCTCTGCCCACCAGTGCCCTAGACACAGCATGGACCAAGCAGTGTCCATCCCCATCGACATGCACAGGAATGAGGCACTCTTTATTCCAGTTGACTTTCTTCACCTCCTCCAAAGTGTCATGCAGATAAATAAGGCTGCCAGAGCGATCTTTGCCATAGCCAACAGTGGTCACATGCTCCTGCTCGATGAGAAAAGCCCTGTCCCCCAGCAGTGAACAGTCAAACATTTCTCCCTGGTTCATCTCTCTTAATAACTTGGCTTTCCCTGTCTGTTTATCCATTCCGTACCTGGTTAGGATTGGAGATAGCAGCTTACAGTGGTAGTTGGAGAGCCCCATCACTTTGACTAACTCGGATCCCTTTTTGGGGGCGCCGGTAACGCCGAGAAGGGCATTTCTTAGTAAATTATGAAGCACCACGTCCGGATCAGTGACTTCTTCCACTTTTAGGAGATTTCGCTGTTCATGCCGCTGCCCGCACTCAGTACATTCAATACTAACCGAGCCATAGGCTGGGAAGAACAGCCTCGCCTGGCATTTCGGGTCCGGGCAGGTACCTGACAAAATGCGCTTGTCCTTCTTCTTCAACCCCTGCTGCAAAGACATTTTTGCGAAACAATTGTTATAGTGTGTTGTCTTTAGAAAACCATTATAGACTACTCACCGGCGATTTATCAATTCCGTTTCACCTTACGCAGCTGTTATTTATCTCAATTGCAAAACCAAAACAACACGGAAGCGGTTCTTTTTTTTTATCGACTTTCTCACTATATGCTGCGGAACGTAACGGACCAGGCAAACGAGCAAAGGACTATGGGATTTGTAGTTTACGACAGCGGGGTTCTTCCATTCAGATAAATAGATCTCTGTTATATATTTAACAACAAATCCCAGAATGAATTGCGATCTGTTACACACGTTGTGACATGCTCATTGTCGACGGGAACTGTAGTTCATTTTTATAATAGTTGTCATCTGTATGTCCTTACAACGCAACATAATGAACTACAACTCCCACATTTCCCAGAACTGTCACTTGTTTTGTTTACCTTTTTGTTGCGTCAGTGCACCGGAAGGTAAAGAATCAATTGACCCAAGACTGCATCCGGTTAAGTCTGGGAGAAGAAAATCTCTCCTCATTTAGGATAAATAGTTTTTGCGTAGTATATTATTGATTCATTATTATTATTTTTAATTTTTAATATGCGGGTTAGTATCAATTATAGTTTGGTATGTTAGTCTAAGCAGTTTTATTACTAACCTTCCCTTCTCTCACGATCAAAGAGGGACACATAGCTGCAGTTCACATAAAACACTGTGCATGTGTACTGACTACCTTAACCCAGTGTAGTGATGCACACAGTGACATTTAGCTTTTTGTTTAGATGAGCGGAGGGACAGAAAAGGGGCAAACGTTACATTTAAACGCTTTGTTTTTATCAGTCAAAGTTGCCACGCTTCTCACCCTGCAGATCAATCGTCAAGATCAATCAACCCCTAGTTAACGCAATACATAGGCGTGCAACACTTCAAACTCGCATAGCTTTACTACTTTCATCTTCAAGATCACATTACCTCAATAGAAGCAGATTGATTTACAAACCCGTTGCATAAAACCCACTATAGCACAGGAGATGTGGAAGGGATCAGTGACATTGTCTGCTTTGTAGCTGACTTCATTACGCTTGATCCCAATGAAGGACAGCTGGGTGGGGAGAACTAATCTAAGGATGAGTCAACTTCTTAGGTACTAATGCTCTGGAGTTCATGGTTTCATATTAGGTATCTATAATGCATACGGGGAGGATTCATCCCACTCAATCATAGGTGCCACTTTATGAATAATGCAATCATTCAATGGAGTTATGCAGGGGTATACTTTGACATGTCCCCCCCTCTACACACACAACTCTGCAGCACTCCCATACAAACACTCTTCTGAAATGAAAGTTATGCCAATGCTGTACAGTGGGCTGGGATAGCCTAGGTCTTAAGGCCACTGGATGATATTGGGTACAAAAGCTCAAGCAACCTAAGTTACAGATTCACTGCATGATATTTCATATTAGCTGTGGAAGGAGTAAGTGATTGTCCTAATCATCATCCATCACATTCCTGCCACATGTAGACTATAAAAACTCCCAGAGAGATGACACAGGCAACAAGTCACTGTATCAGTCAGTCAATCACAAAAGTGTGTAAGAAGACAATAGTGTTGTAGGGGAGAGGAGAATGTCATGGTTGCTGCTTCATCTTCATCTGCTTCATCTTTGGCCCAAATAGAAAACCTGCTTATTATTGTATCGCTACACTACTGGTCTATGTGTTAGTGTTTGTAAGTCAGTGTGTGGGTGTGCCGGCTTCTTCTTTGCGATTAACACTGTCAGACCTCCACCTCACCACAACACTGTGAGCCCAGTGAGTGGGAACAGGGCTTATTCTGCATTACTGTCACTGTCTAGTCACGACTGTGGTGGTGTAGTCAGGTGCAAAGGCCAGCTCTGCAGCAGCAGATGGAGTGGAGGATAAGCATGATGTAGAGAATGGACAGATTCATTATATTTTCAAATAAAGGCATTGGTATATATATTTTATTGTTGCAGATGAATGTCCATACAAACTACTGGTTATTATAGAATTTGAAGCAGATGCAGAAAATCTGAATTACACCACATTCCAGTTTACTCTACACCTTTGTGGGTGTGCTTTTACCACAGTACACAATAAATAGTATATGTCATTGTGTTTTTTCCACAGTACACCACACTACACTTTACAGTGATCTAAGCATGGTTCTACTACAATGCACTTTACCATATATTTTCATGTTTTACAATAGTACACCACCTTACGCACCACCCTATTTATTTTTTCCACTGCACTACATTTGACCATATTCATACCATGTACAATACACTGTCCATTTTTTTCACCCCGGTACACCACCCTACACTTCACCATATTTGACCATGTTCCAGCACACTGCAAGTTCATACAAGATCAAAACCAATGTCACCTACATACAGGACTAAAAAGTGTCACGAGCCACCAAAACATGTTATGCTGGAGTAGTGTCATACAGGACTAACAAAGTGTTGTAGTGGACAACGAGAGTATGGTTGAGGACAAGACTGTATCATAGGGGACAGCCAATTGCATCCATAGTATTGCATAACTAGTTAAAATGTTAGAGTGAAATGATTGTTATATTTTATTATAGCTGCCCAAGAAAAACTGACCTAATACAAATAAGAATAAGAATGATATATTATTACTACTATTAGTAGTAGTAATAGTAGTAGTAGTAGTAGTAGTAGTAGTAGTAGTAGTAGTAGTAGTAGTAGTAGTAGTGAATTGTTTTCCTTTTTGGAAAGTTTCTTTGATATTAGTGGCGTTCCAGCACATTGCCGGTAGAGGCCGCTGTTTAGTCATGTCTTGCGGTCCCATGACTCCCTCCACCGGGCCGCGCAGGGTGACTTCCCTGTTTCCTGCTCTGGCCGCCACTTGACAGAGAGCTGGACGGCATGGAGGAGTGGGCTGTCGTGGAGGGGACAAGTTCTTGACCATTTGGTAAACTGGAAAACATACTGCATCCTGGTCTTACTTACATGAGCCACGGTGGCCTCCGGCACGTCGGGGGAGGCAGTTGTGCGAAGGAGCCGAGCAATAAGACAAGGCTGCGTTTTAAAGTCTCCCAAACCAGGAGGGTAAGTTCAAATGTACTTCTGTCTTTCGGAGTTAAACGCCATGCCGGTTTTCCGACAAGGCTCCTGCTTTAGTTTCATTCGTGTTGTGAGGAAAATACGTAGACAACACATAATAAAATACAACGGACTTGGTGTGTTTGAGGTTTGAGTGCAGTATGTGTGCGGGCTGACAGGACTGCCGTTCACACTTTACGGTGCAGGTATGGGAAGACCACGACAGCACAGTCTTTCAATATGGCACAGGTCTCTGAAGACAGCTTTTTAACAAATGCAATAGCCTACAGGTATTCAAATTCATATTGCATGAAACTTTTGCATGCGTCTCTTCAATTGTGCAACATGTTTAAATATAAAACATGATTTATTTTTATTTTTAAACAAACGACCAACATCCTAGCTGTTAAAATATAGATGTTTAGAAAAATAGATTATTTTTCTTACTGACAAAATAATGGTAAACCATATTTAGGCGTTTTTAAATACCCTTATTGTTCTAAAATACAATTATAGATCATAGTTCTGCTCAAATCTGCACTGAAGTCATCTGTGATAATTGTTCTGATAAGTTTCTGATTTACCTTTTAGTGTGTTTAATTGTAGCCTGCTTTTTGTTTTAATAATCTGACATTGTAATGCCCTTTAAACTGGAACACCGTGGAAATGCAGAATAACATAAAATATTGAATTGCTGTTTGTGCATCAGGTATCTCATCAGTGGCAGATAAGTGATGTACCCAGTTTGGCATTGCACACCAGTCTAGTAGCAAGTCTCTTGTATACCTATGAGTTGGTGTTTTGATGAAGTAATTACACAATCCAGGATTTCCAGATATTGCTTTTTTATGTTTATTTTCCAAGCTTTGTCTCTGTGCTGAAAATGAAACCAACCGGCCTTGATCAAGCACTGCACACCAGCAGTGAAAGTATAGTTTTCATTCACTTTGTCGTATTTGAATTTGAGATTTTGTGAATTAATGAAGTCACATTATGTTTTTGGAGATGTTTTGTGTTTCTTAAGCGACCACATTACGTGCCTCTGTGTTTTGGCGGTTGCTGAACCAAATCCAGTTATTGCTTTGTTTACAACCAAGTTTAACAATGACAAAACCATCTTTGGCAAATTTTAAACTGTATGAAAATTCACTTGCTTGCCTTCTAAAAAGGTTACCCTAGATCATAATTGTAAGTGTTATATTACTGACCTCTCCTTGACTTTTTCCACAAACAGTACAGTACAAATACAATCTAAATGAGCTGATTAACTTAAATAGTACAATGTGAATACTGTTCTTGTGGATGTTTGAAATATTTTAGTGTATGAAATGCGAACAGTGCTATCTCTGCATAGCTGTCTGTTAACCACATTACTGTAATTGACATGTCAATGTATTCACATAAGATAATTTGTAAAGGTATTCTCTTTAACAGGAAAATGAATAATTTGTGAAGGAAATCAATTAAATAGAGATTAAAAAAAAAAAACAACATTTAGTCTGATTGTAATACTTCATATCCCTAAGACCCATAGCACAGTATTTTTCAAATAAGTGTAAGTTTGTAAATTAATCATTAAGTGATTGTTAACCCCAAAATACTTTTTTCCCTCTCTTTTGCCTGCTTTGTAGTCTTGTTCATGTCCATGTCCTGACAAATAAACAAACAAGAAAACCATGTATCTGTTTTGTATTGCTGAGGCAAATCTAATACATGCGCATGTGTAATATAAAATGTAGCTGCAGTGGCTTATTAGTTAAAGATTTTGTGGAAAGGTGTTAAGTCAACCGCTGAATCCTGCTTATTCTCTTTGATGGGCAAAGTCCAGGGTGTCTTGAAGGCCATGTGTTAATGCCTTTGTAAATCATTTGTATAAGATGGGAAGTAGTAGACTGTATAGTTCTTCAGATCTTCTTTGTCGCCTTTTTTGTGAAGGAGAAAGACTGTTACCTTGTTCCATTCATCTGGGATGTTTTACATTATGGGACACTTTGTGAAAAGTTTTGGAAGTATCTTCTGCATTTGGTCTCCAGCTTCCCTCAGGATCTCCACTGTATCTTCAGGTGTTTTACCATTCTTCTTCTTTATGGCATAGCCAAGTCTTCTGCAATCACATCTGATATTTCACTTGTGTTCCTTAAGACCTCTTTTTCTTTACTGCTGTCGTCATTACTTTGTTTCTCTAGTATTCTTTTTTGTATTTTGATTGTTGTGCCATCATATTTTTTATGGCAATGATTTAATTTTCCTATTTGGAGATGTTTTTGCATGCTTTATGTTCCGGTGGTTTTTAATGGGTTCTTTATTTTGGACTTTGACTACAAGAAAGCATTTGATTCAATATACAAACTCCGTCAGGAGGGAAACATGTATAACTCTTATTAAACATATCTTCAACAATCTGACTCCACCAAGACATTGACAAGATCATGATCTACAAAGGAGTACATCAGGGAAACACAAACTCTACACAGCAACTCTTGAAAAAGTGTTCAAGACTTTGGACTGGGAAGAAAAAGGAATCAAGATCAACGGGAGCTTGTTTGAATAACTGACTGATTTGCAGAAATACCTGAAGACCTGCAGCTTCAAATTAAAGGACTCTCGAATGAAAGCAATAAAACTAGACTTAAAATGAAGTGGAGTAAAACCAAAGTCATGTTCAGCAGCTTTGTTAAATATAAGAAAATTGAAGCAGATCATCAGATACTTAAGGTCAAAAATTATGTCTGCCTTGGATAACAAATCAGTACAGATAAAGATATTATGGAAGAAAGAGTGAAATGGGTTGGAGTACATTTTGAAGAAACCGCACGCTGTTGAAAGTGAGACTTTACTAAGACATCTCTTCCCAAATCAATGTAAAAGAGAGAGAGTGTGTTCACTGGTGAGATCCTTCTGGCCCGGGCGGATGCTGCATTGAAGTTTAATGAGTAGCACCCCTGTTTTTGGAGCAAGGCTGTGCCAAGTGGTTTGTGTAAGGGGAGTGTCCCTGAATACCGGAAGCACAGTGTTGGAATTTGGAAATGTTCCACTGAAAGGTGTTGGTTGTGGGGCTACAGTGCACGGTATAAGGGTGTGATGGAAACAGACAGTTAATGAGCAGAGCAAGGAGGGAGATTGTACAAAGCCATAATAAACCAGTTCGACCGAAAGTCACGTAAAGGTTACCTTGAAACTCTAAATGTTTATTTTTTGCCACTAAGTGCAATGGCATTGACATTCTAAAATAAAATAAAGATCTTAAATTAAGTTTAAACTCTCATACTATAATACACATGGATTCCCCTTACCCAAACAGATGAAGAACCCGCTTTAGTCAATGCCTACTTGTGTGTTTTGCCTTTTGTTCTGACAGTGCATTCTCCCTATCAGTATTTGTCTATCCAATGTAGTTTTTTCACTTCCCAGAAAGTAAACTATCTTTTACTTGGAATAATGTCCACAGATATTTGTCCGGATCATTCACAAATATGCTCTGTGTTCTGCAGTTGTATAACCTTTTAGAATGAGGGAAAGGAATATTACTAATTATATGTGTGTTGCTAATTCTGTGGAAGAGTTGTGGTTGAATTAGGCTGTCTCATCAAGGTTCTTCTCACAAACACAAACTATCAGTTTATTAATCTTTTATACACAGTTCTGCTTTTCTTTTCCAAAAATAAATCTAGCACGTTCATTTATTATAATTTTTTTCCTGCTTATTATTTTTTTTAACTTCATTCACTTGATTTCAGTATAGCCTGCACTCGTAATTAATAATGCAGTATCAATTGGAGGAATCGGAATTGACAGATACATATGATATTATAGATTCTGTAAACCACTCCTCTGATAAAAGATGATGCCATGGCTGATTTAACCTGTTACAGCTTAGTAGTCCTCCATAAAATATATAAATGGCTCAAAGAAGCTATATACATGTCTGTATAGTACTGTAGTGATTATTATACAATTTTGGACTAAGCTTTTCCATCTTCCTGTTTGCCTCAGTGTGTAACTATGCTTAATTATATTATGTTATTTAACTTGCCAGTTAAGTACTGTGGCTGAAATAGTTTACTATGCTTTCATTGTAACCCGAGCTAATATTATAAAATGTAAGTTATAGTATAATGTTTTTATTTGGGCCCTGAAAGAGTTTTACTGCACATATAAATGTATATGGCTGAACTGATCTGATATGGTGTTAAGTCCACAGCAGTGTCAGTTTTACAAGTATGATCAATTGCTGGCACTAGCACCTTGCAATTGACCCTCCTACCTCTGACTAGCTGTAATACACATTGGTCGCTTTTTACAATTTGAAGTTCAGCAAGACGTTGTGTATTACTGGGTACCTCCCAGTCCCAACAGTACCATTTCTAGGTGTGTCTGACTTCTAATAATGTTTGAACACATCTTAAATTATTTCCATCCACCACACCTTATTCCATAGAATAACATCAGCATCAAAGAAGAGATGGAAATCAACTTCTGTGTTATTTGATATTCGACTGTTTTCTTCCTGTTTCCCTGAATGCTTAGACTAGATTCAGATTTAAAAAAAAAAGTTTTTTAGATTGTTATCTAGACAGCCTAGATCTAGACAGCCATACAGAACAGGTGGGGAGATTTATGGGGATGTTTACACTTTGTAATTTCACACAACCATTCTACTGAGAGAAAACCATGTTTCCCCAGAGTTTGTGCCTATTCCCTCACAGCACAGGCAACATTAGTCTACTGATGAGAAATTAATATTTAGTTTGTGACATAACTCTTACAAATCTGTTGACATAACTGAATTGAAATGGAACTCAGTGTCTCATTGAGCAGAACTATGTTGACTGTTGCTCAAGAAGATGATAACTGGAAAGGCTTGTCATATTCCTGGGCAATTTTGAAAGCCCTAAGTAAATAATGTGCTGGAAATGTTGTTGAAATGCTGGGAAAAATGTAATTCAGTATAATTGGGCATACTGCTTGGCAGCTATGTTTTTTGAACCATTAGTAGTGAAAGCCCACCCTTCAAAGCTTATTATTTTTATAGGAGAAACGCATCATTTCATGATTCCATCCAGCTGTTTTTCTGAAAGATTGAATGTCGTACGCCCCTTATTTTTCAGGGGAGGAAGGGGTCAGAGTTATTTTTTCATTGGAATGTTGTCACAGTAATGCCATACTACCAAACACCACTCAACATCAGGGATGTTTTAACACACTTTTGTTTTTTGTAAGTCATAATCATTGTACTGTAGAACACCAAAAAGGACAAACTGATGGCATGAAAACAAATGTCACCGGCTTAAGAAAATTGTCAATATACAAGTAATGTATATTCATAATAATTAAATATAATGTATTAAACATTCAAATGAATGTAGGCTAATTATCCTATATCTAGTTCTCACAATGTATAAATTAGGAAATAAATGATTTCATATCACATAGGCTAAATGTTTTCATTTAATAATGCAAAAATGTCATATCATTAAGTATAGCTGATTTTCTTGGCAAAAATTATGCCAACAAACTTATTTTTTTAACACCATTCATTCTAAAGACAACACAGCTATATCTATATCTTACAATAGTAGGACTAATTCTTAAATAAAAATAAAAACTTAAACTTAAAAAAGTTTATACGGAGGATAAATATGTGTGGTTACTAATTAATATCGGAAGTATTATGCCTGCATATTTTTGTTTGTGATTTCTTTAAAAATGTAATTCTCAATAATTGATACAAATTCCTTGCCTTCACTTTCTGCAGAATATATGTTTGCCTCCTGACTATGGGATCCTCAGACAACTCAAAACATTGTGTTGTGCAATACATAACCTTCCTAATTTAGTTAGACATTTACTTGCATGGTTACAAAATGTTCTTAAACTTATTACGATACATGGTTGGATGTTTTATTCTGTGTGCTGAACTAATATTGTATTTCCTGGTTGAGGAAATGGTCACATGGCTTGATGCATTACTTAGATTTCATTATTTGAGGAAACCTAAAATGTCTCATTCTGTGGCTCTGGATCCTCTGTGCTGGTATTCTGCTTGTGTGCATGACTGATTGAGTAATCAGCACATTTCTCTGTTTACTCTTGAACTGGTCTCGGTTAGAATTAGTTTCATGTACCTTATTCGAGATTCCAGCTTTCACATTTGAGCTTTCAGCTCTCTAGTTTCAAGATTACATGTTATTCAACTTTTATGTGAAAAAAGGGAATTTTACTTTTAACAACATAATTGAATAAGCAACGGCCAATTAAATTATCCCATGATCACCATAATTGTGCTTAAAACCAACATTGTTTAGTCTCTATAATATCTGACAGCTGGTACAATCAAAATGCAGATGTGATTTTGTCCCATAGACAATGCCAGATGAAAACAGTTTAATTAAATCAAAGACAGTGGATCGTTATAATGTCACTTAGGTACCCTGATTTATGTCCAGAATAGAATTAACCCCTTTAGAACAATGACCATGGTTCTTATTTCTGAAGGTCTGTGCTTCCCGGATTGTTCTTATTGACATGATACTTGTATATTTCAGGTAATAATGATATGGGTGTATGTTACAATTTTGCTCTTGAAAGAATGAGTGCTTCTTCACTATCCCCCTAAAGAAATGTATAGCCTAGATTTATTGTATGCAGTCATGGCACATAATGTTGAATATTTTCCCGAATCTTCAGCTGTGGGCTCATTTTAAAATGCACAACAGGCCTCACACAATTCTCAGTGTTCCAAACTGTAAGCAAATGACAAGACTAATTAAAATAAATGAGGGCTATACTATGTTTACAGTACAGTATATTTTATCTTTGGAATTCACCCACAACCCCCTTTGAAATACGCATCTCAGTTTGTCAATTAAATTGAGAACTTTCCATAACGTGAGAGAGTGTTAGTGAAGAGGCTCAGTGTAGCATGATCTAATGCATAGATCAAAAAACCTAAAAAGGAAAAGCTGGTCTTCTTGAATGGAATAAAAGAGTTTGTGTGATAGTCTAATTTTATTAAGTGTGGGTGTTATGAGGTCAGTGCATGCTCTTTTACACCATATGCACAGAAACCATGTGACATACTTAGATTTGAATTCTTAATTGGGACGGAATGTAAATTAACAGCCATCTAAACACAAGTTTTCTTATAGCCTTAAAATACCATTTATCAAATGGGTCTATTGTTGTACATACTGTAAGAATACAAACATTGTATGCATTTATGTTTTCTTGCCCACAAAAGTGAAAGGAACATTATTGTTCTATTTCAAACTTCATTGTAGAAATTCTAATGGGAGCAAAGACATTTTTTTCAGACTGAGGCCTAGTCTTTTCCATTTGACAATAGATGGCCTTTTGAGCTATAAGGGTGAAAACAACATGCTGTCCAGTTTCCGGCTGGAAATGGGAAGTTATGTTATTCTAAACAGGAAGATGGATGTTATATAATCTCAACAAGATCTAAGAAGATTATCTCAGCTTTCATTTGGGCCCTAATTGCACCTTTCCAAGTGCATTAGAGATAGTGTAACACTGCTACCAGAATGAGTTGTATAACCGTGCCTAATAAAACAATTTGTATGAGGTAGAAACATTTGTTGAAAAAATACAGTGCACCAAGGAATATTGTCCTTTATTTAGTAATTCTGAGACCATGTGGTTTGCTATTAAAAGGTACAAACAACATTCAAAATATTGTGTATAGAAGGTTCCATTTATTGTACCCAGATTCCAGAAGCAATTAAAACATAATGTAACATGTATTTTAACACCATGCTTCCTACAAAGAGCTGCATGTAGATGTAGTCAATCTGGTTAAGCATAACATACTTTTTCAAGGTATAAACCTGCATATTGGCAAGATAGTATTATTGAAGCAGCGGTGAATCTTGGGTGAACAAAAAGAAAGTAAATAGCCAATAATCAAACTGAAAGAATCCTTACAGAAAGCAAATAGTGGGGTTTCGGGAAAATAACAAATCGTATTTCTCCATGTTGCTTTCTCTGTTCAAGTAATACAACAGCAGTTTTTTGCTCATAGTTTAGATCTGCCTTTTAATTGATTTTTTTTTTCCAGTAAAAGGTTGAGGTCCATCTCTTCATTTCCCAAAACAGTCTTATACAGCATGTTTTTCATAAACCTGGTGGGGTATCTACTTTGAGCTTTTCCAGAGGAGAGGATTTTTAAACAAGAAATAAATTACCAGTGCACCATCTAATGATTTGCCCCCCCGTTATGTTGCATGTCACTATTGCTCTGTTACGAGTTCATGTATGTGAGCAAAAATGATCAACCACAACACCACCTTGAAACAAATGCACAGTGCATGAGTTATACTGCAGCCTTTTAAAGTTATCAGAAGGAAACTTGAAAGACAATCACCTTTACTTTAGGAAGAAAATAGCTGCAGCAAAGTGTCGATTTTTTTATGCTGTAGTAGAGTATTACCTTTTTGACCTCAGAAAATTTGCAATACTCGACTGGCCTTCAAATCTAATTTCACTTCCGCATTGTGATTATTCCACATCCTCCTGCAATGTTCAAAAACGGAAGGAGAGAATCTGAACAATTCCAACTTTTTTTCTTCTTGTAGCCAAATTGAGAAGCTGCATCATGTTTCTTTTTTGTTTGTTTTTGTTTTTTATAATTAATTTTCCTAGTTCTGTTTTTAATTAATTAGTTTCCTTATTCACACCCTTTATGTTAAAAAGTGATGGGATGAATGAGTAGACCTAATATGGGTTGAGTATCTAGAATGATGATCAAAATGCTTTATCATGTGGTGCCAACCTGTTTCTGCATATTGTAGCTGGATTTAATAGGCAAACCAGTAAATAGAACTAATCATTAACATCATTACATTTTATGACTTTTTAAAATAAAATATTTTTTTACATGCAACATGAAGAACTGCATTACATTTGAAGAGGGTAATGCCGTTCTTGCATAAAAAACAACTCCTAAAGTAATTTATTTTAAATAAGAACCTTTACTATAGATGTCACACTGGTATCCCTACTGAAAAATGCATTTTACTGAACTTCATATATAATGAAGAAAACATGGGTGCACTCCATTCTACATAATTTATAGAAGAACTCCATATTGATAAAACCAACATAGATGAGTGTTTGAAGGTTTTTTGCACCTTATTTACCAGCTGTCATTACCATTACTGTAATCAGGATGTGAAAGAAGGGGGGGGAAAGTCAGGTCACAATCAGGTGTACAAAGTGCAGTTTGAGGGAATCAAAACAGTGTGCTTCCTTGTTTTGGGGAGCTGTACTTTCAGGTCTTATTTCTGCTGATTTACTGAAAACCCTGCCTCAGAGTGTGGTGTGCTGCAGTTTTCCCTCTGTGCTGTGAGGTAAAGAAACTTACTGTATGGTTCAGTTGGGCTTTGTCTAAGTTCTGTATATTCATGGAAAAAGTTAATAGCATTAGGCCTAAGCATTACATTTTATTGTACAACGGCTTCAGTTTTTCTTAAATTATGACAGGTGTCTCTTCTGTTTCTGCAGCTGGATTAGTTTATTTTAATTGGTTTAAATCTGAAAGAAGTGTTCTCTGTCAGCCTCCTCACAGTGCATCCTGGGAACTGTCTTGTGTCAGGGCTTTTGTGGGGTGCCACTGTGTTTACTGCTTGCTTCCAGAACTCCAGAAGAACTGTCATATCAGGTCCTTGTTATATGACCACACCAAGAAAATATGTAATTGCTTCCTTTATATTTATCAGCCATAATTAAATGACTTCAACAGTATTGAGATATATGTAGTCTAGTACTGTACAGTTTATCAGTATGATTTTAATTAAAAGTTTGAATATATATATATAGGGGAAGTGACCCAATTAAGCCCACATACCACATAAGCCCACTTGCTCTTTTATTTTGAAATACAAAAAAGACAGGACATTTTAGAAGGATGATCTGTTTTAGAGCAAATGCACAAAGTTGTTATTGTCATGTTTCTTTTTATTTGGAGCCAATCTCATTTTTTGTTCTTGAGTTATGTATGACTTTGTGCTGCCACTGTGCAGCATCATTTTTAGAAGTCACCCCAAAACTTTGTTTTATGAGGGGCCTCCCAATAAGCAATTTTTCTGGAATTTGGTGACCACACTTGGTGAATATTGATAAGAATTATACAATTAAGAGATTAATAAATCAAGTGAAACCTTATATGATGAATGTGCTTGGTATTTAAAAGCACTGTTTTGGGACACTGTCAGAATGATGGTCACACAAATAGATGCAATAGAACACAAATTGAGAAACTGTTGATGACCATAGTAAATCAAAGCATTTTAGAAGCTTCTTCAGATAAAACAATATTTAATGATCTATCAATTATTATAATAAAGTTTAATTGTTTTTGTCATATGGGCATAAAAGGAACAGCGCCCTTGAAAAGCCTATTAGCACATGGCTTTAAAGCAAAATAATTATTGAATGTGTTCTACCAACAATAATATACATGGTCTAAGTCTAAAAAAATAATGTATTTTATTTATTTCATGTTTACATTAACTCGATATAAAATTATTGAGGTTAATGCTTCTCCGGCTCCCAACTCACCTCACCCACATCCTCCAGCCACTGGACAAGACAGTATTTGGTGAAGTCAAAAGTAAGGATGCACCCACATGAAAATTCTGGGCCGATGCTGATAACTGATATTTTCCTATTATTTACTGACCTATAGAACGAGAGCAGGTTGAGGGGGAACTGCATTGCAGTTCGTGTGCATCATTCCTTTTGAGTACACGAGTAGAATAGATCAAATTGGATGCTTAGTTAGACGCAATAAAAGCCGCACCATCAGACAGAAATATCGGTCAGAAATATCGGCCATTTTAAAGGAATCCACCAATAGCTGATATAATATTTTTTGCCATAACGTCCCGATACCGATCGGTGGCCAGTTGATCGTTGCATCCCCAGTCAATAAGTAATGGAGGAAAGAACTGCACTGCTATTCTGGTGTTAGCAGGGACAACATTCGAAAGGAGGAATTCCCTGTAAAACATGATGTGCTTTCCATTGCACTCAAGCCAGAAAACATAATCGGTGGCTTTGAGAGCACTGGAATATTCCCTGTGAGCCAGAGCCGGGTGGACAGACAAGTGTCCACAAATCATGCTCCATTTTCTGAAGCACCTGTGCAGACTTCCACAGACCCAACAGCCCCGGCCCCAACCCCAACAACCAAGTACAATAATTCCATGTGATGGAAATTAGAAATACAAATAAAAATACAATTTTAATTGGTTAGGTTGGTTATTTGAGGTCTGAATTCAATAATCTATCAAATATGAAGTGCTTAATCAATACAATTTGATGTATTTACTGTTAAAACTCTTGTGGGCTTATTTGGGACACGTGGGCTTAAAGGGTTCATATGTACCTTATAAGCCCACTCCGGAATAATTTAATTTAGTCAATTTATGACAAAATCTATCAGAGAGAAATCTTTGATTTAATACCCACTTTATTGGGAAGAAGTTCACATATTTATAAGAAAACATGCAAAACTTTGGTGGGCTAAATTGGGTTACTTCCCCTATATATATGGTCATATATTAAATGTTTATTTCTTTTTCCCCACCACAATTCACAGAATGATCAAATAGAATTGGTGTTAGTTGGAAAAGGAGATGTTCTGAAACTTTTTGCTTGTTAGGTTCATGTTACTGGAGGGAAGTGATTTCTGTGTATTCTGAAAAAGTTCTTCAGTTTAGCTCTGTAAGAATTATCTGCATGCTTGGGCATGAATGCGTACCAGAAGAGTGTGAAAAGCTCAGCAGGAGTGTTCTCTCTCTTGCTCTCTTTTTTTTTTTTTTTTTTACATTACCAAATATTTAGTGCAAGTCAGAGCAAGTTCACTAAGCCTATTTCCGTAGGCAGTTAGCACAAAACCTTTTAAACAGGATTTGTAATTAACATTTTGCATTATTTATTAATCATGGCTGTTAAAAGAATAGATAAAAGATAAAAGAATGCTGATAATACAGATCGAAGGCTGATGAAAAGTGACTTTTGTCTGTTATGTATGAATTAGTAGCTGCAGTATCCAGATTGCCTGCAATGCGATTAACAAACATTTTTGGGTCAGTCCTTTTAAAAGTAATGTCCTGTTCACTTTAAACATAGTCTTGATGATTATGACAGTACTTTGAACTGTCTTTCAATTTGTTAACATCAATTCCATGTTTTGCCCAAGGCTTTCAGAGCAACTAACCAAAATTTCTCAGGAATGTTAAATAACCTGTTTTGCTGTCAGTCAACATTCTGATGATGCAGAATACAAATGTATCCTAAAAACACATGAAACACAAACCCCATTGTGAAAGTTTGACTTGATCAAGGATCACTGCTCTTGAAAGATCCATTCTTGGCTATCTCAGTATTTCCTTCCCTTCAGTTCCATTGGAAGGGATTTCAAGATGACAAAACTGGGATTTCTTTTGCATAATGTATTCACCTCTTAATGATTCACAGCAGGACCTCCTTGACAGCTTCTTTTATGGCAAATATGCAGAGCATTGTACACTTGAAAATGCAGGCTTGCTAAGAGCTTTGCTTTATCAGTAGAACTGGTGAACCCACATTTACAGCTTGTTCAAGAAACACAACTCCATGTGTAAGCTGCAGCATGTAATATGCTGATCTTGAGATAATTCTTTGAGAGCTGATAGACAGTGGTCATCATGCTTTGAGAGCTGACAAAGGCAATGCCAACAGTAAGACACTACATAGAAATACCTTATCAGCAGAATAAAGAGCTTTATTGACTCCTATTTAAGTAGTTTATTTTCATTGATTTAAGATTGACAAGGTTTTTGAAGCAGTATCTGAAATTGTTTAGATGTGAACCATGTACTGTAAAGAGAAGTCTCTTGTGTGTCACTTTTTTCCCTCATATGGATTGCAAGCAGGACAGTAGACCTGTAGTAATGTAAAGTAATTCACTATTAAAAGAGATTGACATGGGTGTTTAGCTAATTGTTTTTTGATGGTCACTATGGAAGCTGCAGAGAGGAGGCTACGAGTAGTAGCCTATTCTTTCGTTCTTTGGGAGAGGTAATGCATTGCCTCTAATAGGCTGTCTTTCAGACAAGGCAAGATCGGGCCTCATTAGTGACTTTGACTGTTTTGGCATACTCTCTGTATCCCAGAACCCCACCAGAACTTGTGTGGATTCAGTTCAGTGGTCTTTAGTAAGAGACACTAATTCACAGAGACAGAAAAAAATCATATTTATTTTCTCCACAGAGTGCCATGATGGGATGTGAGCATTACGTGAATGGGCAGTGCTTGACATAATCTGAGTCGTGAAACCTGTGCTGTATGCCTGACCTGTGACCTTTTGCTGCCGATTGTTACCCGACTGTGAGAGCAGACACGATGGAGGAGAAGCCCAGTTGCCCCAATGTCAGCATTCCCTGCTACAATGAACAGAGAGACAAGAAGAAGCGGTACACTGTGAGTGCAACATCATGCTTCTGAGGACTGTATTTTATGACACACTTATAACAGTGCCTGCCCACAAAATATTCTGGAGATCCTGATGGTTTGAGGCAAATTATTTTATGGGAATATAATCAATATTATGATGTTATTGTGGCATCTGGTTGGATGCAAGTCATTTCTAAAGGTAACAAGGATATCCTGTTATGAACATGTGGCTCATACAGCACAGCCATATAATGACTTAATCCACTTTATGTATCCTTAGTGTATAGCCTAAAATAACCCTCCATTTAATCAAGGGCACAGTATGAAATATCTTGATCCCTAGCAAATGCTGAGTAGTGTTTCATTGTATGAATGCATTTTTTGGTAGCTGGTTTTCCAACACTTCTGCCCTTTCGTTACATTTTCTTAGCAACCATAGGAACACCATACTGTTAATACGAATACAGTCTGAGATCCAGCATAATCTATATTCCCCCCACAATATATATAATCACTTGAACTGAGCAACATAGTTTATATGGGTGCCTTTTTGTTTGTCTCTAAAACAAAAACCTATTTTTATTTCCAGGTCTACAAGGTAATGGTGTCTGTTGGAAGATATGAATGGTTTGTGTTCAGGAGATATGCAGAATTCGACAAACTGTACAACACCGTGAGTAGCACTAATGTTTTTGAATATCTCACAGATTTGTTATTTTTGCATATTTCAAGGAGCCTGTAATCCAGTTTCACAGAGTACTTGAATGGTTTACTGGTGTGAAAGATGTTGTTCAATGCCTCAAGCCATTGGTTGCTTAATTAAAACTCAAGTTATTGGGGTGATCGGGTGATTGCCAAAACTCAGATTGAGTAATGCTTCCGCTTTTAAGAGCAACAATACAGTAACAGTTCCACTGAATTTCCTTGCACATGTGAGTACCAGGTGAACCTATTTTTCGTTTGTGTTCCTCTTTCATTTTGGTTAAATGAATTGTAACCTGTAATATATGAAGAAATGTCCGGTGCCTTTTTGTGTTGTTTGGTCTTGAAAAACACCACACGGCACTCAGTAATGGGTTCCTGTTAAGAAACGTTTTGGGTATGGATTCAATTATACTCCCAAGTTCACTATTCTGCAGCGATCAACACCAGAGGCCATTTAAAATCCTTTGCTCTAGCGACACAGTAGAGAATAGCAGATTTATCAGAAGTGGTTTTCTGTGTGTAATTACTATTGTGCAGATGACAAACAAATGACTAAAGAAATGCTCAGGATCAAAAAGGAGTTAAAGAGTTAAATTGTTTTGGCTGAAAGACCTTCCTAAGGAAATTCCTGTGGGAAGAACTGAAGGTTAGTTGTGGTCCAGCTACCTCAAATAATAGAAGTGTTACTGGCCTCCATTTCCTGCATCATCCAATTAAAATGCAAACTCTCTGAACATCCGAGTTAGGGTCTTGACAGTCCCAGCACATAGTGAATTGAAACTGTAATTTTAGGATAAAAATAGTACTCTTTCTGTTTTTCCCCCCTGCCCTTTTAAACATGTATTTTCCCTCTATAGCTAAGGAAACAGTTTCCATCCATGAACTTGAAGATTCCAGCAAAGCGAATATTTGGAGACAATTTTGACCCAGGTATTTATTTTGTTATAATTAATATTACTAGTGAGTGTATCCAGCTCAGTTTTTTGTTTGTTTGAGTCATGAGCGAATATAAAGTGAATATAACCTAGACAATTGCACTTCATATTCAAGGAACAGCATTGCAATATTATTTGAAAAGATCAACCAAAATACTTTTTCTGGTGTACCACAAAAATATACAACCTGTGGCCTGCATATTGCTATAGAAGAGATGTAATCTGTCTACTGTTGATCAACTAATTGTCGTTCTCTGTTCATTAAGATAGTTTTTCTTTTTTTTCTCTGAGCTTTGCAAAAGCCTGTTTCTATTATATAAAGGAGTTCTTTAAAGTCATTCAATTGCTGCAGAAAAACAATGTATCCATTCATCATACTTTTATTCCTCTAAATGAAATAATTATAAAATGAAGTTAGCTCGTTTAACAGACAGTACTATCATCATGAAGACCGTATTTACCAATCTGGTGTATGTTATTGGAGTCTGATGCCAGTAAATGGGCAAATGTTGACTGTGATGTAGTTTACTTAGAATTCATTGCTTTCCCCAATGTATATTCTTAGCAGCCTTGAAGTATCCCGCATATTTATTATTCAAAGTACAAATCCTGGGGAAGAAATGTGGGTTGTTACAGTTCAATATAAACGGAATGTTTAACATTAGGTACGTTCATTAAAATGGATCCTGTGACAAAAATATATGCTTCTGATAAGGCAACAGATCTATAGTACACATTTGTGATTTACAGTCTTCAGAGAAGGAAAAAATTTAAATAAAATACTGTATGCAGATTAAATCCACACACTGACATTGTGGGCAGTCACAGATTTTTCCACATTATCTGATACAAATCTGCTATCAATTACTGGGTTTGTAACTTTTGATTTGCAGGTGGAAGAAAGTTTTTGTTAATCCAGGCCCTTAGATTGTTTTTCTCTTTCATACCAGATATTGTGTGTGTGTTTGGGTGAGTGGGTGGGGGGTGCTCTTAGGCCTCTTCTGATTATGCTGGTAGTTTCTTTGAAGTGAAAATGTACATGCATCTGCACATTTCTCTTGATTTTTGAATTGCGAGACAAGTGGCCCTTCTCTGTAATTGATGCAGATATTAAAGATTTTCCAAAGGACATGTGTTGAGGATGACAGGCTTATAGTTGCATTTGTAAATACATTTTGAAGACACTTGTGCTAATAGAGGTCCTGAGTAATAGGTGCAGGGAGTAGTTATAACACAGAGAACATGAACTCTCTTCTTATCTAGACCCACAGCAAGATTATTTTCATACATGATGTTTTGGAGTTAGATTAGCTCACTATTTTAACACTCTCTATTGTGAATTGTGTATATTGTCTATGGGGCAAATACAGTGAGACTGAAAATAAAAGCTTGAAATGGATCAGCTATTTTTATTTTGAGGTTGTAACACTGTAATTTGGCCTGAGGTAATATAGTGTTCTGTGAGTGACACCTCATTATCATAACGCAAATGTTCTTCATCAGAATTTATAAAGCAAAGAAGAACAGGGCTCCATGAATTCATTCAGAAAATAGTCTCGCATCCTCCGCTAAGCAACCAGTAAGTATGATGAATTTTCTTCTTTTTCATTGTAGTTATTAGGATTGAGTATACTAATTATATGAAATAAAACATGTTTTAGGGCATTACACATTTTACTGAGATTAAATTGACATTGACAGATTTTTGACTAATATGTATCTTACAATTGTAAAAGAAAGCCAACTCAGCATACAACAAGCATCTAAAAAGAAAGTATTATACAGAAATATCCTTTTTTTCCTTATACATTCAAATAGGTTGGGTAATCTTCAGCCCAGTACAATCCTTGAATTGTACATTGAAGTCTCTTCCTTGTCTTTCTCATTGTCTCCGTAAAGTTGAGGCAGTGAGGTACTGGGAACAGTAGGGGTGTATCTGTTTGATTCCTTTTCAGTTGTTGTTTGGCTCATTTGTTTAATTAATTTCCCCTTCAGTTAATGTCTAAAATCTTATTTTGTATTCTCCTCAGAATGGAAATGCATTATATTTGATACCTTTGTAATGTGCTTAAATTATTGTCAGCCAGTGTGCTTTATTATACTGGAATTTGGTATCAGTTGTTTTTCTGTGGTTGTTTTCCTCACCTCTTCTTTTAGAATGTGAATCATACAATCATTATCTTGTTTGTTTTTTCAAGGAAGAAAGCCCTAAATCAATAGTATGACATACGAGTATCGTGTACGGTTGCGTATTCCAAAGCAGTAAAACCAGGATGCCAACATGATCAGATTGCTTTGTTAAAAGACTTAAATCTGTGATGGACTTTGCACTTTCTTTAAATTGTTATTGAGCTTCTGCACTTTGCAAAGGGACTGGTTACAATTTAAGAACCTTTTACAGATAGTTTTATTTTATTATTTATTTACAGCAATCAGTCTCTTAAGAAATGTTATATCATTTTCAGTTCTATAGTTCATGTCAGTCATTTTCATATGTGGAGATAATGTTTTGAGGGCAATAGTAATAGATTTGTCTACAAAGGGGAAAGGAAAATTCTCTAAATAAATAAATAAATAAAGTAACAAGTAAAAGTTTCCCTTACTGGAAAACAGCTCTAGAAATACAGTACATTCTGTGTGGATTGCTTTAACTTGTATGTCTTCAGGCTGCATTATTTCACAACACTAGTGATTCTTCATGACTTCATTTTTGGCTTCCAAAATTCCAGTAGTCTTGTTTTTGAGTTTGTTTTAAGCACATTCACAATCAAGGCTATAGGTTAATATTAACTTAACTTAAATGTTAACTAATAAAACTAAAAATCTCCCTAAACATTCTAAAACAACATTAAAAAATATTCTGTGCAGTAATATATAAAAACAAAAACTGAAACTGAAACTTAATCTCACCACTGCATCTACAAAGGAAAGGCAAAAAGAAATACATTAGAAAAGAACAAAGCTAGTCAGTAAAGTTTCTAAACAACAGTGACATTTTATCACAAAGAAAAGTCTCCTGCCTCAGTTGGCTCACCCCCCCCCCCTGACCGCTGTGCTCCCTCTCCATCGACAGTCCTGATGTCAGAGCTTTTCTCCAGATGGACAGACCAAAGAACCTCAGTGATGCCTCGGAGGATGAAGAAGAAAAGGTAAGCAAAGGCCTAAAGCATATACAGCATAATAAAATAAACAATTTACTGAATCAGAATTAGAGAGAACTCTTGCTGTCTTATATTTTGCAAGTAAAAACAATGCAGTTCTTTATTCAAATCGTGTTTTTGTGAAATGTTTCAGGACTGAGGAAACATGCTGCACCTTGCACTGTGTTACTGTAATAGAGTGAAAATAATCACTGCATGCTTTTGCTCTTTGTATATTTTTATTCATCCATCTTGCTATTTTGATTTTTAGACATGACTCAACCTAGCATGGACATCTTTTCACCTCTTGGTGGAGATTTCTTATTTCCACCCTTTTTGAAAATACATTCTAGACAATAAAATTTAAGAAGCTGTTATATCGTTACAATTATTTCTTCCCTTTCTTTTTATCAATTGTGTCTCTTCTATTTTTATTTTTGTGCCACCAGTGAAAGGGTGAAATCTAACATTCGGAGCAAATAATCTGCTCCTGGGATGGCTAGGAATGTGTGGAATTCTGTCTGAATGCTTCCATTTGAGATTGTTTGAAATGACCTGATCGGCACAAATGCCTAAGTGTTCAAATGTCTTAATGACATAATTTCTTTTTAGAGTAACTCTACCTCCAGCAATATAAACCTGGGACCATCTGGAAATCCACAGTAAGATTAAGCATATTCCTGTTTTTATTACCTCTTGTATTTGATTTTGTTTCCTCAAATGAAAACATCGCTTTCCATACTACATTGCTTATTATCATTCAATCTTACTCCTCACAGGAATTGAAAACCTACATTTTATTTCTTGTAAATTATGTCTTGACTGTTCATTACTGCATCCGTTGCATTCTGCCAGCTATTCCATCTCAGTAATGATTAGCTGAATTCAATTCATCCATGTTTATATGGCAACAAAAACAGTATGGATTGTTCATAAAGAGTACAGTGTTAAACACTTGCAGGGATAGAATGAACAAAGCACCAGCTGTGGCAACAGCATGTCAGTAAAGTAACACCAAAATTACTGATATACCATTCATTCCAACCATTTACCTCCTGGAAATCTTTATTTTTCTGCATGCAGTTCTGTTCTTGTACTCCATGGCAAGGGTTATGGACAGAACTTTTAGATAGAGTAATTAGTTGGTAATATATTTATGTCCCAGTATTCAAGAATAAAATAAAATAAATAATACAACATAATCCACATCAGTATTTTTCTACTTTTTTCTGTACTCCAGATCCCTAATGTGTTGCTGAATGCTATTTCAAAAAATAGCTTTTGTTCTTGAATCCTAATTGTACTTATTTTGTCACTTATTTCAGTGCCAAACCAACAGACTTTGACTTCCTAAAAGTAATTGGAAAGGGGAGTTTTGGCAAGGTATGTATGGAAGCAACTGTTGTAAAAGTGGAATAGGAGAATCAAGAGCCTGTATCACTGCATCTCTGAATTGTTGTTGCAGTAATAAATTAATCCCAACCAAAATATTGTTTATATAAAATGCCCCTCCTCATCAATGATAGTGGGACCATGACTAAATAATGACTCAATTCCTGTCACCAGCTGTCATCAGAAAGGAGCTATGTTCTTATTAATTCTGTTCTTTTGATCTACTGAGGTTCTGCTGTAACTTACACATTCTGGGACTTAAAAGCATTCGATGTGTGAGGCATCAATATCAGAATAAATAAAGTGGATCACTAGGGGATTCTGTAGGGTATTTATTGAAAAGGTTTTTACTCCATGTGTTTACTGGAGTGGAAACCATTATATTTATGTATGCTACTGGTGACATTTTGGAGCAAGACGATCAAAACGTCTCTCTCATTGATGCTCTAACCCGTCTTCTTTGCTTCTTATTGGATCAGCAGATGGAATTTCTATTTGGGAAGTGAAAGGTGCACTTCTTAGTTTCCCCTTATAGTTTCTGGCAAACTTGTCTGTTGTGTCTTAAAAATCGGTAATTAAATGTTGTTATTTTTCTCATCAAGGTTCTTCTTGCAAAACGTAAACTGGATGGGAAATATTATGCAGTCAAAGTCTTACAGAAAAGGGTCATTGTGAACAGAAGAGAGGTAACTGATGCATGTGGAAGCAATTGTCTGTGACAACTTTTTAAATATATATTCTACGTGTATATTTATACTTGGCATTGCTTTGTTTTTCTCCCAGCAAAAACACATCATGGCCGAACGCAATGTGTTGCTAAAGAATGTCAAACACCCATTCCTGGTTGGATTGCATTATTCGTTCCAGACAACTGATAAGCTTTACTTCGTTTTGGATTTCATCAATGGGGGAGAGGTAAAAAGCTTCTTATTTTTTAATGTACTGTTATGAGTCATCTTTGGAGGAACAAAAACAATTAAGAAATGCCCCGAGTGGTGCAAATTAGGAAGTTCATTGTGTAATACGGATACTGGTCTTGGACTGGTCTTGGCTTACCATTTCTTAATATTATGTTTTCAGTATTACTATACCACTAATACTAGTATTCATCATATATGTCTGATTTGGTGTTCCTTGCTTAAAAGTGCATGCTGGGCCAGACAGAACTGAATGATTTTTCCTTAATGGTGGTTCTGGCAATGCCCTGGAGAGTGGGAATGACCAACACTGATGATAAGCTTATACTGGCTGTTGTTTAAGCATATCTGCACACATCTTTGTTTTCTATGTGTAGTAGAGACAATACTGGCTTTGTTAACTACAGTTTTGTAGACTTATTACAGAGCTCCTTCGGCCTGTCTTGTGTATCAGCTCCTTATTTAGCGGAGATAGTGTATTGTTTCTTCAGTGCAAACTAGCAGTTAAAAATAGACTGTTACACCTACAAAGAATTCCCATTGTTCTGGAAGTTTCTAATGAAGACTCCCAACACGGCAGCTGTAATAGCAATTTATAATAAATGAAGAAAAGGTTTTCCATCTGGATACAAGCCCTTTAGTCCTCCCGGCTGTGGTGTAAGTTAAAATGGTCAGTGTGGGAGATTTATTCACAGATTGGGATCAGTGAATTAGCACCACTTCATGCTGTGTAAGCAAAGCTAGCTGTATGAAAATATTTTATTAGTATTTTCATAAATGCCAATCCAGTTCCTGGTGGTTACATTTCTGATTTAGACAGGATATTGTTAGTTTTCTGGAATCTTTATTCACTTAAAGTTTCAAAGGCCAGTTTTGTCAAAATATAAGTGTTTTGAAGCCGCTCAGGTCTGTTGCTCTGTATTTTCAGCTGAATGTGCCTTTGCTGTTACATATTAATATTTGTGTTTTTCGTGGAAGGAACATTTTTGAGTCCCTAATTTGTATCTGGTGTATTTTTATCCTCCTTATAATGCCTTATTCTTCCTGGAAAATAGGACATCTAAAACCACAAAAGATCTCCAGAGTTTCTGTGTTTCACTGCTGAGCGCAGTTTCATACTTACCTAGGAATGTACAGAAAGGATGTGTAGTGTGCCATCGGGCAATACTACACTAATTGACTGGCTCGACAACAGAGAGGCAGATGTGGTGTTGCGAAAGGGGTTTTTACTCATTTTCTCAGATAAAGATACAATACTTAGCAGTTGGAAGTGAAAGGCCTTGTTCCCTGTCATTCTCCCAAGTGAATCTCAATGTTAATTACATTGAAATAATGAAAATAAGTAATTTCAGTATGTTTTGCAGAATGTCTTGCAGTGTGTCAATGGCTCCACTTGACCAGCTGTCCCCCATCTAATTTCAGCTCTTTTTCCATCTACAAAGAGAGCGCACCTTTCCAGAACCCAGGGCCAAGTTTTACATTGCAGAAATGGCAAGTGCACTCGGCTACCTGCATTCACTGAATATTGTTTACAGGTAAATTCCATGTATTTATTTAATCATTTGAAAACAGACGTTTTTGTAAATTTCTATACATTATTATTTTAGGTTAAACCTGTTAGCAAAAGGGCATATTCAGTAGATTAATAAGGCACCCAAAACTAGCCATTTTCTGGTATTATAAGGCCTTGTCTGATTATAATTTTCCACTGGACAAATGTCCTAGATAATCTGAATGTTTAACCTGTGCTTCAGTGTTTACACTGCTGAGGGGTTTATTATTACCTTGTGTTTTTTGGGCACATTTTGTTTGTCTTCCCCAAACAAATATGGGGAATATGCCAGGAAGTCCTGCAGTGTGGACAGGTAGTCCTCCCACTAAGGCAAATTAGTTTTTCTTCTACCTAATGTTATAATGATGTCTCTGTGTGGCTGCTTGTGGGGGACAAGGTGTGCCAGTGGGTGACTTGTGATAGTCACCATGGAAAAAGTGTGTTTAGGAGTGTTTCCTGAGAAAATGAATTATGAGCTGCTTATGAGCTCTGAAAAGAAAATCCTCACCACTTTCTTTCTTCTTAGAGACTTAAAAAGATCAGTAAATAATAACAGAATCGTACCTAGGTTAAAGCATGTACACGTGTCACAACTAGCAGGAGCAGTCAATCCAACATCTAGAACTTAAACTGCATATTGCAGTGACTGGTGTCTTGAAAGCAGAACTCTTAAAGTTTCAACACCTGTTGTGATCTGAAGTTCAATGGGTTTTGGTTTAATGCAAACTTACTGTACTTAGATGAAACAATGTGGTGATTGTAGATTCTTTGCTGTCTCTGTCAAAAGAGGTTGCTGTAAATAAGTCAAAGCAAGTCCGTAACCAGCCGTTGACCTAACACTGCAGGGTGGGGAGAGGATGCAGTCTTTGTTTCTTAATGAATTGAGGATTTTCTGCTTTTATTAGGGATTTGAAACCAGAAAATATTCTGCTCGACTCCCAAGTGAGTACACAGTTAAGCATTTGATGTACTGTATTTTATCGTGTAGTTTTTAAGTTCTGACTGTCAAAGAACCTATCCCAATGTTATAATTAATAATGCTGTTTATATTTGACAATAAACTGTTATTAATTGTTTAATGTAATTTTAGGTCAATGTGTACTGCTTGCAGATGTTGTTCAAGTACTGCAGTAACTGTATTCTATATGTAACAGCCTTGCATTTTAGATTATTTCTAATGGAAAAGAAAAATGTTAAATACTTTGGCAGTACTGAGCCTTTTAAACTGAAAACAAACAAAAAAACATTTATATACGTTTACTTACAATATTAAAGTTTATTACCCTGTAGTAAACTCAGATTATGATAACTGAAAAAAACCCCTCAAGAATATGTAGAAAATCTCTGTGGGAGGCGGTTGACATTAGACAGTCTTACAGGACAGCAGCAAATTCCTGTAGACAATACATGGCTTGTCTGGATGAAGATAATTATAAATGCTTTTGCCGTTTGCCTTTTTTTAAAGGGACATATCGTTTTAACTGATTTTGGACTGTGCAAAGAAGGCATTTCTCGAGATGAGACTACAACTACGTTTTGTGGGACACCTGAAGTAAGTGGGTTTTTTTGTTTGTTTTTTAATACATATTTCATCAGTGTCATTTTGATATCCACAATTCTACCTTTTTACATATTTTGCTTTACCTCAAGATTTTCTCTGTATGCTTATTCAGTAGTTTTCCATATGCCCCTATTATTATAATTATAATAATAGCCTACAATATAACATTAAAAAGCTTATTTTATATTCGCATTTTGTTATATACTCTCCATTTAACAAATATCAATGTGATGATGTCATATTTAATTGTAGCTAAACTATATGCATGATAGAAACAAACGATATCCCACTCGGGTGTTACAAAGGAAGTGTTCGAAATTATTTACAAAGGTGTACTTTTTGTGAAATTGCCAAATTCTTAATGACACTTTTTAAGGCAACACCTAAATGCCAAAAAGCAAAGCATCCTATAGAAAGTTTTTTATTTTATTAATTCCATTTAATTTAATTCCCTTTATCGTTTTTTTTTTTTTTTTTTTTTTCCATCTCTAATTATAAATGGACAATCTTATTTGTCAGTAACCCCTTCTGGGTGATTCTTGATATAATTATTTTTAATTATGTACATGCACTTCTGATGAAGTCCAAGCTGGTACTAGTATTATTGTTTTATGTAAAACATCATGAAAGTAGTGACTTTTTTTTGTGTTGGTGCTTTTTCTTTTTAATAATATTGGATTTTATTTTTTGATTGCTGCATCTCATTTCAATTCCAGTACTTGGCACCAGAGGTTCTGATGAAGCAGCCCTATGACAACACAGTGGACTGGTGGTGCCTGGGCTCTGTGCTCTACGAGATGCTCTATGGCCTGGTAAGACTGTCTTGATGATAACTACAGCTTTAAGATATCTTAGCCAGTACAGGGTGCATTTCTCTTAATGTCTTCAATTAACATTTACTGTGAGGTAAACTGCATTCTGAATATTGTTTCTGCTCAGCAGTAACGTGCATAAGAAATTAAGCCAACCCCTTGCCTTTCACTAGGAGGCTGACATGCAACTGACTTTGCCAGGTCTGTTACAACACTGTATGTAACACTACAGTTTTGAACTAATTTTAAAGCAATTCATTTAAAAGAGTCTTCTTCTGTCACCATGGTTCAGCTCAGCATCAGTGTCCATTTCATGACATTACTCCAACTCATCTGTAATCTCAGTCTTCTATTCATTGGTCTTCACTGGACTGTTCGTCCCCAATGGGTATTGAATATATTGTGGTCTCTGAAGCAGCCACATGCTTTCGTTTTTCATAACAAATGCCCTCATTCTCATTGACAGCCATGCACTCCAGACAAAACTGAGCCCCATAAAAAAAATCTTGTAATAATTTAACCAAATTTTGTAACAACTGAATGTGTTCTCTGTTGTGTTTGCTTTTCCTGCAGCCACCGTTCTACAGTCGAGACACTCACGAGATGTATGATAACATCCTCCACAAGACACTGACAATGCGACCTGGGGCTTCCAGCACAGCCTGGTCTATCCTGGAAGCACTGCTTGAAAAAGACCGGACGCAGAGGCTGGGCTCCAGAGAAGACTTTGTAAGTGTAGGAGGACCTCCCCCTAGTGGCTTCAGAATAACTGTAACGTTGTGGTATTCCCCAGCTCAGTACCCTAGTTTCCCACACTCAATGTGTCCACAAGTTCTGTCTTTCTGAACTGTTAAAACAAAATACCCCACTTTCCTTTGTTACCTAATAATGTATTTTTTTTTTTTTTTTGTGCAAATGGGAGCACTTTCATTTCCCCAAATGAAACACCATGGCTAGCAGGAACCTTGTTGTTTTGGACACTGTAAAAATCCCACTTACGATGGTAACTGCATGATAGTCAGGGTAATCTTAATAAGTGTAGTTTCCATCTTTTGAAATACTTGTAAATATTTCAATATGAGACTGAGTGTTGATTAGTGTGACCTTTATTTAATACATTTGATTAATGATTAGGCTATGAATGTTTTTTTGTTTCACAGAATGAGATCAAAAGACACTCCTTCTTCAATTCTATTAACTGGGATGACCTTGAGCAGAAAAGGATTCCTCCTGCTTTTAATCCAAATGTGGTATGTAGTCTGTTAGTGGTTATAGTTCATTCACATTTTCAGTTTTTCTAAGCTACTGTCTTACTGGTTTCTTACAACACTACATTTTAACACAGCAAGGAATGTGTGTTTCTACCACTTTTCTTATTGTCTGTTCTTTCTGTTCTATTACTGTCTTTGAGTGGATTGAAAAAGTATTTCAGTGCTAATAAGCTGAAGGAAGTATACACTTTCATGTGTGGTTTGACACATTTGACAAAACGTGTTATGACTTTGATACCAGACTAAACTCATTCTGAGGATTTGACCTTTTGGGACAGATATGCAGCACAAATGTTTATTGAGATGGATGAAGCTTTTTAACATAGACGATCTGTGATGTAAGGAACACATACCTAGAAACAAGTTACAAATAGTTTTGCAGACGTTTTGTTGATCACATTACTGATTTATTTTATAGAACTCTCCAGATGACATTGGGAATTTTGACACAGAATTTACTGAGGAAGTGGTTCCAAACTCTGTGTGCTTTTCTTCTGACCACTCCATCTTCAATGCCAGTGTTCTGGAGGCAGATGATGCATTTCTGGGATTTTCCTATGCTCCGCCTTCTGATGACTCTTTCCTGTAAAAACAGACCGGAAATCTAACACTGGTTCTGTAGGTGTTTCTTTCTGCAAAACATCAAGCTCCTACTCAAAGCTTAAATCGTGTAAATGGACTTTTCCTAAAAGGGATGAATTTCTCTTGTCTATAGGATCATACCTTTAGATCAGGAAGCCAAAGCCTTTATATTGAGTAAGCACTTGTGAATAAAGTTTATACAGCCGAATGTGTCAGTGCATCATTTTAAAATGAACCTCTGTTGAATATGAAAGATTATTGAAATATGAATTTCACACAAGTATCCTACAAAGAGCATACTTAAGTGTGGGTCCCATATTATGGGATGAACTGTGCATAGGCTAGATTTTACAGAAACTCTCATCTCATTGCAGCAGTTACTAGTCTCTCCTAAAATTAGGAGAGGTACTGTAAGAATGAAAGTTGAAAGCAGAGACATTCAAATTAACCTATGCAGTTTATATTTAATATTGTTGTAGACATTATACATCCAAGACGCACATGTATGCTTGTATTCTAATGTCTCACAATTTTATGTCTGTTTTGCCTGTACCGAAGCAATATTTTTGTCTTTCTATAATATGCCAAACTTTAAACATGTCTGCCTTAAAAGTTGGATTTATAAAAAATGTCTCTATGAAAACAATCATTTTAAGACTTCTTAATATGCAATGGAAAATACTGGTACATCAATACATTGCACTGTAATGCAATGATATTAATGGTTTCAAACATTTTAAATTAAAAGTATTTATATAGATATATACAGACACACACTGTAAACATTAAAGGACATGTTATAATGACTTATGTCTGGAATTCTTGTTTTTTTTCTGTTTTAGTAACATGATACATTGACAATTATTTACAGCAGACATCATTTCTGATCAAGTATTTATTTTAATAAATATTTCTCCATTAATTTTCATTCCTCATATTTAATTTCCTATACTCTAATCATTCTTTCTTTAAAGGCCACAATATAGTTTAGAGCTCATGCCAAAATATGTTTTCAATGCTGGAGGCAGAATGTTACAAACAGTTTATCAAAATCTTAATTGTTTAAAAGATGTCAAATATTAGTAATTTTCTGAGATGAATTGTAAAATTGAAATAAATATTATGGTCCAAGAGGGACTTAGACGTTATTATTTGTAATGTATTTATTCTAAGTAGTTTCTATTAGGGCTGTGCGATATGACGATATATATCGTATGACGATAGAAAAACGTCTATCGTTTCATATTATGCTATATCGCGGTGTCGCAAATCCCACTCTTTACGGCAGTATTTTTCGTCATTAGGACGGTTTGCGTTCTTCCCGGTTCTTCCACACGTGTCGGATGCGGCATGAAATGAGCGTCAGTCTGGTTAACTTCTTCCCTATCTCCAGCATTGAACATTAGTACCAATAACCTAAATTATTACACCACAAAGCACACTATTATTCTGCAGTACTGTGAGAAAAGCATTCATTCATTACACTGTAAAGTCTTAAAGAAAAACAGTGATTTCAGGGCAGCATTACAGAATATATTCAATATGCTGTTCAGTGCATCCCAACGAAATGATTTAGCTTGCTGGTTACCAGTGGTATTTCAGTGCTCAATGAGCCAGTGTATACCGAGTTTAAAACAGGGAAAGGATGTAGGAGGAGAGGACGATTGCAATCTCAAAATCAGTGCTTTTCTGTGATGCAAAGTATTTGTTTTCATTATGAGCCTGTCCACAATATGAAACGGACACCCAGGGTCTGTCGTGCCGGCGGTTTGTCCATTCTTCCATCTTGTTTTCAGTGACGTAAGCACTGGGACCGCCAGTGTTTTTGCCTGTCAACGACATACATTTCCTAGAAACCCTGCAGCGGAGAAAAGATCATCTGAATATACAAATGTGAATCTGAAATCAACCAGTGTATAGATATTTTTTTTTTTTTTTTTTTTAAACACATTTATGAGTTGCGTCGAGTAATTGGGCAAATGCCCTGGTGTCGTGTACTTCGCCGGCCATCACTGCAATACATGAAGACTTAAAACGGTCGAGAAATAAATGCGATATTTTAATCTTATCGCACATGGACGTGTTGTGTTTGCATCCCGTCCGCAGTTCAGTATCAGAGACGGCCGTGGCGAGGGTGTTGTAAACATGGCGGCCGGTGTCTTAGAGATGAAGGAGGCCGTACTCGCCTATCTGGACAGGAGCGGCGGCCTCAGGCAGCTGGTTGAAGACTGTAAACAATACAACGGTATAGGCTAATAATGACGCATTTTGAGATAGGTCATTGTTCACCACCTATTTCACATTGTACCATCAAATAGTCAGGGAGGTGGCCTTAGGATGTGCTCTTAAACATGGTTAATGAAACAGCATACAGATAAAAGACTCTTAAAAACAATCTATGACGTAATTAAGAAAATGCCATGATAATAGAAAAGGCGAGAAAATGACTAGTTCATATCTTGGCCATTATTGCAGGGCTAGATAGCTGACGTATATTCAGTGGGTTGGGCTTAAACCATTTCAGTGGGTCTGTAAATAAGCCCATCTTATTTAATTATCTTCAATTCCACAATTCTCCCAAATGTTTGTTGTTTCCACCTATGCAATTGTCTGAGTTTTGTTTCAGTAAAGAAGATCAGTTTTGTTCCAGTATTGATACTTTATTGTTCTGACAGATTCTCAGCAAAGTGTGGCAGTGTATCGCTTTTGTATCCATGTAAATCCTTCTGATCTGATCGAAATAGATGCTAGACTTGGGAACTGCGTGTTGCATGACCCTGTTAAAGCTTCTGGCCTTTTTCAGTCTGTAAGTACAAAATATATATTTCAGGATCTTAAATCCATATTTGAATGAGTGCATTGCTTTAATATAAATATCCCTTTTTCCATGTAGGTGTGTTTCATTTCTATCAAGACGCTCTCGCTCATTGAAGAAATACACACAGAAAACCAGGTGAGGTTTCCCTCGGACTGAACGTCATGAAATGAGGATCTGACATTAGTTCAAGATAGTGTGTCAAGTCTGTGTGAAGTGCATCTGTTCTGTAATTTCTAGAGAGGCTAAGGTGTGAATACATTATTAAGGAAAAACATGAATGCCAGGGATCTTAAACTATACTGAGTTCCAGTGTGTGTGTGTGTGTAACTTGTGGGTCAGATTGTGTTTACATTCAGGAAGGCATTAGAGTCATAAAGTGTTCATTATCCCCTATGGTATATTAAGTACTACAGAAAGCATACTCCTGACATTTAATGATAATTAAAGAGAAGTTTTCTTATTTTTTTTTAAGGTTAATGTTGTGCTGAAGCTGACACACTTGCCCCCCTTCAAAAACTATTTCCTGGATCTGCGTGACTTCCCCCGTGGGTACGGCCCTGTGAGGCCCTTTGTAATGGAGGGCTTGGTGATGGCCATGACTTGCGTGACAAAGTATACCCAGGGCGCCAGGTTCCTGTGTACTGAGAACACCTGCCCCTGTTCCAAAGGTAATGTGAGAGTCTCTCATTTGTACCTTGATTTTGGTATCGCTCAGATATCTATTAACAGAGGTAAAAGCACATTACAGACCACACAGGATCTGCCTTCAAGTCAAGAACAAAAGACAATCCCATTCCTTATACTGTACACTGACCGTAATTTTTAAACCCTGTTATTGAAAAGTATAATCACATTTTGGGAGTAGACAACTCCAATGCGGCTCACTCACTTCCGCCCAGTAATGTATTAATACCCAGTGTCTGTCATGCACCCTTAACATTCGTTGCTTAACATCCCACCTCCTCCCCAGTCCAAAACCTCTGCAGCAGCTCTTTGACTCATTCCCTGCAATGGGGGGGAGTTTGAAGGTTGGGCCCAGTCAGGAGAAAAAGCCAAACCTCATTACAATTAATTACTCACACCAGTTCACAATCTGGGTTGTAGACTAATTAATTTAGGTTTGTGTAGGTTGTGGTGCTCTCCCTTGTCCCTCATTGTGGTTTGAAAATAAACTGAACTGTACCTTGAGTGAAGTTAGTTGTTTATTGTGATTGCAAATAATCTACACAGATAGTTTTAAGGTGAGACAGTTTTGGATGAACCTGGATGTCTTTCTCAACCAAAGACATGCATTTCTGTTGTGCAATGTTTTCTCATGGGTTGTATTCTTGTACTTGTTTTCTCTGTATCCACAAACAATAAATGTAACTGCCTTCTGGATAAGCAAATAAGTACAACCACACTATAGGACAGTGAACACAATATGAATATGAAAGTCATCTTTCAAGATAATACGAATAGAATAGGGTGTCCAACTGAAGGCTTTCAGATATAATTAGGTAATACAGCAAAATCTGTTTTAGGATGAAGACATTATATCAACATGCATACATTGCCTCATTTTCAATGCACGTAGTGTGAGTCAGTGAGGTAATACCCCATTATTATAACACTGTCTTACCTACTTTTTACTATATGATTGATGTTCTGTACTCTATAGGCTTTCATAATATCCGGGTTCATGCTCCCGGAGCCACAGAGTCAGCCACCGTGAGGAACGACTTCAGCTGTGCATTGTGCTGCTCTCCGCTTAAAGAGGATGTCAAGTTCAGAGTGCTGGGTGGTAAGCACCAGTTTAACTTTCATACATCATATTGTTTTATTTTTTTTTCTTCTATATGGTGTTTAAATGGAAGAAATTGAGCACAGTGATAAAACCTTTAGATCCTTATTTTTCCTGTGAAGATATAGGGCAAACAACCTGTTCCATAGTAAATGTATTAGATGGAGAGCTTGACCTGAGTTTGTCCACGGATCAAAATTGTGCAGTATGTTTAAAATTATATTTGTAACTTAACATTTTAATCAAGTCATGCAGCAAGGAAATGTGAAAAAAGCTTTCATTTGTTCAGTTATAAGCAGAAGCCTTCTGTACATGAAACATAATAGTCAGTTCACAATGAGTGCTTAATGGGGACTTTATTGTTATTACTTAAAAAAACTAAACACTTTCAGTGATTCTAAGGTCTAAATATGTCTAATGTAATCTGATTTCCATTGAACTAGGACAAGTAATTGGTTAGTTCTGAATAGTAACAGTTTCAGTAAGTCATATGTGTATGTGTGGCTTGTCTTACTGAAGCAGTGCTCATGCTGTGAGTAAGGCTGACCATGCACCCTGAAGGTGGTGATTAATGAGCCCAATGAAATGGACAAGCCTGTGTAGGCTGTGGATTTTTAGGAACATTTTATAACTTTTAAATGCTACAGAAATAGAGGTACCTGAGCTATACATAGCCCTTAGCGACATTCCTGAGAATTCAGCAGGGATTGAAGATGTTAGAAAGGACATTGTAATTTCCTCTTGTTTATCTTATGAAAGACAAACAGCTGGTGGAAATGATCCACGCAGGAGCCCTTGATGTCCTAAGAACACATCCTCTGGACTCCTTTAGGTATCAGTCTATGACTGTATTTCTGCGAGGTAGGACTGTACTGTCTCTTGTAAAATTCATAATATTCTTTATTGCTCTCTTACTGCTTCATTACACTGTCCCAGATACTTCAAATCAGTCTGCACTTCCAATCCCAGAAATGTAATTTCCCTCAACTTTGACATTTAGGTTGTTGGTGAAGTTCTACATGCATATATATTTATTTTCATTGAGAGATTTTTAATTTCCCATACATTTCCCATTGACCAACACAAAAAACAGAATGTAGAAATTGACATCCTTCATAACAGTGTTAAAAATAGTAAAACAGCCCTGCATATTTGCAGTACCCCTCCCTGTAAGATATGCATTGCTCAAATCCAATTCATATTGTTCATGCCAGTGCTTTCCAGGGACCCCCTGCTCAAAATATTATCTTTCTTTTTTTTTATTCAGTTTCTTATGGGAATTTATTGTGAACACCTTCAAATGCAGCTTTAGTTATTAAGATGCCTTTTAAATATGTAGTTTATTATGCATACTAGAATCTTGGTATAGCAACAGTTAGTTGATTTTGCTTATGACTGCACTAAGACATACAGACTTGCTCAAATTTGTTGGTACCCTTACAGCTCATTGAAATAATGCTTCATTCCTCCTGAAAAGTGATTAAATTAAAAGCTATTGCATCATGTATACCTGCATGCCTTTGATATGTCAGAGAATAAAGCAAAAAAGCTGTGAAAAGAGATGAATTATTGCTCATTCTATATTGCGATATTCTAAAATGGCCTGGACACATTTGTTGGTACAAATTAGAAAATATAATAAATAATTGGATTATAGTGATATTCCAAACTAATTAGTTTCTTTAATTAGTATCACACATGTCTCCAATCTTGTAATCAGTCATTCAGCCTATTTAAATGGAGGAAAGTAGTCACTGTGCCGTTTGGTATCATTGTGTGCACCACCCTGAACATGGGCCAGAGAAAACAAAGGAGAGAGTTGTCTGAGGAGATCAGAAAGAAAATAATAGACAAGCATAGTAAAGGTAAAGGCTACAAGACCATCTCCAAGCAGCTTGATGTTCCTGTGACAACAGTTGCAAATATTATTAAGAAGTTCAAGGTCCATGGAACTGTAGCCAACCTCCCTGGGCGCGGCCGCAAGAGGAAAATCGACCCCAGATTGAACAGAAGGATAGTGCGAATGGCAGAAAAAGAACCAAGGATAACTGCCAAAGAGATACAAGCTGAACTCCAAGGTGAAGGTAGGTCAGTTTCTGATTGCACCATCCGTCGCTTTTTGAGCGAAAGTGGCCTCCATGGAAGAAGACCCAGGAGGGCTCCAATTTTAAAAGAAAATCATAAAAAAGCCAGGCTGGAATTTGCTGCATATTATCAAGCCACAATCCTTCTGGGAGAATGTCCTTTGGACAGATTAGTCAAAACTGCAGCTTTTTGGCAAGTCACATCAACTTTATGTTCACAGACGAAAAAAATGAAGCTTTCAAAGAAAAGAATACCATACCTACAGGGACACATGGAGGAGGCTCGGTTATGTTTTGGGGCTGCGTTGCTGCGCCTGGCACAGGGTGCCTTGAATCTTTGCAGGACACAATGTAATCTCAAGACAAGGCATTCTGGAGCTAAATGTACTGCCCAGTGTCAGAAAGCTCTGTCTCAGTCACAGGTCATGGGTCCTCCAACAGGATGATGAGCCAAAACATTGGACTGTTCTGAAGTGGCCTTCTATGAGTCCTGATCTGAATCCTATCGAACATCTATGGAAAGAGCTGAAACTTGCAGTCTGGAGAAGCACCCATCTAACCTGAGACAGCTGGAGCAGTTTGATCAGGAAGAGTGGACCTAACCACCTGTTAACAGGTGCAGAAGTCTCACTCAGAGCTACAGAAAACATTTGATTTCAGCGATTGCCTCTAAAGGTTGTGCAACTAAATATTAGGTTGAGGGTCCCATCATTTGTGTCAATGCCAATTTCATTTGTTTTATTATTTATAAATATTATGTTGAAAAACAGAATCAAAAGCAAAGTCTGATTCCTATTAAATATGGAATAAACAATGGTGGATGCCAATTACTTTTGTCAGTTTCAAGTTATTTCAGAGGAAATTGTGCATTCTTCATTTTTTGTGGAGGGGTACCAACAAATTTGAGCACATCTGTATGTGAGAAAAGCTTCATAAAATATTTTTAACCTCTTGTGTATTTATTGTTTGTTTGCTTGTTTGAATATTTAGATGAACTTTGCAACACCATGAAAATAGGCAGACTGTACAGGATAGTAGGTATCCCAGCACATGTACACCAGTGGCCAGATGTGATCTTGAGTGTAGAAGCCAATAGCATACAGCCCTGGACCCCAGAATGTATGTCCACGTTTATAAGTTAAATCTAGAATAATGTTTGAAAAATAAATATTCAAATGTCACAGTTGCAGTCAATCTACATATGACCATTCTGTCATTTGAATTCAGGTCCTTCATTCATCAGTAATAATTTCCAGGCTTTGCTGGGGGTCACTTCCTGCTCTCCGTGGAGATTTCCTGCCATCATGGCGAATGTTCTTGGGTCACACGTAGTTCCACCTGGCATGTACACCACCCTGAAGCTGTGCCTCTTACTGAGCCTGGTACAGACCAGCGCAGAGGACAGAGACACACTCGGTTACCTGGATGTACTGGCTTTGACTACCGACAGCCTCATAATAGACAGGTGCTTATATAGCAAGTGCCTTTTCATACACACATGTATTATATGAGGGTCTCTCTATGGCAGTATTCTCCAGACCCAGTCTTTGAGGACCCCAATCCACCATCCCCTGCTTTAGACCTAGAGAAATTAATTAATAATAGTTTAATTGACTCATAAAAAACTGAATGCAGAATTAAATTAATGCAGAATGAAAAGCAGCAGACCCTTTGTGGGTTGAGCACTGGATTTAAAGAACTGTGTTTTACAATGTGAGTAAAAGAGTGAGTTTACAACATTTAGAATAGTTTCTTGTGCAGATTTTTGACATCTGCTGTAAATTATATAAACCATCCAAAACACAAGGTTCATTCAGAAAGTCTATTTTTAGAAAATTACATTCAAAGGAGTTTCATGAGATGCATATGTAAGCAGAATAATGTCAAAGATAGTTTCTTATTCCAATGGCAGGCTACTGACCTACAGTCTTGGCCTTGTCCCTCGAGCGATACGCCACTGGTCGTTGGGTGAGATGTTTCCCTCGGTGACTAAAGACCAGCATGGAACTGGGACTGCCAACATACAGGCTGGCTCTGCCCTGCTCGCCACTGGAGGAATCTGCTTCATAGGAGACCTTGCCTCCTACAAGAGAGAGAAGCTGGAATTACTTCAGTCAGGTAAGATCTTGTGTTTGCAATTATCAGTTTGTGATTTATTCTCTGTCTATTTCAAATAAATCTAAGGCTTATGACCATGTGGACGCCAGCTGTTTGCTTCTTATCATTACTCCCCTTTGCCAGTAGCTAACTCAGGTTTTGTGCCCTTTCAGCTTTGGAAACCAGGGCGGCTGCCGTGTTCATTCCAGGGAAGAAGTACGGAGAAGACGCTGACCAGCAGCTGTGCTTCCCACTCCAGTGTAATTTCTGGGCACTAGCTGATTCTGGACTGTCTGCAAAGAAGTCTGTGAAGTGTGACAGTGCCGTGCTGGGATCAGTGGTATGTGAAGACAAATTAGGAATATTGAGAAGTTATAAGAAAACGATAATATATATAATTGCATGTGTTCTCTAATATAGTTGTTTCCTATGAACACTCATTTGAACGACGTTAAGTGATTATTTCTCTCGATCTGGAGGAGTTTGTTGACGGTTTCTTCATATTAGATATTCCAATGTGAATTCAGACAGGATGTGGACGTAACTTACTTTCTTACTGGGAAATTATTTACAGGTCACATTTCCAGTATGGGTTTTTGTATTGTTACTGATTAACAATGGGACAGATTGACTCAGTTCTGGCCCCAGTGAAAATGCTAAACGATTTTAACACCTCTGTGGAATTGTCTTTATTTTAATTGATAAATAACATACAGATGCTATAAATGAAGTCCTCCTGTTCTGTAAAAGTGGGATAATATTTCAAAGATCTTATATTTTGTGGATTAGGGGCTGCTTTTTAAAGGCAGAATGAAAATGTAATAATGCAAAACAGATCCTTTGTATTCTTTCAATAACATAAAACCACTTTTTCAACAAACGGTGCATGCCCTTCCACTTGCTGCAGCAGTTTTAGTATTTTAAAACCTGTTTCTTCTTGGGTAAGGACACAGGTGCAATTCCCTCCCAGATGAGCGATGCTTTTGGTCTTGTGATCAACTGTCAAGAAGCTGCCAGCGAATGGTCATCAGTGTTAACTGTGCACACCCTGCGTCGGGCCATGAGGCCGAGAGAGCCCCCATATCCAGCCTGTATGCAGTTCACAACGGACGATTATGAAGCGGTAACACATCTGTACCCACACAAAAACCTGCAGACCCTCCATTTATTTACAGACTGTATTTCCACAAATATTGAACAGATCAGACATCCACTGCAGTAGAATATAATACTTGACCTTTCTTGTTAGGAATTTGGTATTTGTTAATCCGGTATCTGTTTCCTAATTCAAAATTCATCTGACCACGTCTCCACAGTTCCTTGCCTATGCCAGAGGATTGGAAGTGGAGCTGTGTCCTGAAGCGAGGAAACTGATTCACGGCTACTACATGGCCAGCCGCAGAGTCCGCTCAGACACAGCCAAACTGCCTGCATCGTACATCAAGCTCTTGTAAGCAAAGCACCACACGAGAGGTTAAGCTCACTGCATGCGATGGGTAACATCAAAATGCAAACTCTTCTGAATTTCTTATTTAGGTGCCAATAGCTTGTAGTGAAAGTCAATTTTTAAACAAACCAGTTTGTGAATTACATTTCTTGTCCACCAGAGGGAGTTTTTTTCCTTCATTTTTTAAACATGACCTGTTCACAGATGTTAACTATTTAAATATTTCAAGCTGCAACACATTGTTATTATAGGAATATTGCATATATATTTATTTTTTAAGGGTCTAGTCAGGTTCTATATCATAACATTTTTGTGATGGTTAAATTAAATTAATTGCATTGCCCACACATGAACACTTCTATGATTTTACTTGCATTTTATGCTTCAGATTTAAAAATAAAATGTGTTTATGCTTGTATAAGGATTTCTTTGGCAGAAGCACATGCCAAGCTCTGCCTGAGAAGCAGGGTGCTTGAGGAGGACACAGTCATCGCAGTCCTGCTGTGTGAGAACTCCCTCACCCTGAAACACGGTGAGCTCCGCGCTGTGGCCCTCACACACTTAGGCAGCATCAGTATCAGACTCAATATAAACCCCCAATTATAGTTGAATGCATTCTGTGAGAAACTGAGAATACCACCAAATGACCTTTGATCAGCTCTTATTTAGCTGCATTGCTTAGTAGTGGAAGTATACATTCAGACATCTGCATTTTTTTTTTTAATGTGCTTTAAGTAATATATAAACATTTTAAATCAAAAATAATATTCCAGAACAGAGTGCATTGCTTGGCTTAGGGGTGGTCAGTGTGTCATCTTTTTTTCCTTGGGAATTCCAGGTGCCTCGGCGCTGGTCATACCACCTAATGCTGTATTTCCATGTGACCTGCATGACCAGGACTCTCTGCACAGGAGGGACGTTACCTTGCAGCAGGTCCATCAGCAGATCCTGCAGTTTGTGTTCTCCTACGCACCTGGGGCCACAGCTTACATTTCTGAAGAGTAACTTACACTGCAGTGCATGCAGTTCTGAAAGGTTTTGACAGTGCATTACCTGTCCAGCATTCAAGGTTTTATCCTCCACTACATAGTTGTGTTTGAAAATATTCACACCATTCTTTTTAACATTCTCCTGCAATTCACTTAAATAAGGTTCAATAAATTACTAATCAGCTCCATTTCTGAGCAGCAGTCAAAAGCTTACACACAACTTCTCTGAAGCCAGTGTATAAACTGGCATTTTTTTTCTGGACCATAAATTACTTTCTGGATCTACTTTTTAAATGGAGATGCTCTTAATCTTTTAGCCTCATGCTAGGTTATACAAAATGTCCAAATCTGCATTAGAACTTCCTGGGGTCAACATTCCTCTTTAAATAAGGCCAGAAGAATAGTTTCCAATCCATTTTAGGCAAGAGAATAGAAACTTTAGATGTGACCAAAAGTGGAGACCAGACTATTTTTTATGCTGAATCCTAAAAATGACACCAAGGGTAATACATATCTGCCCCCATAGAAAGGCTGTTCACTTCTCTATGAATGGTATGTTCTAACTGGTCTAGTTTAAAGTAATCATTCAGGTTCAAAATTCAGATTGTACAATGTGCGATTAAACCAGAAGGAAGTGGGCAGAGAGCGAGACACCAGTGTGATCTATTCACCGCTATACTTTCACAGACCTCTGCAGTGGAAAATTACAAAGAAAATAAGTGATTAAGATGTATGCTCTGGATTGAATGCGAATCCCTTTATTGGTCAGAACCTCTACATGAATTCAAAGATGGGCAAAAGACTAATTGCACACTGGAAACTGCCATCCAGCCAATCGAGGGTGGTTGAAACTGCTCCTCCAACAACTGAAGTCTTCAGTCTTCACCTCTGGAAAAATAAACCACAGCAGTAAGGATAAAAGGTACAAAAGTTAATGTAATAAAAACATCCTCAAATTCACATTAAATTTAGAAACATTAAACCACTGGAGCCCAATCCCATCATTAAAGAGCAGTTGTGGTCAAGAAGTAATTATATACTACATGCAAGATCCCATGCTTTCCAGCAATTACAGAAAACACTGCCTCTTGGTTATCCAGCCTTCCTCTGTAGGACATGTAGTTTCATTAGCATGTGGTTATTGAAAGTTAATCTATAAGACATGAGGTTTAAAAGCCTGCATAAAAAGTATACCTCTTTACCAGGGATACAAGACTATTTTACAGTATACACAATGCTATGATCATTTTTAAGAATCATCACTTGAAAATGTATTCGCGTTTCCTATATGAGCCTATTGGTGGTTCTTTAAAATTATGGCAGTGCTGGAGGCTCAGATTATCAGGGTCAGCACCCCAGCGTGTAGTCTGATGGGTAAACGGCAAAGTTAGGAAATCATCACAGCTCCAGCAGCACCACACTGACTAGGACACACCTGTGGTACACTGTGGTGGACCAAAAGTAGCAATTATAAAACTACTAATAGTGGATCTATCTCTATCAAATCAATAACTACTGATTTCATAGTCTCTTGCAACTAAAATTAACTTACGTGAGTCCGGTCACAAGATAGTCCTGAAACACAGGATTTTCACATCCCTAAAAGGAAACATGTTAATATAATGTGAAATACGAACATAAACTCCAGGGTTGGTGTCGATTCCAAGTCCTTTCAATTCAATTGCAATAGAGCCCAGTGTCAATGGCAAAAATAAATTAAAACTGAACTGGAATGGAAAAGTAGAATTGACCCAAACCCTGGTAAACACAGAAATCAGAAGTCATCCATCCCATCAGTGCTTGCGTTAAACAAAAACACAAGCCCCTTAGAACAGGATGTCTGGGGTGGTCACGATGCCTATTTGACTATACTCAATTCTGGGCTGCTGGCTTTCAGATGCTCTACATGTCAGTGCTGGTGCTGGAGACTCAGATCGTCACAGTGTCAGCACCCCTTTAAGTCTGATGGGTAAACGGCAAAGTAAGTAAATCATCACAGCTCCAGCAGCACCACACCGACTATAGATGCAGAGCAAGGAACAGCAGTCCTGCAGTACCTCAATACCATTAACTTTTCATTTTGGAACTAGTGCCCAATGGACTTTCCAATCCATTACAAAGCTAAATCAATACAATTAAAAACTTAACCATTTGTTCCTTTGCAAAACTTAAGCATATCCAGACTGGAAGTCCCAGTAGATACTCTACAAAGCCAAATGGAAATGATATACATCACTGTCACCCTGAGAAATTGTACCCAAAAATACCCAAATCAATTCTAAACAATTAGACCGTTCTCAAATTCAGGAGAACTAGTTACGTTCTTCCACATACCTCTTCCATGGATTCTTGGTTGTCCTCTCCGAGAGCAGTCCGCCATACTCTGCGATGTCATTCTCCACCACTGCCTAAAACATAGCATGCATGGCTTCATAGTATCTCCACAGGTGAAAATAGGCAAGTTAAAATGCTGTACTCTGTGTAAGGCACCTTATACATTGACAGCATTGTATTCAGTGCTGCTGGTACTCAGATCATTAGATTGTCACCACCCCAAATAGTGTCTGACGGGTAAACGGCAAAATGAAATAAAAATCATCACAGTTCCAGCAGCAACACACAGACCATGCAAATCACCTAATTTTTTAAATCGGGGCCTTCAGAAGAGAGTGTAAATTACTTGTTGCAGTAGTGGTCAATGCCTAGACCACACACAGCTCTGGATATGGGTTTGCTAAATAACTAATGTAGTCATGGGCAAGAATAATGCCAATTGCTTGATTTGTACTCGCCTCACCCCTCTCAGCAAGTCAAGCCAAGACCAAAGACTAACAGACAAGTCAGCAACCCATTTTGACTACAACAGTCCACAGGTCGTCCCCACCCCCTCCTCCAATTTAAGCAACTAATGTTTTCTATATATGCCCATGTGTACTCAGCCAAATGTATACGTTTTATGCCACCAACTCACCTAGCTGTCAGCTGTCCTCCGTGCTCCTCACCATCACGATCCACTGCGGACTGAAACAACCAGTTTAAAATTAGCCATGTTCTGGATGAAGCGATGCACTGGTACCTGTTGAAAAAACACTTCAAAAGCATATGCAGAAGCCACAGCAGGGAGCATATAGACAGTATTCTGTACAAGACCCCAGATCCATTGATACACCAGTCTACCTAGGTCCGTATTGGTGCTGGAGACTCAGATAAGTGCATTGTCAGCAACCCAGCTAGAGTCTGATGGGTAAACGGCAAAGAAGCAAATCATCACAGATCCAGCAGCAACACTGACCAGGAGACTCTAGGGGTACGTTGTAATAGGTCAAAGGCAGCATTTCTTCACCTTTAACTACTGTTCCGAGTTCATACTAAACTCATAAGAAATGTTACACATCAACTCATCTAAGAGGGGCAGAACTTTTACCTACGATCATAGGGATACACAGAGCACATTTCTCCACAGAGGGAAATCAGCCCCCTTTGTTCAAAGGACAGCATTAAATCATTCTTTCCCCATTAATCACCTCTACACGGAACTCGCCCAACCCACAAACTGCCTTTATTCCAGTGGGATGCTGCAGTGAATAACCCACAAGCCCTGTACACATTGGATTATTCAGCTTTCCAACACCCTGCCCGTCACAAACACAAAATCCTTCCATCTCACACTTACCATGATCAGGTCCGAGAAACTTCCCAGTGGCCAGTGTTCTGTGGTCTTCCCTAAAAAACAAAATCCTGGTTTGATTCCAGAACATGACGTATGCACAGCCTTCTCTGGGTCATTTATCGGGAATGTCAGAGCTACCACATTCTGTTAAACCTAGCTGGATAACAAACCCCTCACTCAGGGTGCTCCCTTAGGTCATTGCTGGAGACTCAGATCATCACAGTGTCAGCACCCCAATTAGGTCTGATGGGTAAACGGCAAAGTTAGGAAATCATCACAGCTCCAAAGGCAATGCACTGACTGGGGAAAACATTCAAATATGGGTACTTCAGATGGTAATACAACCACAGATCTAAAGACAGCATTGACTACCACTCCTTCTCTGTCAATCACCCCTTTACCACCAGAATTACACAACACCCCATGTCCCCACTAAACTTATCTAGATACAAAAACAATTTTGATTTAACCAATAGCTGGGTGCAAAACACTATTCACCATCTGTGATGAACAGGTTACCAGTATTCCTACAATGGCGGTAGCATTGAGAGAAGGTTAAGTCTAGATATTTCGAACAGACCTCCCATTACACAGCACCCAGACTTCCAAACCCAACCCAACTGTAACATCCCCAACTCCCCTGCTTACCATGGTCCACTGGAGTAGTCCTCCAGCCCCCACAATGTCACCATCCACCGCTTCCTAAGGGAGAATACTTAGTTAGGTGAAATTCTACTTGCCTTCATACACTAAAACACCAGGTAGGTGCTTTATAGCAGTGCATATTAACTGCTAGAATATGGTCTGAATGTTGGCGCAAGTGCTGGAGACTCAGATCATCACAGTGTCAGCACCCCAGCTAGTAGTCTGATGGGTAAACGGCAAAGTAAGGAAATCATCACAGCTCCAGCATCAGTGCACAGTAATTACTGGACATTAATTAATGAAAATGTAAGCTGAGCAGTCTTTCATTTTAAACCCTGACAGGGCAAGCAGCTTTCATAGTGTCATTCTTGCTTGAATGGATTGTGGTGGATCATAGATTTACTATAGGCCTACACTAATCAAGGCATCTGTCAAGTTAATTCTCCATTGTGAAACATCAACATCATCCTTATCTTATGATATTGATTACCAGCACTTAACGTGTAAAACCATTTGCCAGGTCAAACAAAAAACAAAACTCCTTCAATAGCTTGCCTACATTAAAGTGTATAATTTATTCAGTATCTTTCCACCCCCCCCCAAATTCCAGTTTAGGCCAACAAGCCTTTTGAAGTAGGTTTAAAGTCAACATCCATAAAACTTGAAAACCTTACCTATATTTGGAAAGTTGTCATGATGGAGTCACTAACAGTTTCAGTCTTTCACACGAAGACCAATTTCTCTCGACAGAGCACATCAATAGACCTGCAGGGAAAACAATATTTAGAATGGACAATAAACACTGAACATTACTAGTAACTCATAAGGAAAGCATGTTAATCATAGTGTTTTCAGAATCCAGTATTACTTTAGGTACGTTTCACAATTCGGAAATAATGACCAGCTAAATTGAATCGGTCAGTCTACGATTGTTAATTATTTTATTTTTTCTTAAGTCTCTAAACTATTATCGAATACACAAGTGTAAATAAGCACTTTCAATTCTTATTAGATCAATTACATCCAAAACTAACTGTACATTACAATACAGTATATGGCATTATTCTAGGGCTTTGGACGAATACAATTTTTGAATCCTTTGCGGTTTCTGACTAAATTTTAATTATTTTTCCCCCCCAAAATATAAAGGGTGCAGTATGTGAACATTCCAGAGATTCTGCTCAGTATTTGCTCATAAGCCTAAAAAAAATATATACATTCCGACGCATGACAAAGTAGCAGTTTCAATTTACCCCAAATGATGGATTATTGCTTTGGGACAGGAGTGCTAGATAGCATTACATCCCAGGAGGTACCGCACATTTTCATTGTAGAAATGGTTATTACAGGGGGAAAAAAAGCTGCAGCTATATAGAGCCTAAGAGGAAAGCAATCTATACTTATTGCACAACTGAAATATAGGTTTTAAAATATGTAGCCGAACTATAAAAGTGGTCTTCAAACAATACCACATAACTCAGTTACCCGTGCATCATATACAAAACAAATGCACGGAAAACTGACAATTTTTCATGATGACGGATTGCTCATCCAGTGCAGAGGTATTGATTTTTTTACCCCCCTCTCCAAAAAAAGATAAGATGCACTGAAAGAAGAGCCAATGTAGGCGTGATGGTGTCAGACAGCAGGGATGACAGATGAACTGGGGGTCAAAGGGCCCATGTAGCACAGCTTGGTAGCACAGCTCTTAGCAGTGCCATGATAGTTGTTCCCCGGCAGGTTCAACTCAATGTCAGGACCTTTACCAAGACCGCAGCACCTCAGAGACGGCCAAAGTCAGACTTCCCCAAGAACAGATTCCCTAACCAGTAGCCATGCGAGGCCCGTCACTCAGCCCGGTCAGGGCCACTGGACAGCCCCAACCACAGGGGCCCAAATGGCAAAGGGGCAATTTATCACTGGAACTGGGACAACCAGCTGCTAGCATGATTTATGAGGACACTGTGGGGATATTAGAGTCTTTGTTCAATTTATCAGATTTCCCCCTCATATTTTCAAGTAATTGCTTGCCAGGATTTTCACCATTACAGCCTCACAGCACATGAACAGCTGGAAAACAGCTCAGTTGCCATGCGTGATTCCCGCACACTGCTGGGATATGGGTCACATGTTATGTGAATCTCTGAACATGGTTACATTATATTTTCCAAGTATCATGATTACTCGACCTTTGGGATTAAGAGCACTGCATGCATTGTCATATGGGTCTATGGGAACCTGACAATGACATACTGTTTTTACAAGAACTGATGTCCCTTTGGTCTACAGAAATACAGTTTTGTATTATTAACAAAAACACTTGACAAATGAAAGCATGTGCGAAGTTATAGGATCGCATCACATTTCAGAACTGCACATTCAAACCTCCAGATTAAGACAGACAAGTATACATCCTTAGCGATATGTACAAAACAATGCACAACATACTGCTAACCAGGTAAGCCCAGTCACTTTTTGATCGTGTTATTTGCGAGGGAGGTGGGGATCTAGCTTGAAATAGGATTGCATTATTAAAATAGTTACTTCACCCAAGATGTCTGCGCGCACAGGACCATGCGGAGATGGCGGCCCTTTTCAGCGGGAAAAACCGCACACAGCACCCCTGCCTTAACCAAACTGAAACCCTGAGCATGGCGACAGAGGCCCGATTTACCAGAATCACCCAGCACTGCTCCCCGGAGGCCTGCAGCCCTCACCCCGCCGGGACAAGGGCCACATCCCCCAGGCCATGCGGAACACGTGTCGATCAATGCACCGGCCATCAGCTCCAGCAAGGGCACTAACTGCACCAAACCCGGCCGCCCTGCTCGACGTGGGTCTACAGCTCTGTCTCTTGCCATGCAGTCGCCTTTTCTAACATTTGCGAAAAATAAGCCTCATAAAAGCATTTTGAGAAGATCGTCAAAACGCCATTACAAATACACATCTGCTAGCTAAACTCAGCGGATTATTCATATAAAATTACTTACGCTTACATGCATTGAGTATAATAAAAAGTTGAATTGGTAGATCATACCTAAGCAAAAAACAATTACCTGGTGAAAGTAGCAACAATTGTGAAATGAGTGGCGCAGCCGCCGCCATGCTGGCAGGCTGCTCGTCTCCAGTGTGCGGCGCATGCGTGACTGCCGTCTTTATGCGCTCTGCTCAGGAAGCGCTAACACTGGCGCAGGCGCGAATGGTCGGGTTCTTTTAGCGCTGCTCTGCGCAGTTGTGCGCAGGTCTGCAGAATCCCGTCGATCCCATTGGTGGAGCAGCGCAGATCCGTGCAGAGAATCCGTGCGGCCAACGGGCATAGGAGGCTGGAGTGGAGTAGCACTGCGGCTGCGCTGCGTCCTGTCTCTTAAATGTGAGCTGGGTGTGAGCATCGCTTACCCGTGTGCTTTACCAGACATTAGCAAAAGACGCATCATTGTAATGCACCAAAAATGTAATTATCTTCTCCTGCTCGATTTTAACATGTTTACATGAACATACAGTTTTGCTGTAATAGTAATAGTAAGAATAAGAATAAGAACAATATCACCAAAACCGAAATCGTGTCTCTTACTCCAGAGGAACCATGTGTGTTTTAAATATTTATTTTGAATTCGTGAAGATTAAATCCAAAATAATCTGTCCCTGCAGAGGACAATGTGTTGATGCAGATGTTCGTGTGGTGAGATAGTGAGCTTTAACAGTTTGCTTTGCAGCTTTAACCTAAAGCTTTCTTTGTGTCAAAACGAACTGCTTAAGAATATCCAAGAATTATTGCCTTGCCAGATAGGGAGCCAAATCCTTAGTAAACAGCAGCCACATGGACAAGACTGAAGCCACGCAGTCGCTGCACTGGATTGTAGACTGCACTGTTCTGCGCTGTGCATTCCATACATGAATTGTGTCATATTTGACTGTCCTAAGGCATAAAACTAACAAGGAGTTACAGACAATCTATAAGAATGACTCTATTGAGTAAACACTTGCTTGCAATTAATTTAGCTTAAATAAAATGTTCTTTGACTGGGAGTATACTTGTTCTAATCCATGCATAATCCCTCTAAAATAGTAAATAAACCCCATAATCTTACAGATACATTTTTAAATAAACTACAAGGCAAACCCTGTAAGGGCTGCACTCAAATGCTCATTGTCAACCTACAGTTTCCATTCTTTACCTTGAGTATCTTCTTTAATTAATTCAGTTAATTAACTCATTGCAAAAGCTGATTAAATATATTCAAAGCCATACAGTGATTTGTATACCATTACAGAAAGCATATTTTGCATTAATGTTTGGCTCTGCTATGAGCAGTTGAAAGCTCTAAAAAAGGCTAATATAATGATTCAGCCTTTGGTATGTGTTTGTGTTTGTTATTAAGTTATTTATTTAATATTCTGTGCAAATCCTAAACTCAGACCGCTAAAAAGTACAATTTACAAAAAAAAAAAGGAAATTGTTTGATCAACTGTAGTAATTTCAGATTATTTCCAGTCTGGAAATTCCAGACCCTGTGTCTACCAGACAAGTCCTCCTCAATGTGTACAAACTTGTGAGGGCAGCTATATCAACCATTTCCACAAGCAGGAAGACATTTTATACCTAGAAGACTTTTATTTATGTGCTGCACGTATCTTCAGTAAGAGATGAAAAGATGAAATGAGATGAAAGAGACACTGATTTAGTTAATAACCAAGCACCTTAAAAAGTCTTAACTAGCAGAATTACACATTACCAAGTGTACAATGTCAATATTATTGCACTTTCTCTTTAACGCCTGTACTAAATCATTTGTAGAGTCACCTATTTGACATTCAATACATTCTCTGTGAAAGAATAACCGCTCTGTTCAGCTTTAAGAAGTGTGAACACAATGTAGTAATTAACAGCAATTTTTAATTTCCCACATGTAGCAGCTTTTCCTCAAAAAAGTTGTCTTGAATTATTTTATAGTTTAATGTTTTTCTTTGTTTGTTTGACTTAAATACACGACTGAATTCTCAACACTGAATCTGGACTTGGTGGACTACTTCACTTGGAAAGGAATATACAGTATTAACATTAATTAATCACTCATTCAAAGAATGCAGGAAAACACAACTCTGTTTAAATATATATTTTATAAATATAAATATAATATGTATAAATATTTATAAAATCAATATCAATAATTAGATGTTTGAAAAACATTCTGGAACATCATTGGCTATCATTTTAACCAACATGAAAACTGCAATCTGTTGGCCAGTCTCAAATGACTCACACAGAAATTGATTATTTCCATTGGGCAGAAACAACATATCCCTGTCAAACAAAAAACCACAGTTATGTATCAGGGTTGTTAGATGTGATTGGTGTGTGGGTTGAAGTTTGGATATATTCTGGGTCTTAATGTAAATCATAAATTGTGATGAAACTGCACTGCTGTTTCTCTAATTCAGAAAAATAGATTATCATCATAAACATATAGACAATATATATATATATATATATATATATATATATGAAATCTGTAATTTAAAATGTATATATATATATGAAATCTGTAATTTAAAATGTATTCTTAAATGTAAATTTCAGAAATATGTTTTCAAACAGAAACAACATGAGCCTCAAAAAACAATTCTTTAAAAATAATTTGTTGTCCCAATTCGCTGCTTTCAATCAAAACATATTTCTTTTTGTGTGATTTTTGTTTTTGCTTGTTTATTAACATGTGATAAGAATAACCAATGGACCCCATCACTGCACAAAAAATAAATCAACAAATGTAAACACCATTATGATTCTGCGTAGAAAAGTTAGTCAGTTTGGTAAATAATCTAATTTATACGTATTCATATTCTAAATGCAAGTGTTTTAAAATACATTTTTGAAGATACCCCATTACAAAAAAAATAACCTCATACACTATACAAATATTCAATAAACATAATAAAGATAATATTCTAATAGGAATAACAGAAGTTTTCCGATTGTGTTTTGTTTCTTAATTTTTACCACAAAGTTCCATTTGAGCACATATTCCATGCAATGCTTTCAGAGTATCTATTTATTTATAACAAGAAGAGTCTACAAAAGGGGGATTTAATAACATCAAAATAAAAAGTAAAACACTCAAGTATAATGTGACAAATAATATAACTGATGTTAGAAACAACAAATCATAAGGGTACTTTAGATGTTAATTGTTTTAAAGTCTGTGCATAAAGATGTGAAAGATATGAAAATGACAAACACAGTCTCTTACACACGCACACACACACACTCAGAGTTATATACTTTACAGGTTTCTAGTAATTTTCTGATCATTTTTCACTGGACAGTAATGTAACTGTGACATTTTCTTCATGGCATGCTGAATTCTTCAATCTTCTCTGTGCAGGTTCCTGTATCATATGCGTTTGTTTTCTGTACAGAATGACAGGTGAAAAGTGGACTGCTAATCTTTATAGATGACAGATCGTTTATGAAAATGATACTTTACAACTTGATCTCCTCAACGTCTGCAATCTAAGACTGTGTTCCAATGATGTAAGTGAACACTGATTTTTTAATCATCTGCCGTGTAGAGCAAAACATTCAGAGACAGTTTGTATTTACTATAAGGGCAGGCCAGCATTATTACACTATCTCATACACTATACTTTTTTACTGATTATTATTAATACTGTGTTTGTAGCCAGCTGAAATAAGCAATCACTTTGCAACTGTATCAGAAATGTAAATCAAAGTGTTTATTGTCTTTCAGCAAAAAGGTTCGACTGTAGTGATCCTCAACATTTTAATTCCACATAAAAACAAAATTACAGGATTTGTTATGGGTCATTAAAAAGACTACATCCTTCCCCCTTTCATGTTAATATAAATGAAGCTAATTTTGTAATTTGTTCTCATTAAAGCAGGATTTAATTTGCTAATAGATTTTCCCCCCAAAAAAGAAAGGTATATATTTATCTCCATTTGCAGAATATTAATTACTTTTAAAGACCAGATTTTTTACATTTCTTCTGATGATTCTGAAAAAATATGCTTGTGTGTGTTTTGTAACATGAGAGCTGCCCCTTCTTTTCTTCTTCTCTGCCAATTTGTGATAAAAACTATGAACTGGGATTATTTGTAACCAGACCTGATTAAGCAGTCAATATTATACATCAAATAGATTTTCACCTTGTAAGGCTTAAGCTGTACTCGTACAAGCCACAGCAGCAACTGAGGAACAAAGTAAATATGTAGGCTATGTACAAGAATTCATTGTAGCAACTGGAACACTCGTTTTTATTTTTTCAATTCATTATCTAATAATACATAGTCATTATTTACAACTATTCACCAAAAGAAACATAGGAGAAATTAAGATGTTTTTACCACTATTGTCAAGTCTGACAGACCACTTCACATGACAAATGTTAAGTTATTCAGACATGCATTTAGTGCAAACGTTTTAACTGAAAGTGCATAGCCGCCCAGTCAAGCATGAAAGCTCATTACTTTAACAAATGGAATTTTTTAAAGCACAATAGTTCTGGAAGAATCTAAAACAAGTACAGAGTTGTAGGAGATTTCGAAAAAACAAACACCAACAGTCGTACAGGAGGGAATACATACAAAAACAAAACTCCAATTACTCAGAATGGCAGGTTTTATGTTAATTATTTACAGATTTTGGCAAATATATATTAATGTACTTTTATACACATTTGGTTTGCTAAACATTTTCATTCATTACCAGGACTGACCTTCATTGTCTTCATGAACTGGGTTTTGTTTTTCACATGTCTGTTGTGTCTCCAAAGCCTTTAAATCATTCCAGAAAACAAAACAAAACCAAACGAAAACCAAAAAGCCTCTGAAATGAAGGCAATAATTTGATCCCATTTGTTCAATCCTTTTCCACAAAAAGTGAGAATACCCCGTCAGCTTTCAGTCACTTCTGGTCTTCAACAGTCCCTTCAGCAAGACAATCCCATTACAAATGTGAAACTCTGATGTAGGCCTTTCCTTGTACAGTTGGACTACAATGCAGAAGCTCACACTGTCTTTGCCCTGGTGTTTGTAAACGACAGCGTCATACACAAGACAAGAGTTTTTAACCTACGTCTGGGAAGTCGAGGACTCGCCTTGGTTTGAGGTTTCAGCCTGACCCGAATTATTCAGAAACTGTCCTGTGGCACCAATGTACAACCGGGATCGCATTGGCCATTTCTGAAAATGAATGAATAAATATATAAATAAATAAATGTGAACCTGGTTAAAATATATTTTCTTTACCAGTGTTGCATCCCTTTTGCTGTCATCACCACTGAATATTTTTTTTCTTCATTTTAAGTTTCATCAAAGAGTAGAGGGATTTTTCTTTAGTTAATGATAAAGAGAGTTATATTAAAGAAACATTTATTCAGTGTTTTTGAAGTGATGCATTTGCTGTACACTCCTTCAGGTTTTACCGAGTAGGCATAAGATTCAGGTACAGGTACACAAAGACCTTTTAAAATATTTTAAAAAATAAATAGATTTGCTCACAACCATGAATGTAAACCACAACAGTACCTAAATAGCAATTAAAATAGCTTCTGGCATAGTATCAATGTGTTACTAATATCCTATAAATATAGGCTATGCTAACATATGTAAAAACAACATATCCACCATTCTGTCTTTCTTATACAGGTAAACTCTTTTAATGCATTAGCTATACAAGAACAATTTTGAAATTGATCAGAATTTTGGATGCAGGGATTACATAATTGAATCAGATTTATACTTTGAGCTGTTTTTCTCATGTTATTGCCATTAAAGAATTTCAAACTAATGATATAGATGTCTTACATTGTATTATGTATTGTATAAATATATATTCATACTTCTAAATTAAATAAGGTGCCAGCTATACAAATACAAAGTAGGAGGCTATAAGAAATGAATAAAACAAATTACACATTTACTAATTCCATGAACAGATATATTAAAAAAAAAAAAATTAAAATCTTTGTATTCGCATACAAATAATAATTTAGTAGCCAACTTTCTACCGGTTAACAAAAAGGCTCTTAAGAATTGTTTTTCAAATCTAGTTTTAAACTCTAGTTTTAAAATCGCCCAATCTGTTATATGTAAAAAGTAGACATTATAATTAATATTATTATTCAATGCAAGCTACGCTGTCTTTTATTCTCCTTTGAACGCCAGTCTCCCGCTACTCACTTTCACCGGGTGCAGGTACCCCTCGCCCTTCAGGGAGTGCAGCACCTCCGCCGGCCGGGTCCCCTCTCCCTCCTCCGCGCCGTCCTCCTGCAGGGTGCGGGTCAGGTGCGCGATGTAGGTGGTGGCCAGGATCAGCACGTCCAGCTTGGACAGCTTGGTGTCCGGGGGCACGGAGGGCAGGGTCCTCTGGAGCTCCAGGAAAGCGTGTCGCAGCGTCTGCACTCGGCTCCTCTCCCGGGCGGCGTTGGCTGCGGCGGGCCGCCCTCTGCCGCCGAGGCTGGCCGGACGGAGCCCCCTGGAGCGGGCCAGCGCCTCCGAGCGCCGCCGGTCCGGGCCCAGCAGGGCGTCCACGTCCGGGCCGGGGCTGGAGCTGGGGCTGGAGGCCGGGCTGTCGTCCATTATGATGACTGGAGCGGCGCCGCTGTCCATCAGTGACGGTCTTCCCACCATAGGGACGCGGCCAGACTCCAGACTGACTGAGCTCAGTGCGGACAGTCACTCTTGCGACATGTACCCTTCAAAACATGAATAAAAAGCATATTGATTATCCTATACAATAAGGTACATTATTTTTTGTTTGTTTGTTTAACAGAAAACACTTGTTTATTAATAATTGGTGATAAGTTAGACCATACTTTTTATACCACCGCAGAAAATATTCTTCTTCTTCTTAGGCCTATTAATAATCATAATCATAATCATAATCTAAAACCAGCCTGGTATATCACACACACACAAACACAAACTGTTGATAATTCGCCGGTTTTGATTATATGGTTATTGTGTACGCTCTGCACGCATGATCAAATTGGTTTACTTTATACTATGATGTACCTATATATTATTATTTGTAACATCCACGTTTCTATTTTATTAGCTGTTCGTGGTTTTAACTACCTTTTCATTTCTTTCTTTCTTTCTTTCTTTACAAACTTAAATGCACCATGAGAGTCCGAATCTGATGAATGTAATTTATGATAAGGCGACAAAAAGGGTTAAAATGGTTATATTATTAAAAAGCACACTGAGTTTTTAAATCCTGGTTACTGTGCAAGTAACTCTATTTCAGGCCCATTAGTATTTTCATCTGTTTCTCATCATGGCCATGATGAATGTGTCAGGCGCCCTCCAGTAGTCATCCACAGTACGGCGCATTTCTGCGCATTTCTGCGCTGCGCAGTGTCGGTGAAGGCGGCCGGCTCACCTGCGCTGCGGGACTCTGGCATCAGGATGCGCGGCGCGGCGCTCAGCTCCAGCGCTGCACTCTGCGGGCTCTGGGTAACAGCAGTCCAGCTGCGGCTTTATAACCCGTCCCGGCCGGGGCTCAGACGGTGCCTGTCCGTGTGTCCGAGAGTGCGGATCTCACCTGAATGAGAGAGTGGGTCTCTGGAGCCTCTAATTTAATGGCAACACAAAGAGTTGACAGCTCTTTCACTTTGGAGTAATTAATCACAAGCCCTTAAACCTCTCTGGCAGCAGGAGAGACACCCAGCTCCTTTCCCTTCCCAACTTATTTTAAATGGAGAAGGGGGACCTATAGAGAACGCCAGAGGCGAGATATATATATATATATATATATTTAACTGTATACCACCTACATTATGTATTTAATTTAAACCGATGCTGTACTATACTGCGCACCAGGGGGAGACAGACTGGGGGAAAAGATTAAATACACTAATATACCGTCTTCTGTCTTACATTTCTTCTGTGTCTGGAAAAATTGCAGAATGACGACGACTGCGATGCTGACGATGACTGTTATATAACTGGCACACTTACTTCAGTTAGTACAACTCAAATATTACAAAAAATAGTCTAAACAGGTGTCATTTGCTAATGGTCATACCTTCCCTGAAATTCATACCTACCCTAATGTAAACCTAAACATTCATGTTATATACAATTTTACTGGATACTACTGTGGAAATATATATATATATATATATATATATATATATATATATATATATATATATATATATATATATATATACACACACATACATTTACGCACACACACACGCACACACACACACACACACACACACATATATATATATATATATATATATATATATATATATATATATATATATACACACACACACATACATTTACATACACACATATACAGTGCATATATATTATATACATACATACATACATTTACGGACACACATATACAGTGTATATATATATATATATATATAGGTCAATCGACAGTATTTGTTATTATGGTCTGAATGCATTCTTATGAGCTGTAGGGCCGCTCAATTTTCAAGTAACAGCTAATAAATAAACCCTAAACTGTAATCAACACTCAAGCTGGAGGAAATTCTTGCAGGCCTCATAAATTAATCACCCTGATTTCCAGTGTCCGCTAACGGGGATCCAGGCAAATTAATGAATGGAATAATTCATAGCATGTATATCTCAGACTGGTCTTAATAAACATTGTTTTTGTAAGGATGAAGTAACAGTATTGCTCCAGGCCACTAATTATAAAGTAAAGCAAAAAGGTTAAGTAAGCTTTTTTCCTTAATTACTCTCCGTCTTTCAAGGGTTATATTCTCGCGTTGTTTTAAAGGGCTCCATCAAAGGTGCGCGGGGAATTAAGGCCGGTGGATAATAATAATAATAATATAATTACCCATTTAAATGACCTGCTGTCTTTCAGCGGGTATTATTGTCACATCATTTGCCGGCCTGTCAGCCCCGTCGCGCACATTGCCGATATAGCACATAGGCAGGATATATATGTGGCTGTTACCACACATTAAACAGTCCTTGTTTTATTTTATTTGCGGCAGTTCACTTCGTACACAACAGTAACAACATGCACGAACCATTTCTTAACCAGGAACATTGTTGTCACTTGGTTGATGCAGTCGTTTTAAAAGGGAATGGCAGAACATTTTCGTTTTTGTATTAATTTCTTTATACCTAGTTTGTAATTGTATTTTAGAATGACATGATTTAGATACAATATATATTATTGTATATACTATTTTATACAATTAATATACAATTGCACACGATATATGCGTAGTATCTTATTTCGATTGCGATTAATTTAGAGCGTTTGGGAGCGCGAATGAATGCTCATTACAATCCCAATGTTTGGCATTCAATAGTTATTTTTGATTTACGAAAAAATGAAAATCTATCAATATTCAGTAGTAGACTATATTGAGATTTATTAATTACGAGATGTCTAAATGATAACGACACAATACAATTTCATGTTTTCACTCAAATCAAATCAAATGTATTCCTATGGTTATCTGGTTTATATATATATATATATATATATATATATATATATATATATATATATATATGTCAGTAAACTCAAAAAGTTACAATCGGCTTATTATTACCTTTAAAAAATAAATCAAATCAGCCTTGTGATTTGTTGTGAAGATCCTAAAGCAATAATTAAGTGTTTTACTATCCTTTACAGACATGCCTATGCATTTGGATATTCCTGCGGTATTTTAGGTCTAAATAATGAACATCTACTAGAAAATGTTACAGTAGTCAAATCCTGTATATGTAAAAGTTAGTTCAATTACACTGTAGATAGATAGACTTCTGAACCATTTATTTTATATATACCGAGACACAGATTATGTTACAAATTAAAAAAACTCAGAGCAAAAACTATTCCATGTAAGTATCCAGTGTTTGAATCATTCTTGAAGCATATACCCCCTATCAACATTTTTTTATGTAATTTTCGAAAATGAGGTTTATAATTCGGGAACGTTTAAAATGTTTCCATTCATTAAAAATACATTTGATGCAAAATAATAATAATAATCTATCACAATTCCTTAATGATAAAACGGATTAATGCAACATTATTTTCAATACGTTGTATTTATTTATTTATGTATCAGTTTTATTTCGTTTTAGTCAAATAGATGTGTAAATTAAGACATTTATTGAAATACTTATAAATCCTATTAGCAAAGAGACAACAAAAGGAAACACAAATTGGACGTAGTCTGTGATTTTAGAATATACAACCAGAGTATTAAAAATTAATTATGTCTAAAAAAACATAATTATGAGAAAAAAGAAAGAGCACACTGTAATGCATTAATCAAACTCTCCTAATTAACACAGAAGGATCTTTATGTGTAAAATAGATGTTTTAGTACACACACACACACATAAATGTGCAGAATTCACGTATAGAAACAATGTGTAAATCATTTTAAAGTCTAAATAACTACAATCTGTAAGATTGATGCATCATCTTCTGAAAGTACTGGATGTACATAATAACTCTCACAACAACAACACAACATCTCAAAAACAAACTGAAACATGTTACACATAATGAAAAAAATAAAGCAGGCTGTAACATAAACAGTATCATAACAAAGCCATGAAGTTGTCTTGCCTAAAATCTGAATCTATCAGTGAAACTAAACTTCAGATATATGAAAAGGTATTGCTTTCTTAGTAATGTACATATTGTATATACATACTCCACATATAGGGGAAAGTGTTGCAATGGATGCACACTCTCTGTGGAGGCAGAGAGGCTGGGTTCACAGTGTGCACAGCCCTCCTGTGTGCGGCGCAGGGTTTAAGCTCTCACACAGGGAAATGAGAGGGCAGCTCTGCAGACTCTGTCACATCCCGGACTGGCTGAACTCTCCTTGGATCCATCAGGCTCTGCGATCTGCCCAACAACACACGAGAAACAGCTCATCAGCTCTGCAGAGCGCCTCACTATTTCTTAAAGGTGGATTTAAAACATATCGATGATGAAAAACAAGAACATCCACCAAAATAAGGAAAATGAGCGCACGCAAAGCAAACCAATGCAAAATAACCACATGCAAAACCCTTACTACAGTCAAGATGGTGATTTATACAGAGGTACATATATTCTGGATATTGTACATTTCTAAAATGTTAATGAAAGCTACAGAGATTATTGTCACTTGCATTAGTAAGAAGAAATTCTATCCTGTTTGACAAGTGTCACATACAGTATCATTATAGATAAAAAAACAAGCATGTAAATGTTTTCCTTGGCCTAAAACCAAGCACAATTCTGGACATGCAATTCATATCATTCAACAGACAGTGTAATTCCTAGTAGATTTCAAGATTTCAAACATTAATTAGAAAGTAAAACAAAACCACAAAGAATACTGAGCTGTGAATAAGCATCAAACATATACTGTATATATTATTCAGATATGAACAAACATGTAAAACAGTAGTAATTGAAATCTACCAATCATTTCATACTCCAAAGTGGAATGTTAAAGAAGCAAAAGAAAATCAACCAAAAAGATAAACACATAATTAAAATATAAGATATAAAAACCTATTATGACATTTCAATTATGCAGTTGTATGAATAGGTTGTGGAATGAATAAATTACATTGTTGCTTTCTAGGTCTTAAATACCCAGTAAAAAAACATTACAGCAATAATTACTGTATCTGTTCCAGTAACACAGAATCTCGAATTTAATCTCTTGGGTATAACGCAGAGAGACTCATTAGTGGTCCTTAAGGGCTGCAGGGTTTTCTGGTTTTTGTTCCACTTAAACTACTAATTACCAATTTAAAACTACTCATTGACATAAAATAATTAAGTTAACACTTTGTCTCAGGTCGTCCTACACAGGTTACGATTTGAGAGGCAGTTATCATATTTATTTAAACACTGCGATATCTCATCTAACTTGAAGGGTGTAATAATAATCTGGTAAGAGAATGAAAGAATAAAAAAAAATACAGTGTAATACAATCTGAGCAACACCAGCAAATACATTCCAGGATTTTCATACAGTGTGCTTGAACAGCAAAATGAGACAATAGTAGCGCAAGCTCTGGATTAACTCACAGCGCTGACCCACCCACCCGTCACAAATTAAAAACACACTTGACTTTTTTTGACAGAGGACTTACTGCTGTTACTTAATAGAAACATGCTATCAAGTACTAGGATTAGGCATTTGCAATTGGTGGCTCAGGCACGATCTTAATAGAGACCAACATTCACTACAGCATGTGCAATATTGTCCCAGATGCGGTTTGTAGGAGTCACTGTATGTGTGCCTTGGATTCATCTCCCTGGAAATTGCTATATTATATGTAGCTGAAACAACACACACCAGTCCTGGGAGGGCAAGCCTTTGACCTGGGAGATACTATGTGTACAGGTACTTTCAAGTTCACATCACATAGCTTTTGGAACACCTTAAGTTGGCAAATTCTTGTTTAAATCTGTTCATCAAGTGTTCTTTCATTCAGAATAGTGCTTGAATGAGACACTATTTTTAATTTTGTGTGTATTTTAAGACTATCCCTGAACACAGGCGATGACCTCTATTTAAACCTGCGAACAGGAGTTGCTTGTTTGTTTTTCAGCTTTATTCCTGGTTGGTTTTCCCAGCAAGACACTTGTTCTGCTCTGTTGCTTGCTAGAAAAAAATCTTGCTAGTTCTAATATAAACTAGTCCTGAAGGTAATGATTAGGTCATGTGATTTCTTACGAAGGCATTTATTATCAGACAGAAGCATATTTATGAATGATTGTTTGTTTAATTGATAACTGAGTCAAGCAGAAAACTACTGTCCGTAAACCTACAGCAATTGAAAGATATGGTGTTATAATAATATGTATTTATTTGTGAAAGAAGCACTGGAAATAAACCTTCTTTTAAGTGTAGTTCTTGTAATGGGAGTAAAAATAAACATTTTATGCAAATGTCTCTGGGTGTCTGTGCAGCTTTTAGCCATATAGTGAAGCTAGTAAGAAATTGCAAAAACAGTTTCTAATTTAAATTGTTTATTGTTGTAAATAATTGTATTCACAGCCACATTATTATTATTATTATTATTATTATTATTATTATTATTAAAATAATTAATCATGCATTTATTTTTCAATATAAAGAATGTTACACCAGAAGGATAACTTTAATTGGTTTAAAATCACATCCCGGTTGAATCATGCAGTAATCCAAGCGATAAAGGTGGAATAAACAATATTTCAGTGAAGGACCATAAGATGGCCACGAGCTTGTAAGCTGGGAAAAGCCGAGACTGTTTTAATATTTAAAGCACTGCTTCATTGTTACGCTTCCATAGCACAATTCAAAATTGACATATTTCATACCAGAGCTATGGGATTCCTATCAAACACAAGTCTGTGGGTTGCAATTTTAGTTTGATGCTTTCTTGAATTAATCAGAACTCAAAAAAGTAATTATTATTATATTGTTGCTGTAGTCCCATATAAACTACATGTTAGATTGGCCCCGGAAGAGCAGTGGTTCCCAAACCAGTCCTAGGGCCCCTCCTGCCCTAATGATTTTCATTGCAACCAAGCCCTTAATTACTTTATTGAAACTTGAATTGAACTGTTAATTCAATTAAGGGTTCAATTAAGCAATTGAGGGGGACTCCAGGGCCCAGTTGTTCAAAAAGTTTAATCTGGATCAGAATGATCCTTTTTTTTTTAACTTTACTGTACTGAAAGTCTTAATAGGTAGCCTAATGTCTACTTTTCTACTTTATCACTGTAACGGTTAAACACATCAAGTGCAAAATATAAATAAATGTATATATTTATACATATATAGTATATATACTACATGATACAAATGTTGTATTATTTGACCAATTTTAAAGTTTTATTACATTTTGTTCCTGAAATCCACCCTGAATCCACCCTTCTGCTGGGATCAGGATAATCCTGATTTTTTGGATCAAAGATCCAAATCCTACTAAAAACTTTGAACAACACATACTGAAGGTTGGATCCAGATCAAAACCAAGACTGGATTACGTGATCTAATCCGATTTCAGAATCCTTTTTTTCTTTTGAATAACCCATTTTCAAGATTTGATCAATTCGATAGCCGAAATCCGATCAGATTACTTCTGAACAACTGGGCCCAGGACTGGTTTGATAACCATTGCTGTAGAACATAACAGAGGTTCTTAATTAGGATGAATGTGCCATTTAATAGGGTTTTATCATTCATGCCCTGAGAATACAGGGTTACTACAACTAGTCATAAGACTACTATTAATAATAATAATAATAATAATAATAATAATAATAATAATAATAATAATAATAATACTATTAATAATAAAAATAATAACATTGATAATTAAGAACTTCTGTTATATTCTACAGGAGCCAATTTAACAGCAATAACACAATAATAATAATAATAATAATAATAATAATAATAATAATAATAATATTAATAATAATAATAATAATAATGAGTAATGTATTTTGACTGTGTAAAACAGAAACAGCTACACTACACATGGATTGAGCCATTGCAATGACATTATAATATCACTAAAGGGCATCACATTTTAATGACTCAACATTTAGTTGAATTATGCTCTGTTTAACATGGCAATGCGGATGTTCCTTCGCGTTTGTTATTGTAACTGTCATACATTATGCATGTATTGGTCTCTCCTTTGGGTTAATAAGAATAAATATGCATTTTTACTTCAAATAAATATAATAATAACTCAAAACAAGAGGAGACCAGATCATTCTTATGCAGTATAACTATTTAATGATCCCACTGAGTCAGTTGTATCAGCTACCATGTCACATAAATGCACATTTTTCTATGCACTAAATGAACAAATTTAGATACTCTTTATCTGCATATTTGTGCTGACCCTCTGCAGTATTTTGATTATCTCTGTCAAAGCTTCTTAAATCATACCCTTCAGTCCTACAAGAGGTCTGGGATGCACTGCTTTCTGTATTCTCCACAATGTTAAAGTCCTGCCATGAGAACCCAACCATGACAGAATGCTATTTGCGCACTGAAAATTAAATGCAAGTAGAAGCTGGTCTCAGCCTGAAAGTCCACTTTTCCTTTCAGCAGAGCAGCCCCCTAGGTTACTGCCAGCACAGAAAACACTGTTTATTTGCATGGGGGAAGAAAGCTTTGAGACCGAGCAACTGACAAATAACAGGCCATTCATCAAGAACACCGAAGGGAAGGAAATAAGCAGTTAAGTGAAACATGTTTACATTAAAATCACTTATACCAATTAAAGACCATTTTTCTTTCTGTTTTTCAAACTGAGATATGTATTGTATTTTTAATTTCTCTAATTGTAACATTAAACTTTAGTGTCTTTTTCACACAAGATGATTAAGCTTTTTTTCTCACATCATCCTAAAGATTTACTTTTTTTTAAGAATATGAACAATTGCATATTTAAACTTTCAGACTTAACAGATTCTCTTATTACTTTTCTTAAAAAATTCCTCATGCAAAAATAAGTCTATTAGTCAGTGTATATTTATCTCAACCATTGTTTGTATTTGAAACCTAATTTCAAGTTATTTGTGTTTTCCATTTATCATACACCTTTGGGGCAGCTAACATGTTAAAAAGGAAGTCAATTTAAAAACAGTTTTTCATGATCAGGAAAAATAACAATTTAATGAGCAGGCAGTAAACATGTTTTGGTTGTAACTCCCTTAGAAAGAATTCAGGAAAAACACATGAATAATATTGACAGGCTTTTCTTCCATCCACTGAAGACTGGTAATGTACATTTCAGATATTAAGCCTTATAGACATCAGTCTTTAAATTATGTAATTGATATAATATTGTTAACTGAAGCGTACCTTTCACGAGACAGAATGTCATAGCTTATTTCACTGTTGTCAGCTCGTCTGAGACCTGGTCTTGATTTTAGAGGTCGTCTCCCCCCTTCTCTGTTCAGAAATGCCGGGTAGGTGTACGCACTTGGAACAAGAGGGGGGGCCATTTGAAACTCGGCTGAAAGAAAGACATTGACCAGGTGATTTACAAAACCCGTAGCCTGCAAATAATCCAAAGACATGACAAACAAAAGGAGAATTTCTACATTTTACTGTGCCTTGAACAAATAAATATGTGACAGTTTGATTTTAGTTGAATAACAGAGGAAGAAAAATTACAATGCAAGAAAACTATGATGCACTGAAACACATACGTCTCATTGCTCCAGTGAGGTACAGAAAGTAACTTTTATATATTAATAGATTTAATATCCATATCATTGATGAATAAATTATCCTATGCAATTTTATAATTATCTATAGACACTAAACATAAACTGAATGTTGCAAGAAGACTATTTACTGATATTCACACTATATTTAAAAAAGAGTTCTCACGAGAGATGGAGTAGGGAGCCGGATCGGCAATTATTCCTTCACCTTTGCTTCTCTTCTTTGCCTCTTTGGAGGCTTTCCAGTTTATGAGAAACTGCCTGGACAGTTCATTTATCTCTTTCCCATCAAGAACCTCTAGACAACAAAGTAAATAAAAAATCCACTAATTGCATGTTTCATACAGAACACAAAAATTCATCAATTGTAACTGCTGAGTTAGTATTTCTTAATCGTAGCATCTTTTCTTTTCTCCAGAAATAATGAAGAGCGAGAAGCAAACATTAGTTAAAACAGTATTCATTAACCATTTAAAACAAAGCTCTGTTTGCACAATTAAGTTTCCTCTCATGACGCTTGACCTACCCAGGGGGTTAAATCAAGAGCTACCATGATCACCATACTGAGAATTAGTTCAGTCATACCTTACCAAAGCTGCTGCAGGATTCACAGTAAGTGTGTTAAATACCAGGCAAAACTGTATACTGAATATACAAATGTGTTGATTACTGTATATTAGTGTATCATTTGAGAGAAAACTGTGGCAAATTATTAACCCGCTCCCACATACAGTATGCCCATTGAGTCTGAATAATACTCAGTATTATTAGTATCAGTAAGATTGAACTATCACCCAGTTTAAATCAAAACATCGACCCTCTGCCTATCACAAATTCCAAATGTGTCACATTGATAACCTTCTGGTTTCCAGAGGCCTCTAGTGTCCATCTGGTGAAACGTGCAATCAAGTGTTGGGCAGAAGATCCCATTTAATCCAGGCCTGTGTGTGTGTCAGTGTCCTATTTATTTATCGCATGTGAAATTAAGAAGATTATGCAATATCATAAATGGGGTAATGCAAGCAGAACTTGTATTAAAGTCACTGCAAAGAAATAGACTTTAATATGCTTTTAAAATAGAAGGGAAACATTGATGGATGAGATTACTGATACATTAAACCTTAATATTAATATTTTCCTTGGTGGTTATTCAAAATACCAAAGCTTAGTAATTATTCAAACAACAACAACAACAACAAAAATAAAATTAAACAATACTCTTCCTTATTAGTCTATTTCAGTTCTGTGTTCTGAAAATGAATAAACAGTAGCTGTCCAGTTGTTTTCTTACCGAGGGTCTTGCACACAGTTATCAGTCTGTCCCTATACTTGTGTTTATGACACACAGGGTTTCCAGTCAAATCCATTCGCCATAGCTGAGGCCACTGGTTGGACACCATCTCTAACTCCTGTCATGGAATAAGAGCAGAGGTGATGTGTTTATCAAGACAGAAACTATATCAGGCTGACAATCCTGTAACAATGAACTAGTAAACTTGTTTTAAAGTGGTATCAATGGTCATACAGACCCACCTCTCAATGATGCCACACACGGGGAGTAAGTCATGTGAAAACTTTACTTTAATTTCCTATACTTTATGTACGCTCTCATTAGCTTGCATTTATGTACTACAAAATGACAAAGAAATGCTGCACATTATAAAGAACAATTTTTAACAACTGCATCCAAAAACCGTTCAAAGGGGCAGTTTTAGTATATTTTCAAATAAAAACAAAAAAGAAAAAGCCAACTCAAAAAGCTCAGCACCACTGCAAAGCAAATTCGCCCAATTTGTAAACAGGACAGCAGCTTGCTTTAATAAATAGTGTCCCCAAGTATCAAGTAACTCACACGTTCATTCAATGCCATTTCTAGAACATGTTGCCTACAGTGTATGTTTATCTAAAGGAACATTAATCCAGGGTGGAAATATGATTACTCTCTGGACACGCTCTGATTGTTCATTGCCTTCCTGTCTCAACTAAAGTGCTTCCACTTTTCAGTCGATCTGTAATCAGTTCTAAAGGGACCCCTCTCTGCAGCACACACTCGGCTTTGATAAATGATCGTGTCAGGCCCGTCACTCAGAGGGGCTTGCTGCAAAATACTGAACAGTAAATTATATTCCACGTGCAAGTGCTAAGTGTACCTCAGCAGGCACCCCCTGGATCAGCACCAGCCCTGTGCTCGGCTAATGATGACCAGTTATGAACCTGTATTTGACCAGCGCTTCGATCTCTATCCACAGTGTCTAGCTCAACAGCACTAACTGGGTCTGCAGATAGCAATTTGTCACCCAGCTGACTGCCTGTCATAATCTATTTAAGAAAATCTATAATTTTTCCTCTGGTTCCTGACTAAATTGTGCGAAGAAGGGATTGATCTTTTGGGGTACTGTCTTTGCCGAATCAATAATGGCCAGAGGTTGTATAAATTAAAGGAGATATCTGATAAACATGAAGGACTGCTATGACATCTGCACAGCAATTAGGTACCGTGTGCAACTCAGTGCAGTCACATTTGTATTGTTTGTCAAAGTTAGCTAACTCCATAGATTTACAGAGGGGAATTTTTTTTTATAGCACATTGGAAAGTGACTGAAAATTTCAAATACAACTTCAGACTAATCCAACTAGATACATCTAATACAACTAATACATCCAATATGCAAACTTTAAAAACCATCCAGAGATTCATCCCTGTAAATAGAATTAAAAGGTTTTACAGAAGGTCAATTGTCAAGGTTACTGCTACAAGAGGAAACTAGATCTTTACTGCAAATTAATCTTCCATAAAAAGCTCTAAGTGTGTTGAAATTTGAATGTATCATTCTCTGGAAAAACAGTCTTGGAAAAAAAGAAGAAAAAAAAGCATGTGCTTGTATAAGTTGTCAGCATATAAGCCCCTTGGGAAAATCCTGCTGATTTGTTGAATAATTCTGACCCTATGTGCAAGTACAGAGACAGAGAATTTTCTGGAATACTTGCAGGGTTTGGTTGTCTAGCTCCCCACTCACCATATCATTTCACGCATCACTGGAGAATATATCTTTATTATGTAAACGTGCTCTGATTACAGTGCTTTACAGAACATTTACAGTTTTAAAAACATTTCTTATGATTTCTTTTTCAAAATCTATTTATTGGTCCACTTATCTGCAAGTCCCACTCTCTGGCTCTCATTAAGTTATAGTACTATTTGCAGATGTGGTGTACCATAAACAACCCAAATCATTTAATGGAAGATTATGAGTTTAATACAAACATACATTGCCAGTATTTTATTTTATAATTTGGTCTTCTCACGTATGTTTTGGCACTATAATAATATTAGTAGCATTCATTACATCTTCCTTTTATTTTCAAAGTTCATAAAAACTCGTGTGGTCATCATGTAATGTATCTAAGCAGATTAAAAAAATATTTCAAGATCTAATCAAATCTGTCACTTCAAAAAACAAATGTATTGTCAAAATGTATAGTTTGTTTACCTTTATATCATCAAGCTGATTGTCTGCAGCAATAAAGTGATTCAGATTCTTTAAGACAGTCAGGTCATTAATTTCATCAATACCGTTGTTGCTGATGTTCAATACACACAAAGAGTTCTGCAACACAAGTATTTTAGTTATTAGATTTTATGTATAACTACCACGATTAAAAGGTAAGTAAGTATACAAGGTAAGGCATGAGATTCTGAAAATAGGTGAAAATGTATGGAAATAAAATGATAAAATAACAAAATATAAAGCCCTTTTATTTTTAAAAAGAGGCTTTACAACTTTCAAATATAAATACACTAATAGTTAAATAATTTTTCAAACACTCATATTACATTGATGAATAATGTATTTTTTCTAAAGCAATCAAATTAAGAACATTTTCATATAAAGTACACATGACAAAAAGTCTTAAACACAACCTCACATTTTATTTTTAATACTGTATTTATTTATTATTCAAACTCATTTATTTTATCTTGTATATTACAGTGTTGTGTATTATATAAATATATAAATACACAAATAATTAAATATGTAATCTAAATATCAGTCAGAACAGCAGGAAAAGTTGCTCTTGTGAATAAAAACAAAAATCTAATTTCAGGGGTTTTAGACTGGAAGCAGCAACTTATAATTGTTTTATGACATTTCACCCAGCTGTGATATTTTGTGTTCTTGTACTTGTTAACTTGTACTTTTGTTGATTCATTTTTGTATTAGCCTGCTGTGTAGACAGATATTTATTACTTGCATTTAGGGTGGAAAAATATGTTCTGTTGAGGCATATTATTTCACTTTAATGATTAAATTAAATAGCCAGCAGACTTTGTTACCTTGTTTTATTCTGTTGAAAATGAATCAGTGTAACACTGAAATTGGGATAATTTTAGTTTAGTCAGATTCATTAGCAAGTAAAGCATTTGGATGAATCATATTATAAAGTAAATAATCCATATAAATATAGATGATATTCACACAAACACACGTAAGTTTGTATTGGAAATGCTTACATTTCATTAATAAAACAATAAGATGAAGTTCCTGTGAACCTTAATGCCTTTATTAAAGTTACACTACTAAAACTGATTATTTTTATAATAGAAGATTAATTCGTTATCTATAAATGGATGCATGTATGTAAATCAACTGAATGGATCCTTAGCCTCAGCGATCGCCCTTTCTGAAACAACATGAGCCTAGACAACAGAGGAGGAATCAGTCAGTCAATCAGCCTTACAGCGATGGCGTGGAGGGTCCTGGGATCAAACAGCAGCTTCTCTCCAGGGGGCAGCCTCTGGCTGTCGACATGCAGCTCCCTCAGGTCCTTCAGCTCCTCCAGCCCCTCCACCACGGTGATGCAGTTACCGCCCAGGTACCTGAGAGAGGCGCACAGACAGCCCTCAACACGGCACTTGCAGGACAATACACCTACATAAACTGTACTGAGAGGTTAAAGAAGGCTGCATATTCTACACCTAGTCACACACATTGAAGGAGTTTACAGGACTTTTCTACACTTACTGACACTTTTTAGAAAAATTAAAAAACTAATTTTCAAAATGTAAAACAGTACGCAAAGCTAGCATCTTAAATCTTCTAAGACAGCTGATATATTAGTGATCATATTGAAGGTTTAATGGAAAAATGGTCATAAGACTTCTAACTGATGTAGAATGTAAACAGTTTAGTATTGTGCCATTTAACTGCTTTTCCAGATGCTTAGTTTTTCAACAATGGTAATAATGCGTATCATCGGTTGGTAAGGAGGTTTCCAGAGTTTCTGGTCTATACAGATGGTCTGTTCTCATCTCAATGGATCTAAGGAGCTGCTCTTCATACTCACAGTTTGGAAAGCCGCAGCAGGAACGACAGGTTCTCTATGTGTGTAATATTGTTGTTCTGCATATACAGGTGGGTGAGGTTGGAAGCGAAACCCAGGTTGCAGATCTGGGTTATTTGATTGTCATACAAGTACAGGACTGTCAGGTTTTTGCACATAGACAGGTCATCCTACAAGAAACAAGAGATAGTCGCATTTAGTTAATTCCAGTCCAAACACTTTGTAACAGTAATTAAAAAATAAAAGCATAAAGCACATTATAAAGCTCTTAGAGAACACCTGATTCAGTAGTTAAAAATGAAGTGCTGGTTTCATAGATTAGCACTAGTCTTAGATTAATCAGTTATGTATTTTAACAACTTATGAATATTTACTAACAGTAATATACAGATACAACGGTCGACTTTGCTGCATTACATACATTGAGTCTGCGATGAACACTGGTAAGTCTGCTACTTACAATATCTTCGATGTTCTTGTTGGAAAAATTTAAGTGAGTCAGTTTCTTGAGGTACTGTCCGAGGGACTCATTTCTTTTGTTCTGTTTGTGAACACTGCTCTTAGCAATCAGATCCACATTAAGACGAACCATCATGGGTGATCTAGTGGAAATAATTCTCAGAAGTATTTTCAGCTTCAATCAAGCAGTTGTCATTGTGAAAAATGGTGAAAAAGTCTGTGAAATAAATGGGCTACAATTATAACGGCACAGTAGAAAAGCATAAAATAACATAATTAAATCAGCCTAAATCACAATGCTTAAGTTAAAGGGCTACCCGAAACATTTAAGTACACAACATAAATATAATTTTCCACTTCCATACTCATATTTCAATTTTGAAAAGCTACTTCAAACAGTATAACAAATAAACAGCAAATACTTATTTACTGGGGAAGAAATCCTTAAATAAATTTGCATTACAGGTCAAATATATTAACTATTATTATAACTAAAAACAAACATTAGAAGGCAAAGGTGGAACACATACTGGCTCAATTTGTGTTATGAGGGTTAACATATTCCCAGAACAGGAGTAGAATAAAAGGGTGTTTATTTAAATACCCCAGAGATTGTGCTGCTGGCCTGACCTACAGACATCTGAAACTCTTGAGTGCTTTTATCATGAAAATATCCCTGTGCATACGTGAGCTTCATTACCACCACACAGAGACACCACCCTGCTCTCGGGTCTCTCTATTAATTCATTAAATGAAGTAACAAAGTAAACTGGATGTAGCATAAAGGGCACTGCTGGTACAGACTCACTGGGAGAATTGAGGCTGGGTAAAGCCTTTTCTTGACCATTTATCAAAGAATGAAGACAACACACAATCACACTCCTGACACTAGAGTTTCCTACAGTTGATCGTAGGGCATCAGGGGCAAGGAGAGACTAACATGAAGGCTGATGACGGATTGAAACGGGCTTCCTGTGCCTATTCAACACCAACTAGCATCAGCAGCCCACAGCACTTCAGAGACAGGAGTCAATTAATGCAGTTTCCTGTTAGTGGGGAACAGTTCCGTACTTAAGAGTTACATAATAATAAAAACATGTAAATGTGTAGCCCAAATTCATAGAATGCAAATCAAGGAAAGTAAAGAGCTTTTTTAAACAACAAGTTTTCCCATGTAATTTTTTAAACATAATAAATGCCACATGAATAACATGTTAGTCCATCTATAAATGATACACAGATTAAAAACAAGTAATGAAGGAAATGTGGTCTTTTTTCAGGTCAGGTTTATCTAAAGTATAGCACAGGAGAATGAGATTGGCCTGCACAGAGAGCAGTGCTGAGACTGAGCACTGCAGAGTTGTGTTTCACCTTGCTGCATAATTTAAGCTTCATTTAAAGTATTTATTTCAGTCTAGAAACTTTACACTTGCATCACATTTTACTGTCATACAAAACATTGTTGTATTTTTGCTGCACTTCAAGGAAGATCGGTTTTGTACTGGTCAAAGCCTGGCTACTGCCTGCATATTTGTTGAAATGTGCATTTAGGCAACATCTTAAAATGATAGGCTATTTATAAAATGTCCCAAAGCAACATTGTTGTTTTCATCTAAAAAATGAATGAAAAAATGCATCAGAGGGTCACCATGACTGAAATACTGTCCAAGATTGTATTGGAAACTTGACATGGGAATGGACACTTAAAGTTGACCTCCTTCCACACACTTGATCATACATATTTAAGTTAATGTGTGTTATGAATTTGGGGGTATTGTCCAGAGACAGAGACCTCAGAGTTACACAAATCTCTTTCTGGAGCTGCAGCCCACAGTGGTGCACTTGTGTATTTGTGGCAGTGAGTTTCACACAGACAGAACCACACTTTGAAAGACACTAAGAAGTCCTGCCAGTCCTAACACAAACTGAAAGTAACACACACATACACACACAAATAAATAAGGTATTTATTTATTTGGCTAAAGTGACTCATCGCCAAAAGTGAAAGGAATAGATGTAGGTGTACATCCTGAATAACATGAATTATTTTCATTATTCGAGTTTTCACATTACTTGGACTGGGCCACATGCCATGGTTGTCGCCTACGTACATAAACAACCAGCTGAAGTTTAAATTACATACATATCAAGTCAGTTCATGTCATGATAATTAATTTAATATCGATTTATTAATGCGAGTCATTATTAAACAATCGCCAACTTAAGACACATTGTCACCCACACTGTCGCAATGACACATAAAAACAAACACGATTCAAAGAGAACTCGGAGCCGTTTGAAGTATGTATCCTACCTTTTAAAAGCACTTTGTACACTTTCCGTCCTTCTATTTTATGGAGGAAAACTCCAAGGCATTTCTGCGCAGGCGCACATGCGTGCAGGAGCACCTCGCGCGCCCGCTGTTTAGAATACAAGCCGAGCTGGTTGCTATGGAGAAACAGGTCGCGTTCTTGCTGCGCAGTTGTCCGCAGGTTTGCGCAGATCTGCACAATCCCTGCGATCTCATTGGTGGAGCCGCGCAGATACGCTTGAACTGCTGCTCGAGTCTAATGATGCATTAAAGGCAATTCATCAGATAAACACCAAAGCAATACATAAACTAGTAGGGTACTGTATTGGGCGATGCCCTACTAAACTTACAAAATGCCCAATTACACTAGTACTGACACTTGTTTGGTTGAAGTAATGAAAATGTACCTGTCTTTTGAAACGTGTCCACATACAGATGCATAGCAATAACTTCACCCTTTATTTTGTATGTCTGTTTGGAACATTAAATAAGCAGAGATTAAAGAGTCGCTTATTTATATGAATACGCGTTTTTTTGAGTCATGGGATATTAATATTAAATCATATGGATGCATTTTTTTAATTATTATTCTTATTCTTGCCAAATTAATAAGTTGTTGCTTTTTAAGCCTTCTGCAAAGCTGTTACTTTATTATTATTATTATTATTATTATTATTATTATTATTATTATTATTATTATTATTATTATTATTATTATTATTATATTAGAAGTCATTAAACGGATCCTGAAACATGTACTGTAATACACGCCTGCTGTCCTGTGGGACACTTTTGTCTTTTCTTTATTTAGATAGTATTTTACAAATGACAGGTCTTGACTGCCTCAAATCAAACCTTCTTCATTGCATCATACTGGTTTACTATAAGCACAAGCTTTGTAAAAGGTATATTCCAATATGTTTCAGGCTTATTAGCATACAGCCTGATAAACTCCCATGGTACCATCTCTGCTTATTCCCTGTGGGGTGAAACGCTTTTGTTTTTATTTTTTTCCACCTTGCTAGCCATCTGAGATTTATGGTGTCTCTAGACAATACCTTCACAGTGCAGCTTGGCATGGATATCTGGATGTGAAATGTTGTCTTCATGTATGCTTAGATCACATGTTGAGGTTTACCCCATCTGTTTGTTAATTATAATTGTACAGATTGTAAATATATTTACTACATATTGAATGGTGGAATAATAACCATTTACAAATTTAGCAGCTCATTTAAAACTATTTCTGTCTGGGATAAAACCCAGCACAGTTTTTCTCAGTTCATCTCAACCATCACTTCACACTGTGCAATGCAGTAATCTTCTGACACCTAACTTTAGATATCATAAAACCATTCTAAACCAATCAGCTGTTAAACAATACTTTCTACAGGTATTTTCTTGAAGTATTCAGATGTTTTGGACAATTTTACCACTTTTACCTTGTAAATACACTTATTTTGGTATACAAATGATTTTGTGTGGAATCTTTTACTAAAGACACTCTCAATTAACCAATATATGGAACACCCAGATATTTCAATGAATACCTTTATTTTTCAATCTCATTTTGCAAAAGATTGCAAAAACAGAGAAATAGCAGTACTGTTATTAATACTATTGTCACATTCCAAGCAAGTGGGGCATGCCAACTTGAAAAAATACATGACGAATTGATACACAGTCTCAGGCCATTACTCAGAGGTGAAGCAATTCCACATCCCAACACATTCTTGTCAATGCTTTATTAGACACAACTAGAAAAATAAATATTTTTAAATATGACTAAAATTAGAGGAATGGGCTAGTTAAAGCTGTTTGTGATTATAAAGGATACAGTGTCCTACAATTTAAGGATGTGAATTAATTTCCTTTCTAATACTAGAATGTCATCCCAGCTAAACACTGGCCCAAAGGTAATTGGATCTAAAATAAATATTGGAATTCACAAAGGAAATGGTAGATTAATTACTTTAGAGTTTGAGAAAAAATTAAGGAGTGTGTATACTCCTTTTATGGATTATTTCTGTACTCACTTAAAAAGGCAAGGAAACATTTAAAAATCAATACAGTTATAAAGCTGGCATGCATATGAAAAACCCTTACACAAATGTACCAATGACGATCAGACATAGACATAGTCTTTAAAATAATGGCACTTTTCGGTTGTAAATTGAATAGTTTGTAGAATAAAATATAGTGTGTGCAGTTGTAACTAGATATTGTAGTATTTTAAGAGCCTATTGTTTTAGAGGGCGTTTCACGCCCCACAAGTCGATACAGATGTTTAAATTGGATAAGCTTTTGTTACCATACTTGACATCTTCATAACTTCTTAGTAAGTAAAATGTTAATTCTCATCTCATTCATGGATTACCATTTGACCCCTTCCTGAAAAACATCTTTAAAAAGAAAACCTTACTATAGCAAAGGTGTCAGGATGTTAAATGGGAAATCAAAATGACAGATAGATAGCTTCATCCACTCTTGTGACATAGGATATAAAAAAATGCTGAACAACCAAACACAAACATTTGGGTAGGGTGTGGAGGGGATAATCTCTAAAATAAAAAAAATAAAAAATAAAAAAATAAATAAATAATGATTCTGTGGCACTCTTTGTGGTAATATGATATGAGCCACCAAAATTTCACAATAAGGAAAAGAAAAACATCCACCAAGATAAACTTTTTAGTGTGTTTTCCTTTTCTGTTTGAATAATTTATTCTTATATATGCTGGACTCATTGGCTTGAACCACACTGAGTTGTGCAGTGTTTAGCCTCCTGTCAGCTAGCTGTGATTGGAGGTTGTAATCTGATCACAAGCAGTCCAGGACACTGACAAACTATTGTTTCCAGGATTTAAAGACATCATAAAAATAGCCTTTGAGATGCATTGGAAGTACAAGTGAAGCTGGAGCTCCTGACACTTAGGATGTGTCCACCTGTCAATCACTGTACTTTCAAGCTCACGTGTGCCCCTGTCTTTAATTAGGACTAGGGTCACTGGGAAACAGTGTCAGTCTTTTCCAGGCTTTCAACATTACAGTATTATTAATAACAATTCAGGCTTTTTTTAATTATTTTTTTGACATGGCAGAAAAAGATTGTATATTGTGTGCTATCAAAACCTCCCTTTGTTACCCCATTAACTAATTGAACTGTTTAACCATTAATGTTGCACCTTCATCATTTACAATATTGACATTTTCATTCCTCGCTGTTACATGGCATTTTACTAAATGTATTAAACCTTTTCAGATATTTATTTACAGTTGAAAGCTAAATTAAACTATTTTTGCGATGCTATTCCTTGGTTACATTGGTGTAAGCAATATTAAGGAGCTTTCTGAGATCAAATTTGTAAGTTTTGTTTTCTATTGGAAAATTATAAAAAAAAAACGATTTCAACACATTACTTTAGTATAGATAAAAACTCTACAGCTCACAAATTGATACTAAACGTCAATTAAAATTGTGTGCCTACATTCTACTCTGACAAGTTGATTGCTTTGTGTGCAAAGTTGGATTTGTATGAACAACAGTATCTTTACAGTAATGAACACATTTCACAGTGGCATTCACGACCAGCAAAGAGAAATACACCTTGTAAAGATATGCATTACAAAATGAAACGTGTGTGTATATATATATATATATATATATATAGATGCACTAATGTAAAGTTATACTAAGATAAACAATATGTTTGGTCTTATTTTAGTGATTGGATGTTAAATCTGAACTTTGACCCTCACTTCACCACACTGAAAAACCAAAACACCATAAAACACAACCAACGCAACCTATAGCGCCGCAGCTACCGGGAATTAAACCAGCATCCAGTGCTTCTGACAGCACCACACAAATACACACGGTACCAAGTATCTTTATCAGTTTGGGCCTTTGAGTGAGTCTGGCTTTACAATTCAATTGCCTTATGAATCTAAGTGTAACTTTACTATAATTTAATAGACCATTGAGCTCTTGGCTATGCAAGCTCAGCAGTGACCCGTGGTATTGTTATATCATGTCAAACAACTGGCTTCCTGTGACTGAGTGACTTGACTCCATTTATGCATGCCGAATATTTGGAAGGGAGGAAATGTAGCGCTGCTGTTTTTTTCAAAGTTTCCCTCAAGGGCACCGAACATTTTTTTTCAGCCAGTCACTAACATGCTTGTTGAGATTTTTTTCTGACTCCAAAGTAAACACAAATGCTACCAAATATCTTCAGCCCTTTTTGCATAGTTGTTCCATTGGCCACAGTCTAATAAGAGGCCTACTGAAAAATAGCCATTCATCATTACTCCAACTTATCACTCCTTTGATGGGAAAACACAACCCCTGCAGCGCTCTCTTTGCTTACTACAGGGTGGCTTTATTTATTATTGTAATACATGTCATTTGATTTAAGGTAATGAATTACACTGTAATTGAAGAAAGGGGGTTGTAATGGGAAACATCCCAGAAAATGTATTAGTTACTGTGCAATTTTTCAATAATCCATCATTTCTATTTTATTTTGTTGTGTTTTGTGTTATTTTTATTAGTCAAATATTAGTTTGTTCGCAAATTATCTTTTTGTGGTCACAAACACATTACATACACTATGTGAAAAATGTTAAAGAGAAATGTGTTATTTTGTTTGAATATTTCCTTATCTTTCTCAAATAAACAATATACAATATGTGTATTTGGTCCAGACAATTTTCTTTCTGACTGTAGAGCAGAAAGACAACAGTATGGGTACTGATTAAATATATATAATCCTTCCAGTTGTTTTCTGATGAATGAATGCCCAGATAATCATTTTATATTTATTTATTTTTTAAACATTTTGACATCTTAATTAACAACCAGGCAGGAAAATCATCATCCTACCAACACCCACGTTTGGCCCATAATTGGTGGGGGTTAATGTTAAAAAAGACAAGCATTTTATGTGAAATAGAGGACAGTTTATTATGGATTGAACATGTATAAATGCGAAACAAATATTAAGTGATAGTTACAGTACAAAATTAAGACTTATTTGATCAAATGAATCTTACATTTATGCAGGATGGCTGTATGATATGAGGAGCAGCAGAGGTAATCTGAAGCTCCCATGTGCGAATAAAAATGTTTATGAAGTTGATAGAGATAATTCATCACATTTGCTATTACTACTCCTAAAGCTGGATGTAAGCAGTAAATACTGTTTAGAGAAAACAAATGTAAACTCAGTCCTGGTATCTCTTGATAGTTATTTATTAGGAATAACAGGGCAGTATGATGGATATAAATTCCTTCATTGAAACTTATTAGTTCATTAACATTGTACTCTGGCTTGCACATCAATGTATCCCTAACACACAAACCCTTAACTGCATTGCATTTTAATATGTATTACACATATAATTTGTCTTCCAATAATCTGGTTCCATGGTTGATCTTGAAAGATAAAAAAAATAAAACAAAAAATTGAAAACTATTAAGTAATAGTAAAAATATTTCGTGCCAGTTTTTCTGTATTTAAAATATTTTAAAATATGCAGAAATATGAAGGTTTCTTCAAGCTGTTTCGATAAAGTGCAGACATGAAAAATGAATGGATTCCAGTGTGCATGGCTTAAGTTTCTGTACTGCATCATTGACACACTGGTGCTAAAGGAATTTGAATCCTGAAGGATTGTGTACCAAATAAAGACAACTTGCCCAGATCCTTTGGTGGAGAAACGTTACGTACATGCCAACCTGTGTTTATGTTTGAGCAACTGCAGTGACTGAGTTTATTATTCCATTATGTAATGCTATGACTGGCCAAAATTTAAATGACTGTTTGAGGGTTTTGTTGTAAAGAAAAGTAACCATGGTCTTTGTTAAAGCCTTAACTTGTGTGTGGAGAATAGTCTAGCCACAGCCAAATAATCAAAGGGAATAAAAACGTCACAGCTGTCATTACCCATTACTCATTAACCCAAAGGAGAATACATTTCAAAAGAATGCTACCATTTACAAAAAGAAAAAAGCACTAATCTAAACACAACACATGAAGTACTATTATTTGTAACAATGTGTATGTACATGCTAACTAGAAGACAAATACATTGTTTTGTTTTTTAATCTTAAGCACAATTCAGGTACATTTTGCCTATGAACAGAACATTTTTAAAAATGTTTATATATAAAAAAAAAATTCAACCGGATTACAAAAGGTTATGCAGAATACATTTAATGGTACAATTTAAAAACAAGTCTACATTTTACTTATTTAATAGTAAGCTAATTTGTATGAAGCTTTTTTAATATGACCTTTGATTATATGTTTTGTAACTAGTATGAATATTTTCAAACACAAGATTATACACCAGGAGAAAAAGATTACAATAAAAATTTAAGAATGTAAAATGTGACCATGGATATTTGCAGTTTCCATTAATATAAATAGGCTGATTCTGCACAAGTTAAGAGTAAAAATAGGTAATTTGTTAAACTTTATATTACTGTCATTAACAGACAAACGATCAAAAGCTTTCCTTTGAAGTCTCGTCTTATTTGGAGAAAATATCTTCAAGATTCCAATGAATTAGAAATCAGGACATGAATAAAAAACGCTGTTTCTGTGGCACAGCACACCTCTTCAGTTTGAATCAGACTGCTGTATATATTGCATGTGTATCTAAGAATCTATATCTCATCCCCACCACCATACATTGATCCACTGCTGGATGAAAGCCTCCGCAAGATGTTTCTTCTCTACACATACTGACACAGAATACCAAGATCACCACCTTATTTTAATACTGCAATCTAAAAACGCAAACAAGAGCTCTGGTAAAACATTTATTTATTTTGTGCAGGTAGAGGCGAATACATGTCATGAAATACAGTACTGCTAAGTCACACAGGAAAAAAATCAAGAGGGGAAACTTGAAAATGTACTGAGTAAGTGCAAACTACATCAAGGCAATAGCTCACACATGGCTGCTTCGGATACTGAGTATTATTGAGCAGAATTAATGGAAGAATACGTTTGGTTCATCCTCTTCCAACGTGAAGAGTCCAGTAAACAAAAAATAGGACATGAAAAAGAATAAAATAACTATTGAGTGATCTGTCATCTCCTGCTTTGCGGTCTTCATGGTTAGTTGGTGGAGGTGTTGATTTGATTGAAGAGCTTGTCCTTAATAACTTGGGACATCAAGCCATGGATAGCTTCTATGGTAGTCTTGCAGCTACAATTTAAGCACAAAGCAAGAGTAAGACAAAGGGGAGGAGATGACAGCTGAAAAGAGAGATGCAGGTAGTTTGAAAAATAATAAGCTGGACAGCTTCCAATGAAAGTTTGACTTGTTAACTGAGCGTCTTGAAACAATTATGAAAAAAAAATGCATCTTAAAAAATTGTAACATCTAATAAAGCCCTTGGAATTCATATTTTACCACATTTCAAAGTAAAAATCTATTATGTGGATTTACATATTTAGTATTTATCATGAATTTGAAATACCAAAAAAAAAAAAAAAAACTATATAAAAAAAAATAAGTTAATATATTAGTGACAAAAATAAATAACAAATCAAACAAAAATAATCTTTCCAACTACAAGAAAAAAAAAAATCCACCTATTTTTTATCTAGTCATTACAGACTACCATAAATATTGTTTCAAGTTATCTGTGAAAACATGTTCAAAAGTAAATTGTATTGTAACACAAAAAAAATAAACAATTTGTGTCAAATGACAAAGTATATATTTGTTGTAAAAATACATTTAAACAAAATGTCAGGTCATTTGATTTTCAATGTTTATATAATAAATTGTTCTTCAATAGAATGACAGAAATATGAACAGACAGGTGACGACAAATCCACGCTGAAATCATAAAGGGTATTCAGAGATTCCTGAATAGCGAGGTATTGTGCTATACAAAGCTGTGAAGTGCGAGGGTGGGTTTCTGTGCATTGCCATACCTGTCTCTTGTTGCCTTGGCTAATTTATCTTCAGACTTCCTGTCATGAGTATCTAAGCCCAGCATGAAGCTTCCTCTGCCCAGCTGGGCCTCCGACTGCTCCAACTTTTCAGACAAGTCGAACACTTGGCCAGTGGTGTAGTCTGAATTCTGCGGCCAAGAAAGACGAGAGCAGCGTCAAAACAGCTGCATCATTTACTTCAATGGGACATTATTAAAACACCCACCATTCAACCAATACACATTAGATGAGAGGACCCATAAATGAAAATAGAACTGGACTCTTTACATTTTGCCCGTCAAATCATTGCAGGTGGTCCTTGGAGATGCATACAGCATTGGTGGACTGGGATAACAACATTTCTTACAGACACTAATTTAAAATGCCCTCAAATAATGCCATGTTTCTTTTTAGTGCTGGTATTTCTTTTAAGTGGTGTAACAATTAGTACAGTATAATTAAAAGAAACTGTACAGTAGTTAAAGGCACTAACTTTAAATATTTACTCAGGAATTTTAACATTAATTAAACCTACTTTTTAACTGGCAATGTGTTTAAGTAAAACCACGATCCTGCTGTTTGCTAAAGGCGAGGCTCTGTATTTCATGGGCAAGAAGTCACAGCTAATAAAAACTGCACAATGCCTAAGACTACTGTGACAACATTATCATTTTTAAGGCTCTTCAAGGCTCCAGTCTATTGGCTTGTCTTAGACGTCAGTCAATTTGTCTTCATCCAAACTTACGGAGGGCACTGTTTGGTTTGTCTGTAGCCTTTAGAAACTGCTCAACAAAACAGGAGACTGAAAGGTGCGTTAACAATAGCAGTTTACTTTGGGTTTCCATCTCTGGCATACAGTGGCTAATGCAAATGATCCGTGGTGACTCCAAACAGTTTATCACTTGCTCTAAAATCGTGAGGGACCTTTTTCACTGAGATTTCTAGATTAAAAGGTTAATTAAATTTGCAGTTTGGAGGTTTTTACACTGAGTAACGGAGTCTAATAAGAACACTGATCTGTAAGTATATTTAACATAATTCACATTAGATATTACCTTTTATAATAAGGTATTAATAACATTATGTAAATGGTATAATAATTATGCAAACTCTATCCATTAACCTTGATTTTTAACCTCTGAAAAAGCAGTTAAAAAACAGTCTCTTACTCTGGAATAGAATCCTTTGTGTTTTTATTAAACTGAAGAGACACTCTACTCTTCAGATGTAAAATCTAATGTTATTGGTACTTACAGTAAGCAGACTTGAAGAACTGAGTGTGTTGACCCAATATTTGTTCCAAAGCAGTTCTAGCAATTTGCGATCCAGGGAAGACTTGAAATAAGTCACCTCCAAAGCATAATACCTAGAGGCAAACAAACCATTTATAACACTAGCTCCTTAAGAGTTATAGAAGAGCGGTCTTCTGTTGTCTACTTAAAAGTTGGTTTTAATTACATCACATTTTTATATACAAAGGTGATACACTCCTGCAAAACCCTCCCATCAATAATGTAACAGTCTGGTTTGTTTTACATCAATATCTTTAAGACATGAGGAAAATAGTAAATGTGTTCAAAAAGCTGTTTTTTCACATAGGGAGAAAAAATAAAACATTTAAAATAAAAAATAAAAACATTTTTTCCCTGACTTACTGTTTGCAATGGACTCCAAAGTCTTCAATTTTATTCAGTGGGATTGTCTGATACTCTGAAGGACCTTCATCTGGAGGTTTGTAGCCCTAGAAAAATAAAAGGCAAAATTAAAGGGCTGGTATGAATATCAATACAATACAAATGCTCTTTGCTTACTTGTCAGGATCCCCAAACGACTGAATATATTTTCCAAAAAACTGATAGGTTTATCAGGAATTGACTGTGCTAGAGGTCACAAGGTCAGTTCCTATGATGCTTTAAGAAATTTCAGGAAGAACATGTTTACAGTCATAAAAAGTTAAAAATTACTCCCCAGAACACAAATTTAGAGAAACTGAATGATGCTCAAACATTTGGTGATCTTCACAAGTAAGCAATAGTATTAATAATTACATCGATAGGTTAATAGTAGCCCTTTGACCACCTGCTTCGTTTCATTATTTACACATGTTCTGGGCCAACCTCATTTTCATCCTCTAGCACTGGAAATCCACCATATTAGTTTTCATTAACCTCAAAATAGCACAGACTTGTGTTACACTCTGAGAGACATTAGTTTTGAATGGGTACAGGGAGGGATCTGTCTATCCTGGTTATACATTAGTATTTTGTGTATTTATACTTCTAAACTCAGCCATGTAAATTGCTATTGCAAAATTGAAATGTATGAAACTCAAACTACATACTTCAAACTTACAAGCAAAAAGTTGTACAGAACTGTCAGCAGTGATAGAAAGTCATTAAAACTCCTTTCAGACATGTTACATAATTTAGAAAAACATCTCTGAACCACAATGTCTTTCCTAAGTAAAGAGTTTAAATGTTTTGTGTAAACTAACTGTCAGGATCCTACATGAAAGGAACCTGTTCTGCACTTCAACAACATGGGCTAGAACATTTACATAGCTCTGAATATTGCCTAATGTAGACAATCAAAAAATGACATGTTCCGTTACAACTGTCATAATTGTTCAATGTCATTGACAGCTACACACAAAATGTAATTAATCACATTGAATACCACACATTTTCAACAATTTCTAGTAATTTTCTTGACTGGTTAAGAAACTCAGGCAAAGTTACTTCTGTGTTCACGGTCGACTGGGGTTTGTTACCTTAGGATACGTTCTAAAGGCCCCAAGATTAACTTTTCCAGCAGATATGGTTCTGGTTGGGTCAATCTAAGGAGGAAAAAGGAAAGCATTTTCTTTGAACAGGGATAGATTTTTTTTAAACACCTTGTACACTCTACATGAAAAACATAAGGTTTTAAAAACACTCCTATCAAAACCTTTGTTAAGAGTTAAACATTAATTAAGACTGTCTTTGTTGGTATGTGTGAGAGACTTTACCTACACAGATAGATCATGTTTTAATATATTTGTTACATACATTAATTTTTCGTCTAATTATTAGACTATGCTGTGGTCTGTGTAAATACCAATAAGTAGGTTTTGCGTTTTTTGTTCTTTTTATGATGCAACCAGAGTTTTTACCCATTATTAAAGTACTTTTAACCATATCTTTTTAACATAAATTTAAGCCTACAGTACTTACAACGACAGCAACAAAAGGCTCCTGAAACTGCTGATTGAGCATCTGAGTGCTGACATCGATTCCAGAGAGCCAGCAGCCGTAGCCAGGATGACTGTGATACCAGCCAATAGCGTTTTCAAGCCGTCCAACCTATTTATTAATCGCAAAGAATACATTACTAAGGATAAGCACAGTGAGCACCTAAGATATTCTGCCTAAAACATATGAAGCATTTTGTATACCTTATGCAATGTATTTTCACCTCCGCTTAAAGCGGGTCAATTAATAAATATAAAAAAAAGTTTTAAACTAAATAAATAAATAATATATATTAAAAAAAAAAAAAAAAAAAAAGCAGGTTTCCCCATAGATAAAACACTAAGTGCATTGTCACTGTTGCAATACCTTCATCCAGCAGTGGACCGATGTGTATATATAAATACACATATACACACAGTGCCTTGAAAGAGTATTCAGACCCTCTCAGTTCTCACATTTTGTTGATTTAAAGATTACGGTCATGACACTTTGAAGTTGGAATTAAAATAGATTATATATAAAAACTATTCCACACATTCACAGCAAAACAAAAAGAAAGAAGTAAATGGAGAAATAAAAATAGAAAAGTCATGGCTGCATAAATATTCAAACCCTTTGGTGTGGCAAAGCTAAATTAATTCAGGTGCAGAAAATGACAGTAACGAGCCACACAATTAGTTCAATGGCCTTCGTCTTGTGTGCAATAATAGTGGTTCTCATGATTTCAGAATAAAAACACCTGTCTCTGTGAGGTTCCTTGGTCAGGCAGTGAATTTCAAGCAAAGACTCAACCATGAAGGACAAAGGGCTTTCAAAGCAAGCCAGGGATAAAGTAATTGAAACGCACAGGACAGGAAAAGGGTAAAAAAAATATATAAATGTCTCTGAATATCCCTGTGAGCACAGTTTACCCAATCATCAAGAATTGGAAAGTTTATTATACCACCCAGACACTGCCCAGAATTGGCCGTCCCTCCAAACTGAGCAGCCGGGCAAGGAGGAAACGGGTAAGGGATGCCACTGTGAGGCATGAAAGAGTTTGAAAGAGTGACAGAGTTCAATGGATGAGATGGGAGGAAATGTGCATCAGTGAACCATATCCAGATTACTTCACAAAACTAGCCTGTATGGCAGGGTGGCAAGAAGGAAGCAATTACTTAAAAATAAGACATCTCAAAGACCACATGGAGTCACAACAAAGCACCGGAGTGATCCTGCAAAAATGTGTTGTGTTCAGATAAGACCACAATTTTACTTTTTGGTCAAATTCCAAGCGTTATATTTGGTGGAAACACAACACAGCGCATCTTGCAGGCGACACCATCTCTACTGTCAAGCCTGGTGGTGTCTGCAACATACTATGGGTATGTGTCTCCTCAGCAGTGACTGGAAAGCTTGTTGAAAGAAACTTGACAGAGCTTGAGCAAATCTGACAAGCAGAATGGGCACAAATGGCACCCAGCCGGTGTGCAAAGATGGTAGAGACTTACCCAAAAAGACTTGTGGCTGTAATTGCTGCCAAACGTACTTCCCCTAAGTATTGAGTTGAGGGATCTGCATACTTATGCAATCAACATATTTATTATTTTTCTCTTCAGCTTTTGCTGACATCCACCATAACTTCTTACCCTTACATTTGTCAGTTTAAGCATGCAAGTCTTAAATAAAATATTATGTTCAAAAAAATGTGTATGCATCGTTTTGTATTTTTGTTTCAAATGGGACATCATAGGAAGGGTCTGAATACTTTTGCCCGGCACTGTATATTTTGAAATATGGCCAGAGTGTGAAATAGTCCTGAAATGTCCAATCATAAACCCTTGGGTAAACATTTACAGGACTGTGGTATTTATGATGGCAGAGATCCCCACACCTGTTTTGCGTTCTCTATGTAAGCAGCCATGTACTCGTATGCAGCTGCCTGGGCATTGACACGGGTCTCAGTTCCCTCCACCGGCAGGGCAAAACTGTCCATGATGTTCATAGTCTCTCCATCCACCTTTCCCAGCATCAGCCCCATCACCTCCAGGTTACCCCCGGACCTTGCGTGCATCACCATCTTCAGAAGAGCCAGGGCGGAGATCTTGCAGTATTTGAAGTAGTGATGACTGAGAAAAGGAAAGATATAGTTACACCTGAAAATATCCACAACCTGCATTGGAAACAAAATTATTTCGCAGATTAATTTAGTCAGATCAATACTGTTCTTTAACCCTTTGACTGCCACCCCACTGATGTCTAGTTCAGTTCTGCGTTCAATGTTTGACAGTTGCATTGCATCTGGTTTGCACGAAATAGGTCAGTAATTGGTTTAAATCTTACCCTCTCCCTGCAGTGAATGTCTCAATTTTTAATAAATACCAAATAAAAATCCGGACACAAACAGCTCGAGGTCCAAAGTATAAACCAAACTGAAAACACTACAAAGGACTCATTGGGATACAGTCAACAAGAGGCCTTCCCTTGACTTCACCTCCTCCGAAAGATACCCCCCCCACAAAAACATGTGCACATTTACAAACTCACTCTTTAGTCCAGGGCTTTGCGGCCAGGATCTCCTGCTGCTGTTTCTTGTCGTATTTATAAATTTCATCAATGCTCTGCACTTCCTGCATGCTGTTGGAAAGCTCCCATGTCTTCTGGGCCATACTGGTCCCGGCCATTTTCCCAAAACGATCCGTTTTTGCGATCTTCAGAGGAAAGTTATGGTTCTTTTTGCCATGCAGGGCAGCAACAACAATCCAGCAAGCGTCTTCAGTTTCGATAAATATACACAACAGTCTATGCAAAACACAGACATTTAGCAAGACCCAAAAACACAGACTAACAGAGCCGCCATGACACCAGCATGTTCCATCACCGACAGCAGGGGCGGTCTAAGATGATGGACAACCACACAATCGCTTGTACTCCACCACTACGATTTAAAACACAAACAATATAAATGACGGATGCACTTTACTCAACAAAAACATGCACAGAGCTCATTATATAATTTTTGTTTCATTTTAGTTTTCTTTTAATCGTGTCACTAGAATGGTACAGTCCAAGCTGCATTCAGACATACGGGGACGTTTTCAAGGGAATAGAGACACCTACTGGTCAAGTGTGGAAATGTATATACATAATATATAGTCTAGGTTTTGAAAAGGCTGTGAAATGTATATTATTAATCAAAGTACCTGTTTGTTACCTGCTGTCTAAAAAAGGAAAATAAAATACAATAAAATAGGGAATATATAAATACCGCTACATGCATTATATTTGATTCCACCTAAAAACCGAGACCTACAGTGCGTCGGGCCTCCAGGCCACAGAGGGCGCACTCTTATTTCGTGGCGCTCGGCGGCTGTGGAGGAACTCGCCGGCGTGTCTTTGCCGCGGCAGTCGGCCGTCGTTGTTTAATTGCCGTTGAGTGGGCCGGGGCTGGTCGCTGCTGCTCGCCGGGCGGTTGATGGAGGTGCATCTCTGAACGGGGTAGGAAAACGGGCTCCTCCGCACCGCCGGGCTAACTGTCTCAATGCAGTGTGCGGCACTGCAGTGTGGACGGGCAGGATAAACTTTCTGTTCACGGACACTGCCCGCTCCCAATTGCAGGGTAAATTGACGTGGTTGTGCGGCGCTGGTGCTTCCACACTAATTCAAATATATATATTTTGCATTAACGGCATTTTGTTTGAGTGTAACAGTCCGGTCGAGGCGTTATTGCCCCGTATCTGTGGCGCCCAGTTGCGCTCAGACACAGGGTTTGTGTTGCAGACTGACAGGATTCATAGGCGCAGTTAGTGGCAAGTGAGAGGCGCCATGGTTTTGAATTTGAAGGAAGATATCCATAATGTTGTGAATTATATGCTTTGTTTTAAGTGTAAATGCTAGGTGTTGTGAAACGAGAGGCTTCAGTTTGGCCTACACGTTTGTGTACAGTGGTTGCCTAACAACGAGTGTTAAAGGGACAGTGCAGCGTTTTGGGTTTTCATTTCTCATTGGAAGTCAATATATATATACAAAGTATCCTACATTTTGAACAATGAACTGTCGCTTTACACGTTTATTTGTGTTTTGCAATTGAACCCAGCTTGCTTTTGCGTATTTAGTAAGTCACACAGAATGGGTGTAAGGTGTATTGGCATAATCCAATTTCTAGCAACATCTATGCGAATATATCAGTCAGAGGCTCCTGAACAGCTGGTAAACAACATGCTTGTGTGTTTAGTTCACACTGAGGGATAAAGAGCACATTCTGTAAGAGATGTGCATGTTAAGTGAGGAGGAGAGGGGCTGAATAGATGCACTGAAGATTTAAACTGCGAGTCATTAAGAGAATGATATGCACTGATTAAATTGGTTTCTGGAACATGAATTTGCTGGCAAAGCAGTTTGTAGTAGCTTTAGGAAAAACCTTTGTAGGGTTATAACTCACACAGAGGTCAGTGTACTCTAAATCAATCAATTAAATGCAGTGTGATTAATATTCTATTGATGTATCTATCTATATGTGTGTAAATATGTGCATGTGTGTGTACAAGAACATCATTTACTGCAGTACAGTTTATATCACTCTTTCCAATAACAGTGGCAGGGTTATAGTACATTGCTTATTTACATTGCAAACTACTTACCTTGAGTGACTCATCCATTTTCTTTAATTGGATTAATCATCTTGTTGGAGTCATGCATCCAAAGGGTATTGGGAAGAATACTGCTTAGCACTGCAAGAAGCTTCACTGTGTGGAAGGGAAGGCTATTGTATAAATCTTCTCCCCGTTTAAGTGGAGTGAACTGTGTTTCTGTACAGAAACTATTTACAGCCATACTTATGGGTGAAAGTGCTGGGTTAGGGATGTTATGTTGCATTGTAAGCACTGATTAGAGTATTTGCCCATTTCACTACACACTATGTTCTGCATAAAGGGAAAATGTACACATTTTAATATTAGGGTTACTACATTATTTAAACTTGTTTTTAAAGTGTTTTTGGGGAAACAAAATCTCTCCCTGCAAACCTCTTATTAAATTGTTTAACCAGTGCAGGGGCAAGATACCTTACTTTAGACAGGATTGCATGAACATTAATTTATCATTTGACCTGGCCAGTTGAGCTGAATTTACATTTCTTTTCTGCTTTTGAAACAGGAGTTAAATGAAAATGGATGATGAACTTGAAAACTTTCTTGAAGAGCAGAAAGCTAAAGTGGCTCAAGAAAAGGCCAGCTTGGAACAGGACCCTCCTTATATGGAAATCAGGGTAAGCTCTGCTGTTTTGTGAGGGGATGCTGTACTGTTTTAAAAGAAAACCACAACAACATACATATAGCTGTGGGAGCTCATTACATTTGTGAAGTATGAGTGATATGTTTTTGAGGGTTAAAGTAGATTTAATTATACTCAGATTATTTGTGTGTTCTTGTTTGCAGAATGATCTAATTTGTAATATACTAGTAATAATAACAGTGACACAATATATGTATGAAATCTTTTATATAGTATTGTTTTTAACTCATAATTTCTCTCACATTTCTGCATTTCTCTTACTTTTTTATGCTTCAGAGGGATTAATTTGTAAATGTTGTCTTACACATTCCTTGTGTGCTCACAAAGACGGGTAGTCAGTTATTCTATAGCATCTGGAAAAGGTATGTTAAAATCTCTCCTGAATAAAAGTATTCTATTTAATTTGATTTGAAAATGTTTCCAGTCCTTGAGTTTGGACTTTTCTGGTTGCTGTGGAATAACAAGCTGAACTCTAAAGTGACAGAATTGAATAGGGTAGGCCTAAATACCAAGTAAATGTCGGCACATTTTAAGCTATAAAGATTCCCATTCCATAGCAATTTAATGCTTTTCAGGTTCTATGAGCTGTAGGATCTTTCATAGATTATAATCATGAAGCAGGGAAACAGCCAATTTAAGGTAAGCTGAACTTGTCTGTTGCAGTTTTGCTTAAAGTAAGATAAGGATGAAGTATGTATCACTCTTGTCTTATCCTGGTGTGTATATTGTAAATCCTGAAATTGATTAAACTGCTATGTAGTGACGCCTTTGTTTCCCTGTTTGTGGATGAAAATATATTTATGTAGATATGCAAGGCATAAAAAGAAAATTGCACTATGATTTGTGAATTCTTATACTGTCTTTAGGATATATACAGTATCGGGTGATACTGAACCAGTAGACATACCAGTTAATTCAAACAGGAAAGCATGAGTTGATTATACGTCCTTGATTCATACTTGCAGCCTGACAGGTTGTCAGAGACTCTAGTCTGTTGAAGCTATCTTCAGCTTCTCATACACATCCTTAAATAAAACTGAGGACTCGGCCTCCACCAGCAGGAGGAGAGAATCAATGTAGGTGCCTCGCGGCTCGCGCTTTGTCAGAGGTGCAGAAGATTTCAGCTGACTTTGATCCTCTGTTTTCCACACATCTTGGCAGCCTAGTTGCCAGCTCCCGGTGACTTACCGTCTGTATGCAGTCATTTATACAGCTCCTGGTCCTCAGCATTATGATCGCTTTATGATTGCCTATGTATCGTGACCTGGCTGACTTACAGAAAGCGCACATTATGCTGAGATTGACTCTTAGATGTACGTTGCGTCAAGCATTTTCCAGTATTTTTTTTTACTACTGTCTATTGTAAATATGCGTGTTGTCCATCTTTGTGAAGTGTTTCCATGGATGCTCCAAAAATGCAATCTTTATCAGACTTCACCACTGCCTTGAAGTGTTGAAGCATTCTGTAGCACATGTATCGATGTGTATGAGATGGGAATGTTGTAGTAAGGATTGTTCTCAGCTTACATCTTGTCCCTGTGTATTGACATGATTCAGGAGGCATGGTGTGCCACTAAATATTTTTATAAGAATTAACAAGTGTGATTTTTAGCAATAAATGGCATAACATGTATGCTTTGAATACATTTCATGATAGATTTATCTTTAAATTGTAACATGAGTCCCTGTATTGCATTTTGTATGACATCATGAATTACACAAGAAGTCTCAACCCTACTTCAAAGCAGCCTCTCATGGTCGCCATTTTATACCGGAACTGTGTGGAGTAAAGACAGAGCCGTGATTTAGACCTGGGAGAATATTCAGTCAAACTGTGTTGAAGAACCTGAAGTGAATCTTATGTTTTAATCTGAAAATCAATTGGTGTAATTAACTTCCAAACTAACTATACCAGTATGGCACAAGTTGAGCTGAACACATCAAAGTTTCTACCATTGATCTGCAGTTTGAGGAATAGCAAATATGGCCTTTTTTATTTTACTAGGAAAGTCCATAAATAAATGCTTTTGAAGCTTATTTTATTCTAAGGACTGATTGACATGTCATTTTACAGACAAAGGCTGACAATGTGTACAACTCCAAGGTTAAGGAAAATCTTCCTCCTCATAAGCACTCCTCAACCCAGAAACCACACATTGACCAAGCCAAAGGTACTCTTTCCTTTTGCCACATGTGATGTGACTTTATAATATTTTAATGACTGTATCTTTCAGAAAAACATATTACTTGATGTGCTCTCCGTCTCATCCATTCCAACAACGGACGAAAGTATTGATACATTTGTTGTGCCCCCCCCCCTCTCTTGAAAGGCTTTAGTATGAATTGTGCTTTTTGCCACAACTGTAGAAAGCAGTCACAATATCTTTTCCTATTTTCAGATGAAAGCTTTGGCTTAAGTTTGCCACTGGGAGAAGAATATGAGAGGAAGAAGCACAGACTTAAACAAGAGCTCCGTCATGATTATAGACGCTATATGGCTCAGGTAACCTTGGCTAACCTGTCAATATTGAAAGCAAAACAAATTATATCTGCTGATTTGAGTAATAATAATGTTTTTCATTATCAGTGTTGTGTCATTTGTTTATCTTTCTAGATATGATACTTTAATAACAATTTTTCTTATGTTTGTTGACTCAGTGTTACTGTCTTCACCATTTTCCTTGTAACTAGCAGCAATTAGTTCAAGACAGAAGAAAGGTAGGGTTTTCATGGTCTTTTCCAGCTGGCTTTTAATCATTTAAGCAGTTACCATAGGAGCATAGTTTCAGCAGTTTGCTTAATAGTGCTCTTATATGTAGATGATCTGTTTTCTTTTTTAGATAATTATTTCATAATCAAAATAGATGGAAATTATCTACACTTTAGTTTTTTTTTTTTTTTTTTAAATCTACTTTTTTCCTTTAGATAAGTCTTGGCATTGTTCTGATTTTGCTGTGCAGTAGCAATATTTCTGTAGATTATTAAACAATTAAACGCTTAGTAAACTGCATAATGTGCATGCAGTTTAAAACAAATCTTACTCTGATTTAATTTAATGCTATGACCATATCCTGTTCAGTGTAGAAAATGCAAACATGAGCATGCTGAAACTGCTAATATATTTCATATAGGAATTGAATTGCTAGACATTTGAATTAAACCTTTAATAGCAGAAGACATGATACACAACGAATCTTGTTTGCCAAGGATCATAGGAAATGTACAGATGGTGGATTTCAGGCATTTTTAAAGTGTAATGCCTTTTAATTGGCAAACAGTGTTCAAAACCTCTTAAACAAACCAATGAACTGTGGCATCCTTTCCAATGCTAACATGTAATGGAGATCTAGTGTAAATAGGACAACCTAATGGACTACTAGACCAGTATTGTACAATGAAATACCCCAAAACGATGTATTTTTATATGTGATGCATGCAGGGAATACATATGTTTTAGTGGCTTGAGTTTGAAGCTGGTCAATGAGTTGCAACATTTAATCACTCCTTACCAGTAGGTTTATAGCAATTATAAGTAAGTCCCTTATTTTAATACAATAATAGTCTACGCTATGAAAATCCAACAAGAATTATTATAATATCCCATTAATCACAAACAAACAATGCTTCCACAGATTAAATTACATATTTTGTTTGCTAAATATTTTGTATTTGTATTTTTTATTTTTAGAAAAAGAACCTAGATACCGATGAGACGGACCTAAACTCTCAGGGCCTTTCATTACCCATCGGGGAAAGAAGATCTGCAAAGGTAGCCAGGAGAATTGTTGTTGTGTTTGAGGTCAAGTATAATTGGAAATACTCTTAAGTAGATGAGAAGAATTTATAGCACCAGAACAGATTGGATTCTGATTCCTTCACCTGACACAGGAGATGTTAAACCTTTTGTATCTTGTTTCCCCACTGTCTAGCTCCCTATAATAGGCTGGACCCAAATCTTTTAAGTACTGACTTCTGTTAATTTTGTCAGCTTCCAATAGCTGCCTGTATTGTGGTGCTTCCTCTTCTGTGCCAGGTCAAGCTGACAGTGGTTCATAATTTAAAATAATAATAATACGTGCTACAGCTTAGTCTTGTGTAACAATCTTTTCAAAACATTACTTTATTAGCACAGCCAACGTGATTATTGTTTGTTTTGTGTGGTGGATTTTAAACTCTGCTGTGACTTACTTGAACTGAATATGAACTGTATAACTAGGCATATGAGAATAATCAGAATCATATTATCTGAAGGCACTGTTAGACATGTAAAATGTTTGTTTTAACTGAAAGTAGTTTGGTGTAATACGGTGTGTTTGTCAGGGGAGTAGTAAGTAAACCTTATATGCCACTTGCAAATGTCTTGGGGTATCTAAGCAACCGTTTAAGTGTACATATCTGTGTAGTTCAAAGTGAGCTGCTGGAGTGGAGAAGGGTTTACTCAGTGCTCACTGACCGACCTTTCTTGTGTACTGAGAAGTAGAGGTTTTGTCCAGCCATTTTATTTAAATAAGTTACGAATTTACCAGCAGTCTCTGATTTGTATTAAGGAAGGCTTTAATTGCAGTGTATGTGTGTATTTCCAAAGTAAGAATGATCTAACGTACATTTATGTATTATTTATGGAACTTTGTAAACTGAAATGTACAGTTGCAGGAAACTATATTGTTTATTGTTTTGTAGTAACAGGCTCAATTCTCTTAATATTTGAGATAATGGGCCGGATTAAATCAAAATTTTGACCCGCTAATAGCAAACTACAAACCTGTACATTATAGCGGTTACATATATGATTAGAAGAAAGTGTCATCTTACGTAAAATGAAGCCGCAACTGAGTACAGTTCTGTAGTTTTCTATTAGCGGGTGGGTCAAAGTTTTGATTTAATCCGGCCCAATGACTGCTAGCCATCTATTTCAGGACCGATTGAGAAGCGAACGAAACCGGGAGTATAATCATTTTCTCAGGGGACAACAGGATCACAGCAAGGTGAGGGAACAAACGAGGGATGCTTTACAGGTAATGTAACAAAACCACTTTATCCAAGTTTTACAATAAATGTTGTAACATTGCAGAAATGCCTTGTGGATGAATGAATTTCCGTAAAATGTTTCTACATTCGTAAGTGTAATTAAGAAGGTAAGGCATATGATGGGTATGTGCTTTTAAGAGTTACATTTCAGTAGTATTTTTAATAGCATTTAGAAATATAGTGTGAGTTTGTCAGAAGTAATTAGAAATAACCATGTATTAAAAACATTTTACACACAGAATCATAGGAATCATTGATTCCTATTTATCCACACCTTTTACTGTGTGCTTCACTCCCCAGGGGCCGGAGAGAGATGTCGAGCTCCCTGCTGCAGGCAGAATCCAGCCTGCATCATCGATCTCTGTGGCCCAGCCCAGCTCGAGACCCCCGAGGGCTGCAGCAGCCCGAGATCACACGCCTCCAAGGAGAGACGCAGCCACCCTCACCGAGGCCACAGGGGCGCTGCTGAAGGGCCGAAGGCAGGGGGAGGCCAGGAGCCAGCGGCCAGAGGAAGACCACAGTCCCCGGGGGAGGAGGCCCCGGCAGGTCAGGTTGGACTACGACTCCGATCTGGATGAGAGGCACTACCTGGACTCGGGTGAGGAGACACCTGAATACCTGGAGAGAAGAGCACACAGGCCGAGGGAGGATCAGGGATACATGGAGAAACGGCAGCGCAGATTGTACTACAGGACTGAACGGTAGTGACAATGTTTCGATTGGCCATCTTCAACACTTTGAACGCCACCTATGGTTCTTATAATGTACACCGAGACAGCACATCTGAGACAGATTCAAGTTGATGCAGAGGGAAGTGTAATAGCATATTGTCTTTGTGTAATTGTCTTTTAGAGACATGCCTCGACAAAGGGACAGAAGAGTCGATGAGTATGATGATTACCCCGAAATGGCCCATCATGTGCACAGAAATGAAAACAGGTGCAGTTGAAAGACATTTAGCACCATAAATGTACATTACATTTCTTTTTTGAAATGGCGAATCTGTGATTAGTACTGTAGGCAACCATTTAGAAAGAAAAGGAAAATGATAGTTATAAATAGTTTTAAATGGTTTATTAGACAAAAAGGTACTGCTGTATTGTCTTGAATTAGGAAAGTAGGCTGCTAACTGCATTTCCCATGACTCTTAAGACTGTATAGGGAGAAAAGGGAAATGGATGCTCCCCTTGTCTATGAAGAAGACAAGGACAGACTGAACAGGAGGCCACTATCAGCCACATCCAAACCCAAGTACTACCGTTTACATTCAAATATCTTATAAATGCACCTTCCGTATCCAAAAGTATACACATTCTGTGATGAATGTGAAAATGTTGTTTCCATTTAACTTTTTTTTTTTTTTTTAAACTAAACCCAAAACCCCATGCCTGAAACAAGAAATGAGGCCTGAACTCTGTAAAAGTGACTGAGTGAGTTGTATTTTCTCTCATTGTATGTGACTGATAAAATGTAAAAATGTCTTGTTCCTCTTTCAATGTATTTGTTTAATCAGGCTGCAGCCCCCAGCATCTCTCAGGCCCGGTGAAAGATCCAAATCCGCTGCCAATAAAGATGAGCCAGAGTTCACCACTGGATTGCAGATAGGTGAGATCATTTATATTTTAATGTATTGAATGTTTGCTGCAATTAAATTATAATGTTCTTGACTAGGCATTGTCATGATTTGCTTTTAAAGGAAGTGTAATCTGTCAATTAATCAAGCATTTGTTTAATTTAATGCTCTTTACAGGATTAAATCTGGGCTCTGTAGTAATTTCCTCTGTTACAATGCTTTGAAATGTTTGCCAACCCTGAATATAGTCTTTTGGTTTATACTTAATGAACTAATAAGATAAATGTCAAAGCTTTCATCTCCAATACAGAATTTGTTCTTCATGTTCTGAAGCTAATGGTAAAACACTGTAGGAAGTGTATTGTTTTCCACATAGTCCTTTTTTATGATTGTTTGAATTGTGTTTGGAGTTCAACATGGTGGAGAAAAATAACCTGCTTTGAATGTGCATTGTACTTTTTAACATGAAATCAATGTTTTGAATTGTGTTAGGAGTGGCAGAAGGAGACCTTGCCATGCAGAGGAGAAAAGAGCGATACAGACAAGAGCTGCAGGAACAGATGGCAGAGCAGCAACGAAACAAGAGAAGGTTTAATTTTTGCCCCATTGTTTCATTTTTTCTTTTGGGTAAATCAATATTTGTGTGAGCAAAGGGCTGGTGGGCTGTAAGTATAAAAAATGCTAAGGGGGGGGACAACCTAATGTCATGTATTTATCTTGTCTGTTACTTGCAGAAATGTAGGTTATGTTTACTTGGGCCTCAAGTGGTGAGAGCTGGGTAGCGTTGGTTTAACATCCTTGGGACTTGTGTCCATAGCAGAGGATCTGTCAGTGTTAGTGACTGATCCAGGACAGACAAAGTGTTCTGGTGTGGTTTGTTGTGCTCAGGGAGAAAGAAGCTATTGAACTGCTTCACAATGTTGTTCCTATGCCTAAGACTGAAAATAAAAAATCTGAATATAAATAAATCATAAACATCATAAACAGCCTTACACGAGGACTAGGAAACATTTAAATCTGGCCAATAAAGCGGATATTTTGGTTAATTAAGTCATTTAAAGAGAACTTGGAACAGACACTTGAATGCCCTTCAGTCCTCAAGGCCCACAGTGTCCTGAAACCTATATTGTATTGCTTATGACCTTTGAAGCAGATGCTCTAGATACTTATTGAGTGCTTTATTTTTTATTTTTTTTATTCCTGTCTTCAGGGAAAAAGAACTGGAGCTCAGAGTTGCTGCTACTGGAGCCATTGACCCAGAGAAACAGGTAACTGCACTGTAATCACACTGACTGCTGTAGTCTGCTCTGGGGATATTGTGAAATTGTCTGTGGAAATGTTACTGTGATTGTAGATCAGCAGCTCCTAATGATAACTTTGCTTTTGTTTTCCTAGCAAGACCAAGAGCAGGTAAAAAAGCCTTTGCGTCTCTGTTTCACAAACTTGGGGGTAGATTTACTCAGGCCCTCTCTGTATCTTTGTTTAACTAGGAGAAAAGTTCTTAATTTGAAAAGTGTTAATGTGAGGTACAAACCTGTACTGATGTCACACAGAAGTCAGACATCTTTCAATCCTGACTTGAATATCTTTAAATAACTTTCTCCTGGAAAATTGCTTGCGCCAAGGGAGAGGCTGAAAGAAACAGGAAATATTTATCTTCTGAGAAAGGGTGTTGTTTACATGAAATGCCTGCTTGTAATACCACTTTATTTTAATAGAAAAGGCATAATAGTTTCAAACATTAATATTCAAGCTCACGTAGAACCTTTAAAATGTTCCCTCAAGGAGTTTGATGGAAAGAATTAATTGGTTTACCTGCATAACTTCAGGCTACTTCTGCAGTAATCCATTCAAAACAAGTCTTGTAAAAATCTTTCCCAATGGGTCAGTCCAAAAAAAGAATTATTAAAGATGGCATCTGTCTGAATCAGAGTATGAATTCTAAATTTAATAAAAACAAGAAGAATTGAATAAATCATGTGCGGTTATGTGTAAGACAGTTTATTTCACAGTGCAGATGCTGTTTACCACAGTGCTTATAACACTATCTGAGCTGTCATGCCAGCGTCCCAGTCTTCCAAACGTGAAAAACCCGAGTCCTGACTGATCATTAGACCGAGGAGAGTGGAGCATTGCAATATCAGTCTTTTTTCATTCATATTATTACATTAGAGAAGTTGCTTTTTTAGAATGGCAGGATCTACCCATTACTGGTGAAATATAAATTAAAATGTGAGTTAATTAAGGCATAAAAAAAAAATTAACCAAGAAAATAAGCTTCTACCTATGTGTTCTTGACTGCATGCTTGCTGTGACTTTGAGTGCACGAATGAAGGTTAGAATTGTGCTGTTCCCTTTTGAAGCATGCACAAAAATGTTCATTTTTGCTGTGGATTTGTTGATTTCTTTATTTGTTAAACAACAAACACTGCATAAACAAAACTGGCTAATTCACAGATTTTACTGATTGTCTTTTAACCCGTAAAAGTAACAAATACAGTATTGCTGTAACAAGTGTTCATCACTTTTCTCACCTGGCTGTCACCCAGAATATATTTGGAATGGAAATCTTCATACTTTTTACCTTGTGACCCAACGAGTCAAGCGTTATTAATTCCGCTGTGGGTTGTGCTTTTTCAAATTTTATTCCTCCCATTTTTTTTGATTTTTTAACTCTTCAGCCTGAAACATGTATTTGACCTTCTACCATGAAAAGGAAATAATTTTGTGTTATTGAAATGCTGTAATGGTTGCTGTAACACCTGTGCATACAGAGAATGCTTGTTTTAATGTAATGTAATATACCTATGCCTTAGCATGGCAATGAATCGTTAAATTACCAGTTAAAATATGCAAAAGGTGTCACTTAACTATGTGACTGAATACTGAAAGGCAGATGTCTTAAATATATAAAATCTCAATTGTAAAAAACTTTACATGTTAAATCACAAGCCATGCTCATATAGGAAAGCTGATATGGAAAAAGTAATTTAAGAATTTAACATAAAAAATTATGTAAAGGAAGGGAAAAAAAAGTGGGTGGAAGATTGTCCCACCTTGATTTAATTTTATACTTTTCACAGAACATTGAAATTCTATAATGAAATAAATTTCCTTATGGTTTGGGATTTGAGAACCTGATGGTGCAGATGACGTATTTCGATGTTTGCATAGGTAGCTAAAAGACCATAGCCTTAGCTCAGGAAAAAAATTAAAAATAAAATATATTTTTTTTAAATAAGGTGGTATACTTTCCAACATTTTTGAGAGAACACTTTACTAGGGGAAAAAGGGCAAGTTTTTATAAATATGAAAGCTGCATGTGGAACTGAGTATTACAAATAGGTTTTTTGATATCACTACTTATTCATATAATACTTGCTTCACTTACACACACAGCCAGATCGAATCAAGCAGTTCGGCGCCGTGAGCCGAGACTACGACAGCAGAAGGAGAGAGGTCCCGTATCGGCCGGGGCAGGGCCTGGATGGGTTCGCGCTGGACTCGACCAGGAGACCTCGTCCAGAGAAGGCTTCTCTTGACCCTGAGGAGAGGGCCCCTCCCGAGAGGCCGAGGGTGGCCTTCCAGTCTCCGCTTCTGGACTACAGCGCTGCTCTGGCAGCCGGGGGGGCGGGGGGCTCTGGGCTTGGCGCCGCTCCTCTCAGTGAGGACTTCCACAGAGGACTGTCCAGCACCCTTGGAGAGATTGTCGTCCCAAGGTAATGTATTTAATGACAGACTGTTAGCCACTTCAGAAAAGATAATTCAAAAATAACAACAAAACAGTTTTTTGTTTTTTTTTCCCAGAGAGAGTTTGATTATGTTCACTCCTTTGGATTATCCTGGATACAAATAATAATAAAAGGACACTTTCTATAAAGCAAAGGAAGATGACATGCTTCCATCCCTTTTTAATTTGACCCTATGTACATGGGTATTTGTGTGTGTACATATATACATATGCATTTATTTTAAAATTCATAACCTGGGTTTTGTTGAAAGTTCGAATTTCTTATATAGTGCCTACAAGTATATGATTGTCATTATTACTATGAATAATACTCTTTAAATTGTTATTACTCTTTAAGAAATGTTTTACCATTCTGGTTGTTTGCAGAATTTCGAATGTGCCGCCTCCCCCACCACCTACTTTGATGGACAGTTACCGCACTCCTTACGATGATGCTTACTATTACTATGGGGCGAGGAATCCGCTGGACCCCAGCCTGGCCTACTGTAAGCACTTTCTCTCCTTTTTAAACTTTAAAAGGATCTTGACTAGACAGTCAGGCAGGTAGAGCTGAGTCCTCTGAGACGCCAGAATCACCGCAATCCCCAGATGGATACTTACAATTACTATTTATTGAACCACTATTTAGTTACCAGCTTGATGTTTATTTCTGTGCGGTGTATTTGCAAACCTGTCCTTAAAACCTTCATGATAAATAATTGTTTCAGTGTGTCTAAGGAGTAACACATCTTAGAGTAATTTGTTCTTGCTCCACAATAGCAGTGCTTCAGGGAAGGATCTCAACAAGCTAAAGCTTTGGGAGAGTGCCAGTAGTCCATAGCACTGGAAGTAATCAATAGAGAGTGCAGTGCTGGGGAGGAGATCGGGAGGTAGAAGCCAGCTCTCCAGTGCAGAGCTCCCTCCCAGTGGCAGGTCTAGTGACCATGCTCTCTCTGTGCTGATGATTACAGATGGGCCTGGGGCTCTGGGTGTGCAGCCCATGCCTTACATCAACCTCCCCCCTGGAGCAGCACAGCCCTACCAGATGAGCCACCCGGCGCCTCGACCACAGTAAGTGTCCTCACCTCATAATCCACATCGGGGGGAACTTGTGCTCGAGGAAAACGGGATTACAATTGTATTAATATAAAACACATCTACTATAATGTATTCCTACCTTTACCAGCAGGGGGAGCTGTCTCCCAGTAGTAGACTAGCAGCTCTGAAATCTCCTTTGCGTTGCTGTTTTATGAGATCAGTTGAGGTCAAGAATGTTTCCTTGGGGATACAGAGCATCATTCTCACCCGTCTGAGTCACCATCACTGCTACACTTCACTGCTTGACATGGATTAGATATACACTAGGGACCCATCAGTCTGACTTCTGCACGGCCTGCACTGAGTGGGTGCTGGCAATTACATTGTGTGCACTGGCACAGAGAGACGGGAACATTGTGTGTAATTTAAGAACAAGGTTATTTTTTATTGATGTTTTTTTTTTTTTTTCTCCTCGCATAACAGGCTTTTAAAAGGACTGTAACCTAGCATATATGTAACTCAGAATCATCATCCCATTTTAAGGAAGACGAATATTCTAAATGTAGGGGGAAAACATTTTGGTTATTATAAAGCATTAGCAATTGTAAGTTCACATTCCTCTGATGCCTATTGGTCTAGCGCTCCGGGACAAAGCAATGCTGCTGCAAATGGACCAGGGATTGGAATCTTTCCAGCAGAGAAGCCAAAACCATCAAAAGACGTAGTGCTAAATTACCAGGAGGCACTGAAACTACAGGTAAGGCATCAAAGCAATGTCTGTGGAGTTAAAATAAGAGACCCTGTTATGACCTGCAGAAGTGAATGACAGTCACAGAGTTCAAGCCAGGAGGATTTATTTTAGTGAATCCACATGCAGACCATGCGACTAGTTAGGCCCATGCAAGTCTGATAGTGTCCTGGTTAAAGCATAGTAAAACTCTACCAGACAAGGTGATAAGTATAGAGAAGGGATATGAATTGTAAAGGTTCTGGAGAGAGGATATATAAAAAGGAACTTGGTAAAGGTAGAAATAGAATTTGGAATATAAAAGGAAGAGAGAAAAAGTTCTGGGCCAAAACCGGAGCCCAAAACACTCGTCACCTTCCAGACCCACTACAAACAAATTAACAACGCTATAACACACCCTGTAGAAAACAATTGGAAGAATTTGTATGGGGGTGAATGAGATGGAAGTGCATGCACACACAGTACAGTAAATACAATTGAAAACAAGCTGAAGTAAAGTAACAAAGTAAAGGCAAAATGGACTGTCCAAGCCATGCAAATGATAAAAAATTTAAACGATGTCAAGAGAATGGAGAGATCTCACCTAGTAGAAGTCCCGGGAAAACGTCCATGAATGTTGAGGAGATGGAATAAAAATTTGAGATCATTGCAATAGTTCTGGTGATTTAATCCAGGTATGAGGAGTGGAGATGAAAACAGTACTTGTGAGGCAAATCCCAAGCAGGCCAACACACAAACTGTAAACCAGCACTCGACAGAATTCAACACTAAGACGAAACAATACACACCTACACAGTGCGTTCACTGTTGCTTATGAATAGGATTGCTCAAATATAATGTAAAAACAATATAGAAAAGGAAACCTTGAGCTATGTATGGCTGCTCTGTGTCAACTAACAGGTGCTGCCTGGGCAGGGGGCTTTGATTGGATAATGAGATAAATGAGGGCCAATGGGGGGAGAGAGAGAGAACTAGAGGACTATGGAAAGTAAGGTTTATCTAGCCATGCTACTGTCTCTAATTAAAGGGACAGGGGGGTGTTTGTCTACCTTATGTAACATTGTGAGAGTTACAATGCATGTTCTGCAAGAACAAATCTTTAACCTTTAACATCCTTTAACAGGTACAGCAGTTGCTTCCAGCTTGAAGAAAAGTACCAGATGTTTAATTTGCATTGTTTAGCAGACTGGAATGATAATCTCCAGACTATATAATAATCAAAACAGATCTATTTAGTGAAGCATATACTATTTATCATGATCATTTACATTTTCAGATTATAAAAACCCAGACAAAACCAAACAATGTACATTAAAAAGAAAACCAAGCACTGTTTTCTTTTATGCATATCATTTAAAGTGTCAGTTTAAGAGTCCTTAGATCTGAAATGGAAAGCTGGTCCCATTGCTGCCTGCAGGCTTTCTCCTATAATCCTCTATGAAAACAGCTGTAGGGAGGTTATTTATTTATTAAATTTGAAGAACATAACATTACAAAGCTGTTCTCCCCCCTTCCCTGTTTTTTTTTTTTTTTCAGATACAAGAAAGACAAGATCGAAAAAGGCGAGAGAAGGAAGAGAAGGAGCGCTATGACGCCAAGATGGAGGCTGAGATGAAGGCCTATGACCCCTGGGGAAAAGGAGGTGGAGGTGCTCCTCTCAAAGACAACCGTGGAAACCTCATAAGTATGGCCTCCTTCAATATGGTTTAGCACATGGATTCACATCTGCTCAATTCCTGCTCCCTTTCTTCAGCTTTGCACCCTCTCTCTGCTCTGTCTAGCACTAAAGATGTCTACCTCCCAGTTCAGAAGTGTCACATTTAATGGGCTCACTGTTGTGGCAGTGTTTTTAATGTGCTCTGCAGTTGGTTAAGAATGATAGGTCATGGCTTTGTAATTGTCACTCAAAAAGAGTCCTCATGATTTGGTATTCTGTAGTTTAACATGCCTGGATTGTCTCTGTCCAGCCGATCTGAACAAAATGCACAAATCCAACGAAGAGGCGTACGTGAACCCGGACTACCGTGAAAAGAGAGACCTTCTGCCCATCAGCAGGAATATCCCGTCGCCTCGGAATGACGGCAGAGCTCCCTCCGCACACAAGATTTCAGGTGAGGCACACAGAGGGAGAATATCAGCACCTCGGCTCTCTGAATGAAAATGCATTTTAATTGAATTGCAGGATGCAGCCCATGCAACACCAATGAGAGCGTGCATGGATTGTTTTCTTGCTTGTGTGTTTGCAGTCATGTATTGGTTGGTTTATTTAAAGGAGTGTTATAATCTGAGACTGGTGGTTTGTCTCGTTAGGTTTCTCCTTTGCCCACACCTCGCCTTTTGCTCGAGGCAATGTTTTTGCGGATGTTCCTACACCACAGCAGCTCCAGGAACAAGACAAGTACAAGGACTACCTCAAACAGCAGGTACCTGCCATCACAGTCGCATGAAAGACTCTAGGAATCATTTAATCGCATTTATGCCCCTTTGTCCCTGGCTTTCCACCATAGGAAGGGGCAGAACAGTAATTATCAGTAAATACCATAGTGAACAAAGTTTGTGTACAACAGCGAAACAAAACTTTGTTGCCGCTGTAGTTTAAACTGAGAAATTAAGTGAAGCTCTTCCTGCTGACAGATAGAAGAAAAGAGGCGCAAGGAAGCAGAGGAGCGTGAGAGACTGCGGCTGGAAGAGGAGGAGGAGGAGAGGCGCCTGGCGGAGCAGAGAGCCAAGATCCAGAGAGAGTACGAAGAGGAGCTGGAGAGGAAGAAGAGGAAGGAGTTGGAGGTTAGGCTTCACCACAGGAGTGTCCAAGTACTACTGTTATATATACCTTATATATTAATTTCTTGGGGGTTTGTAAATACATGTGGAAACAAGCAGTCACATTTGCCATTCAGCATTCATTCTCTGTGCAAACTCACTGCTTGACAGTTTCCTTAATTTGAGAAGTCCATTTAGTCCTAACCCATCAAGAGCTGGAACTGGCCAGCAAACGTCACCCTCTGACTCCGTCGCTCTCTGCTCAGGTCCCTCCGTCATGTAATACCTCCGTTCTATTTTGCCAGAGGTTCACGTTTTAGTTTTTTTTTTTTCACTCCTTCTTCGGCAGAAAAAGCAAAAGGATGAGGAGCTGATCCGCCAGGCAGAGGAGCAGCGTTTGGAGTCTGAGAGGAAGCAGCGGGAGACGGAGGAGGTGGAGAAGGAGTCCGAGAGGAAGAAGCGGGAGGCGGAGGCGGAGGAGAAGGAGAAGGATTCCCAGCGGCTGCAGTATGAGAGGGCGAAGCAGGCCAGACTGCAAGAGGTCAGACACCACGGCCTCTCGCACGGCACCTACCTCAGTCCCTTACCTTCTGACTCTTGTTTATGTTTGTGAAGAGGGCTCCCCTATCGTTTTGTTCATTTGTACTTGGGAATCTGTTGAGGTTCGTGGACTTATGCAATTATATAACGATAGGAAGGTCCCATAACCTGAAATAAAACTTCTATAAAATTAGACCTTTGGGGAAATAAAAATGTATGGCTGTGCAGAGTGGTATTAGGAATTTATTTAGAACTTCATACAAATATTAATTTTGTATCTGTTGAATTAGATGTGGAAAAGAAACCAGAAAAACAATAGTTGTAGCCTCCCAGTTTGCACAGTCTCTAAACAGGGAGATCCTCCACTTCATTGTCACTGAGTGCACCGTGTCTCTCCAGCAGACCCCTCGGCAGTCCTCTCCTCCCATTCCCACAGTGCAGAAGAGAATGACCGGGGCCCAGCCGACGCCCAGACCTCTCTCTGTGGACAGCCACCACTCGGCTGCTGTGACTGTAAGCCAGAGCGCCAGGCCCATCGATCCACTAATACTCGGGAACAGCATGGCAAATACAGAAACCCTTTTTTTTTTTTTTTTTTTTCTAAAGTTATTGGGCAGACGTAGTCTTTGGGATTAGGTCCTTTGTCTAGCAGGATTGTGGTCAGTATCCTATTTTAAGAGCTTAATGTCTGATCGACTGCAATCCTGTGTGTTGTATTTCAACAATACGTGATCACCCCCCTCTCCGCTCGACAGTTCATTATCAGACTGCCTTGCCTATGTACATTTCTGCAGGAAACCCTGACGTGCATTCAGTTACAATATCCGTCTACCACCTGTATACTGTATAACCGTGGTTTGTGTAAACAAGCTGTCTAAAAGTGTCCCTTCTGTTCCCAGGAGCGCTCGCTGACAGGGGCGCGCTCTCCCCCGGTGCCTGCCAGGAGAAACCAGCTGCGAGCCGCAGGTACGGCTGCCAAAGCAGGGACAGGAATAGAGAGAAATTCTTAGCGCCTCTAAACAAACGGATTAGCAGCCAACTAAAGCACTTCTTCATGTTTGTTTGTTTTTTAAGCAGAGAGCTTGTATACACAAACATCAAAGCAATGATTAATGCATTTTGTACACACCATCCACACTTTCCAGAACCCGAGTTTTGCTACAGAAGTTATCTGTTGATCAGTTTGCCTAGTTGCAGGTACCTATTGAGCTGATTTAGTAGTTTGCCTGCCGCACTGTAGACAGAGGGATCTGATCTTGACTCCAGACGTGTCTTTACGGATGGGTACTGATAGACAGCGAGAGAGCTTTTGAAGAAGGACAATGAGACACACATCCTTGAATTCAAGAGCAGATTACACAGAAAGTCATAACTTTCGACATGTGGTGGCTTTTGTGATTGTTTGATGTTATGGAATGAACTTATTACTACTAATGTGGAAGTGGGCTGGAGTCCAGCCGTGCTGTGCCTGGAATTTCTCCCAATCAGCCAGGTCTGTTGTGTAGTATTTAAAGAATATAAAGACTGATTGTTGAGGCAGGTAGATGAAAGAAAGCCTTTTAAGACGGGGCGGCTGTAATGAACAGTGAGATCGCACATGATCCTTTGAGAGGGCCATGAATGGGGCCATGAATAATCTATTACCATGATTGCAAATGGTGTGAATTAATGTCGGCCCAATTCAACACTATTGTTCCCATGTGGGGATTTTATGCTCATTCAATTTGAGCAATGCGAGCCTCCAGCACGGAGTGACTCTCAGTCAGCATCGAATCCATTATGCCAGGTGTCTGTGTCTGATTAAATGGGAAGAATTCCTTCTTACACAGATATGATAAAGGAAACTTGACATTTACCTTTTGTCCGAGCTTCCCAGTTCCCAGTCGTCAGAAGTGGGCAAATCCTGCACAAAGACCCCAAGTGTGTTCCTTCACTGTGTCAAAGTGTGCCTGGTCTCCCCTAGCAGAGGACCAGAAGGGGGTGATCAGCGAGCTGTCGGCTCTGAGGAAGCAGCTGCGCAGCGAGCAGCGCCGGCTGGAGGGGCAGCTCCTGCACACCGACCGCCAGGACCTGGACAGCCCTATGTCTGCCAGGTAGGGTCATGGCACTCGGGGACATCAGACAGCAGGGTGTGCTGCAGTGTGGGTTTAAAGCTCCTCTCTGCTCTGGGCCATTTTCATTGACCACGTCCTCTCGGGCTGTTTCTTTGCACAGTTGAAACTTACTCTTGGATTCGCGCAAGGGCTGAACCGTTTACAGTAAAAGCATGGTTATCCGGCACTCGGCTAACCTGCAAGCTCAACTCACTGTAAAAGTGGCACCCCCCCGAAACAGATCTTACCTGAAACCACACTTAAAGCTAGTGCTTCGGTCTACTGAGACACCTGGATTGCATCCAGGTCTTCCTTCATTTGTGATTTGTGATGCCTATTGCTCTGGGATGCATTTGGTGGAATATCAATAACCCTGCATTCTGGCTTTTATAATAATCCATCAGTGAGTACAGGAGCTGAGCATAAAATCGTTCATTTAAAATGAGAAAATAAACGTTTGTAAGAAGCTTGAGACATATCACCATATGACTATTTTATTTACCATATTACATTACTAACAGTATATTTTATTTACTATATTATGCTATTGAGTCCTTTTAAAATAAATAAATAAAAATATCTGGGCATAATTCAGCTAACCAGAAAATGTTGTTATCCGGCAACAGCCCAGTCCCGAAGGTGCTCCAATTAAAGAAATTGTACTGTATAATTACCATTGGAGGACAGATTCTCACCTTCAGGAATAGTTGTCTAACACCATATCCTTGGTTAGAAACCCTGTTCACATATTACTCAACACTTCCAAATACTTTGAAATTATTTAATACAGCTGTCAAGTTTATTGTAGATTTTAGACTTTTTAAGCATAGAGAAAAACAAAACCAGGCTGCACATGTTCTGTGTTGAATGTAAGTGGGCAGGGATCTTCCCAGCAGCCTCTGCTAATCAGGTTTCTGAAAGGTCACAAGCAGATTATGTATGCAGTGTGTCCAACATGGTGATCCTCTGAACACTCACAATAGGCTGGCTGTTAGATAGAAATAAGAGTTTCTGTATCACTGTTATCTAGGTATTATGTGTCCTTCCTTTCGAGTTAATAATAGATGTTTGTGAAAGGCGTCTGGGGTCCTGGGCGTGTGAGATAAGATGAGCAGCAGCTTGCCTGGCGCTGGATCGGGGAGTGTGTGTAGTGCAGTAACATGTTGCTGTGTACAGGCGCAGGGACCGAGGGACAGTGGACGTGTTTGACATGGCCAGACTCCGCATGCAGGCTCCTGTCAGGAGACCCTCGTCCAAAGCCCTGGAGCCCATCAACATGCAGAACATCCGGGACTTCAACCAGCTCAAATACAGAGGCGAGTGCACTCTCACAGTCTGCCACTTACAGGTCCCGTCCCACTTACTGTTATTGAGCCTTCGACTCTTAGGTGCAATCCACACTGTGGAAATACTTCAGTCTGCAATTGAATATATGGCCAGCAGTGTTTTTGTGCTTCTCTGACTTTAACTACTTGCATGGTTAACTTTTTTCAAACATCCACGTTGACATTTCCCATAAAGTTGTCAAAAGTCCAAAACCCTGCCTTGAAAATGACTTCTGGTTGGTTTCTTGTTAGGAGACAATGCATTATAACTTAATTTCACAAAGACTGCAGTATTTCTAACCCATACAGAGGTGGATGAATTGAAAATACAAGTTTCAGCTCTTAAATATTTAAGATACCGCAATCTGCACATCTCCGTAATATGGTTATTCCCTGTGTAAAACGCCTAAACATTTACTGGACTCTGGATTGCTGCAGGTACCTGTTAAGATGTTATCTACACTCAACATGATCAAAATTGCAAATTCTGGCATGATTAAAGGTGAATAATTTTACTTTACAAACTGTAATCAAACCACTTAATTAAGGTCTTGAGAAGCTGGAGAGCTCTGACAGAAAGAGACAACAATGCTGAAAGACAATAACGTCATCAGTTTCAGTTTGTTACTTGAATTTCCAAATTTCAAGGATGAGAAAAACACAAACTGCAGATGCAGTATTGCTGGCACAATCGCCATCAATTTGAATCTGTAGCAAAGTCATGATGAGAAGTGAAACAACCCAAAAGCACAGAGTTAGCAAAACCATTATATGGAAATAAAGTCCACAGAAGATTGTAAATAGTCTAAAAATAATCGGAATCTTAACCAGCAGCCCCGTCGGGCCTTTGATCCCCCCAGCCGGCTCTCGGGGACAGCTGCTGGCACAGCGAGTTCCTGCTAATTGTCCTGCTCTCGCGTTGTTGTTTCAGAAGACGCTCACGCAAAGTGCCTCCTGCAGTTGACAGCATAGAAAAGAATAGGCCTAATCAAGCAGCTTAGTCAGAGGAAAATGATTATGTGCAACTCGATGAATAATAAAGCTATCCCTCTTTGAGGAAACTTCAGATCTGAAGGGTTGCTGTGAAGAATTCTTCTGGTGGGGAAAAAAAATTAAAAAATAAATGCTTTTGATTTTTAAACTCTGCATATTCATTCATCCAGCCTGAATGGGGTTTTATTTCAGTAACATTTGTGTTGTCATAATTAAACCAGGTGGGGAAGTGGTTTAATTGTGGGAGTTTCAAGCACTTCAACTTGAAAGACTGAGACAGAGTAAGATTGTTGTCTCACACAGGGAGCTGTCTTGCCATCTCCTCAGATGCTTGCCCCCCTCAGGGCTGAGCTGCCAGGTTTATTGTACTGCATGCGTGTGCTTAGAAGCTGGAGGCCAAAATCCATGTGGAGTTCCCTGCATGACCATGTGTGTGCATCTTAAACATGAATACTGACTGCAGTGTCTGTCTGTGCGTCTGTGCTGCAGACAGCGAGTCTCGGGAGGAGGTGCGCCAGACGTACCCCGACCCCCCGGCGGACGACCACAGCCTGGAGATCCAGCAGCGGGCCCTCCTGAGGGAGCAGCAGAGGAGGATCAACGCCCTGCGCAGGAGAGGGGCTGCAGGCGGTGAGGGCCGCCTCCTCGCACTCCTCCTCGCCGTTCGCATTGAGCTGTAGATGCAGGAGATGTCATACGAGTGTTCATATTCATGTGCCTTGAAAGCATCGGACCTTTCGCACTACAGCACAGTGCCGTGCACCTGCTCCCGGAGAGGCCAGGACAGTTCGTTTTATTGGACGTACTTGTCTACTAAAGACTTGGGAAAACATGCTAGTTACTACTTAAGTAAACAAATTACACGCTAAGTTAGGGAAAAACAGTTGCTTCATTCATCGGAATTAAATGTTCCCAAATATTAATACATTAATTCCAGACTGGTACCAGAATTGGTATTCCTGTTATAACACAACCCATCAGCACACTTTCTACAGAAAAACTAAAAATGTATTGCAATACTCTGCTTGAACAACTTGTGCTTGTTTTTCCAGATGAATTTGACTTTTCACATGTGATGCAACCAACCCATCACCTGGTGAGCAACGCAGTCATGTCTTCTGTGAAGGGATTTAGTTTTCATGGTTACTGACTGAAATGGAGGCCAGCTCAATTATTTAACATATCTGCTATTGATCCGTTTATTCCTCTAGAAAAAGCCCCCTGCAGAAGAGCTCCTGAGAGGGTCCTTATTAGAGTCTGAGAGTGCTTTCATAGGTGAGACTTTATTTAATTGTGAGTGCTTATTGAATTCGATTTTCTTACCATGTGTATCTTTTATCACACATGAGATCAGAGAGCAGCCTCACAGCTGAGCTTGGCCATGGAGAGGCAGTGACAGTACGGCTAATCTTGAGACAACACGCACAGGACTCGCTTATAATGGCTGACTTGGGAGTCATGCCACTCTTTTGGGTGCAATACAGCTGAAGAGGCTTGCTATCTGGGACCTTAATTGTGTAGGGAATTTGGCAGGAATTCCCAAGGATTGGGCCGCTGAAAATGTGAGCAGTACAGCTGATCCACAGACCGAGGGCCTGTCCGTGGAGACGGCGCAACTACAGCGATGTCGAGGCCAGCTGGTGGCAATTTAAAACCTGAATTGTGTGCCAGCTGTATGCTGTTCATCGTGCGGTCAGCGAGACCAGCAGAGATTAAATTAAAATCAATCAGCGGGGGCCTGTAAAACGCATGAATAAGGACATCTGGAAGAGTGGAGTGGGGTAGAGTGGAGCTGCAGTGGGAGGCTGGCTGCCTTATTACAGCCAACATAGGAGCCTGAAATGGACAGGCCAGCACGGCTTCAGATGCAAAACGTCTGACCAGTGTAGGACGTGTTTCAGAAACAACACCACCTTTATTATCAATTTTCGCTTAGTGGAGGTGTAGTAATACTCATGAGCTTATGACTTTATTAAACATGGGATGAACAGAAACACGAACAAACAAAACCAGGGATCCCAGGTTCCAAAAACTCCTACCAATTAATGAAGCCGATTCTAATGGATAGTAAAGTACTGGGGAATGTAAATGTCCCTTAACACTCAAGTAAACATATCAAGGACTGTTTTACAGCTGGCGTTAAAGGAGATTGAAAGGCCTTGCATATTAAAACGATCTTTATTATTACATGGGTAAAGAAACTGCTTGTAAAGTATGTGTGAAACAAAGATAACTCCTGTCTTTCAATAGTTTGTCTAATGAACTTGAGACGTTGCACAAGTGGAAGTCATTGTGTAAATGAAAGTCAGCAACATGTTTAGGTTAACTATACATAAATTAGTGAATCTGTTATAATTAATTAGCTTAAGCCTTAAATATGAACAAAAAGTATTAATTCATGGCAAGCTTTAAAGCACAGCTGTACCATCTGTGGATTTGCTCTGTGAGGTCCGTGTTGTTTCAGTGGCTTTGACCTTGTTTTCTTGCAGACGCCAATGGAGAGACATTCCCAGGGCTCCCCGAGCACCGCACAACCCTCTCGGCCAGGGAGCGCCGGAGACTGAACAAGAGGGCGGACTTCGACACTGTAAGCACACGAGCAGAGACGGGGCCCTGGGCACGTCTGTCTCGCTCTGTAGTTGGTTTTAGAAGTTAATGGATCCCAGAATATCACTGTTGTTTGAAGGAACCCAGAGCCCACTTTAACTCCACGTCTCAGGAAATCAGACCTTCTATAAGACCTCTGGCCATTTTCACAGAGAGCACTTTCCCCTCGATTAGAAGGATTACAAACAAAACCCTGCACTCGAGATGATGAACCTAAAACACAAGTATCTGTGAAGTTCATTTCACCATGATGTCACTTCTGCTGCTTAAAGTAACGCTTGTGATGATTTATAAAAGCCACACACACCATATTGCACAAACAAACACTGTGTGTCTGTGTCCAGAATAAAGAGACTCCCAGAGACCCCCGCGAGCCCGCACTGCAGCCAGACAGCACTTCCGTGTCCAGCCTCAACGTGGAGCAGCTCAGGGACCGCAACGCACGCAGGATCCAGCGCCTGGAGGACTTCAACTACCAGAGCTGGAGAACCGGTGGGAAGACATGAGCGCACTGAGCGGGGCTGTACAGTTAGTGATAGAGGAGTAGAAAAGAGCAACAATAGAAGGAGGTCCTTAAAGCTTCATGTCACAGGGTATCTTTATCAGAGTACATCCTTGTAGGACAAATGGAAGGGATTATTTGTGCTGCTGTGCAGGACAGTGTCTCAGTGGTTACTGGTGTCTCGCTGCTGTTTCCACAGGAGATGCCTCGGCGGAGGACTCGGATGACTTCCTGAAGCAGGTCCCTGGGGACAAGGAGCGGCCGTACTCGTTGGAGACAGTGGCCACGGAGCCCTGGCTCAGGCCCGGGACGTCCGAGACGCTGAAGCGCTTCATGGCAGGGCAGACGCGTCGAGAGAGGCCACCCTCTGCCAGCTCTCTGGCCCTGAACTGGGAGGGCCCCTCCACCTCGCACGGCTGAGCCACCCCGTGCCTTCCCCGCTCACTGGATGCACTTTCTGGGTGTGTAGCGTTTGTGTGTGCGCAAAGAAACCCTTTTTATATGGCCTTTGTCCTCCAGGATGTTTTAAAAATGACTGCATGATGAGATTGACTTGTTTGTGTTGCTTGAAATGATTATTGTTCGCTTTAGCTCTGAAATTGCAGATCCATCCCCATTCTCGCGATGCTTGTTGAAAAGCAGTCTTTTGCCTCGGGAGAAAATCACCTTTCCGTTCCACGAGAGCAGTTGAGCCTAGCGCTGGATTGCAGTTTATTTCACACTTGGCAAATGACTGGAAATGGCAGCAGAAGGAAGCGCGATTCCAATACTGATGTCTCCTAAATTTGTCTATGAAACCTCATTCACAGTCTGTGTCGACTCCTCGAACAGCAATTCCTGATCTTCAGTCTCATACGAAGGTCCACACTTAATGCTATAGCTTTAGAGACTGACTTTCTTTGGTTAAACTGTGATTAATTAAAATTAAAGCGGCCCAGTCCAGTAATTAGTTTTGTTCCGCCACGGAGGAAGCTCAAGCTCAGACGCAAGGCAGTCGGCAGAGATCTGACCCACGTGCAGTGTTCGTAGTTTCCAGTCTCGCAACTTTGAATAAACAAATTATTCATTAGACAGAGCTGATATTAAATAGAGCAGGTGGGGCCAGGGGAAGGAAGGTTTTTTTTTTTTTTATTCCCCCTGAATTTGAGAAGGAGCACCAGGGTTACAAAATAAGAATAGTTGCAAATCAGCTTTTAAACGGTTCATATTGGTTAATATATTGGTTTAATTCACATATTACTAAAAACACAACACTGCTCCCAGATGTGAAATGAGCCGTTTGTAAAGGACTCTGTGAAACTGAAGCTTTCCTCGAAACACTGCGGCTTCTCGTCAGACCAGTAATAAACAGCAATGTAACATGATTTCACAATGTACAGTTTGCAAGAGTGTTTTTACTTAACCGGTTGTTGTAAATTATTAATTTGTTTGTAGGAGATGTTAAATAAATTATATTTTAATAATTTGCGTTTGTCTACATTGTTTTTGATTTGGTAAAATGCACATCAGACAACATGCTCTACAAACGCTGACACACAAGTGATCACACACCCATGATCAAGGCTGGGGGCTGCTTGGTTGAAACTCTGACTATAAAGGTCCACTTTGTAAATATTTGATCATAATTTAGTTGCTCTAAGGCAAGCGCAGGAGTGGTTTTGTTTTAACTGAATAATTCCAAGCAAACTCAACGATAGAGGCTGTATCCCAGTTCTGGTCACAGGATTGTTTCTGCAGTGTTTGCACTTTGTGGACCGGTCTAATTTTGGAAGTAGACGCCTACTTTATTACCGCACAGTGCCAGGCTGGTCTATTTCCAATACAGAGTTAGGCTTGATCTGAATCACATTGTTAACTAAAGTACAATAAAAGCAACCTCTCACTTGCAAAACAGGGGGCTTGTGTTTATTTCTCAGTCTGATTCATGGTGGCTCATTGTGGCTCATTATACACGAGTATAAACTGTAAAAAAACAAACAGAAACAAGCAGTTAAACGAGTATGAGGACGCCAGCGACGATGATGCGGATTGGAATCGCACTGATGGACAGAGTTCAAAAACTTTATTGATCTATGACCTGATTAGAATGTGCCGGATGATAACCAATATTGTACAGAAAGTTGTACAGTTTTTTTTTTTATCTTTACATAGAAAACTTTACATTGCTGTACCATATACATTTCGTCCATCAGTTTCCTACTGAACTGAGACTAGGAATGCTTCAGACCCATTCATATCCATAATTAACCATCAAAAGCACAATTCACATTATTAATATTTTCAATACATTGTCATCCCCAAACCAAAAACTGATTTGTATATATATTTAACATGAAATTTTCAATTTTGTACACATACAGTGAAACCTACATCAAACATGGAAACAGATTTGTGACGGATGGGATGCACTTCAGATTAGGTTGCAGGGTTTTGTATTTCCAGTTTTACGAGGATACCCCTCCACTGGCTGCTCGATGTCTTTGAATTTAAATAAAAGCCTCTGTACACATTATAAATGGAATCGTGTCACTATCCCGTCATCATCACTCCTGACCCTCGGGGGCAATCTGACCAAGCAATGGTAAAGGTAAATAAAAATGTTCACAAAGTAAAAATCCCCAGTGCATTCATTAAATAAAATAGGAGTGCAGCAAAAATCGGAGAAACGTAAAATACAGAAATAAAATTATTGCAGAAACCGATTTCTAGTGTTAGATTATAATACAGAGCTGCATTTCTGTACAACTAGGTTCATCCGAGGGGCTGTTTAAGGTTACGCTAGCCGCCGGCTGTGCAAAAGATCCAAGTCACTCAAACTAATGTTACTCTTCATGTTGACTAATTATTGATCACTTTTTTTTTTTTTGAAATCATGTCATTCTTCAGATAGGTGTAAGATACAGTAAAGTCAAGAGAGCAAGAAATGCACGTCCTTCAGAACACTACACTTCTGCACATCCAGAAGGATAGAGCAAATTAAATATCTGGTTTATGACGATCCTGTAGAGTATATATTCTGCTGTACAAGGCGTGTTCGTCCTCGGGGCGCGGCTCACGAGCGGCTCCGTGCGCAGCAGGAGCGGGAGGAGCTTCAGTACCGTCAGCCGGCCTGCAGATCGAAAGAGGAGCGGAGGGCTGCGAGCCGGGGTTAGAGTCCAACGCGTCCTGATGGCGCCCCTCCGGCCGGGGACAACCGCCGGACACAGACACCGTTTTGAGAGGAACGCAGAAATGTAGATAGAAACAAACAAGACTCGAATGCCGCTGCTCTGTCCGGAGGCGGGGAGCGATCGTGCGTTTCGCCAGCCATCCGTCCCGCCCCCTCACTGGCTGCCGGCACCCTGCTCCTGGCCGGGGGGCTGCGAGATCTTGAAGACGATGCCGATGCGCAGGTAGAACTTGCGCAGCACGGCCCGCAGCTCGGGAATCAGGTCGAACTGCATGATCTCACACAGGAGGGGGTAATACCTCGACGCGTGGGCCTTGAACTGTGCACGGGAGACAAAGAAAAGGAAGAGGAGTTTCCTTCGGTACACTGCGGTCAATTCAGTATGTAACGGCACTGGAATTAAATTATACTGTGAGCTGGAAAACAGCATCATACATTCCAGAATGAAAGGAGTTAAGCCTATTTAAGCTGTAATTAATATGTAAATGGAAAAAGCCATGGAAGGACATGAAGACAGATTAACATTTAATTATGAGCTAAGCTTCAAAGCCACCGCAATAATGGGAAGCGGCGAACTGATCGTGGAGATCCTGAACTGCAGCAGAAAGGGTTCACAGATCTCAGTGAAAACAGTTTTGAGACTCTGTGGTGCTGTGGTGGCAGGACTGTAAGGAGATCTTACCCTGTCGTCACTGATTTTTAAAACCTTTGTGAGGAACAGCAGCAGGAGGTTAGTCCAGGCCTCTCGGTGGCTCTCGGATGTCAGAGTGAGGAAGTAGCTGATGGCCTCACTGCACACACTGCAAGAGGGGAAAGAATTCCAGTCCGTTAGTCACGGGGAACACAGCTCTCACAGCCCGTCCGTCAGTCAGTCAGGCACACAGAGATGTTACTTAAAATTAATTGAGAACAATACAGTACTGAAAGAACACATTCAGGCTCTGGGAGTTAACTGGTAGAAGTGAAAGTGGTTGGAGGTGAGGAAAAGGTGAGGAAAAGAGGCAGATGGAGGGAGGACGAGATTGGAGCTCATTGACTTTGACTTCAGCACTTCGGCTGACGCCCAACTGGGCCGTTGCCACCACACGCATTACTGTGACAGGCCGCCGTCTCACCGCAATGTCTAGACCTGGCTGTCCTTGTGCAATCATTTATAACACCGCCTGAAGAGATTCGCTCTCATAGAGCCTTTGATAAAATATTAACGGGAGTGTCGATGTGAAAGTGAACCTGATTGCGGTGTACATGATGAATGAGCATGTCCTCCGCACCCTGTACCACCACCCTGCTGCTGGAGCGGCTGTGGCTGTGAAGCTCGACCTAAGATATGAAGCTGATGGCCTCTTACATGACTGCCATCCACTAACAAACACTAAGGAGACCCCACAAACTCTACAGCAGGAATCAGCTGCATTCTCACGAGTCAGGGTTGCACTTCTCTGTCCTGCAAATAAGGTTAGGAACGGCACCCCAATAACGTCCAGAGGTTTGTTCTGGTGCAGAACACAGAGCTGTCCTTTCCACACACTGTACCCTCAGCTCTTCCGTCGGGGGCTCTATATCTGTCATATCCTCTATCTTTTCCTGTCTTAAGCGAGACATCAGTACAAACATGCCGTCATTCCCGATTTCTTTCAGAGCCGCGTCTCTGTCGTAAATTGGTTGAAAGGCCCTCTAATTGACCACATTCAATTTAGGGATCGGAATCTGAATAACGCTCCCTGTCAATTTGTCTGATTTCAGTCAACTGAGCTGTCAATTCTCTGCAGTTATGAGAAAAATCTCCCACTGGAAGAAAACATGTTATACAACGCTGTTTTCCAGTTTCTTCTGAGGAACAAAAACAATACAAACTAAAAACATATTTGTAATTTCAGCCAGGTGACTGTTGGACTGGTTCCTATGTGAGAAATGTACACAAGCTGTGGGTGTTCAGTATGGGAGAACGAGACATGTATATCAGCAGGGTTTGTATGTAAACTGGACAATATGACACAGCTCTGGGTTGTGAAGAACGACAAACACAATGTTTAAAAATGACTTCATGGAGATTGTGTGATTTTCAGCCCAGAATGCGTGTGTGTGCAGTGGCTGTGCGGGTGTGTTTGGGGGCGCCGGTGTGCTCTTACTCAAGCAGGCGGCGCTGGACCTCCTCCCAGGCGTTGCGGCGGCTGCTGTCCGTGTACATGCGGAACAGGACGCGCAGCCCACAGGCCAGGCTGCTGGTCTCCTGCTTCAGGAGGTTGGGCTTGGACTTCCCCTTGAACCCTGCGATGACAATCCGCATTCAGCCACGAAGGAAATAAGGAGAGTTTTTCCCACCCATTGTTAAGTGTTAAGGGATTACAGACACTTGGTTGTCTGTTTAGAAAATAGTTCCATACGTCCCACAGCACACGACTGATATACTGCATGTTAATTTATTGCAAAATGTCAGCTCAAATCACAGCATAATGTGCTATTAAGTAAATGAAGTGTATCAGGTGGAGATGAAATGCCGATAGCCTGTGCACCCATTTATCAAATCCTGTACTGGGATTCATCACAGTATTCATAGGGAGCCATGTATCCCACTGACACTGTAATGCACTCGGTGTTTGTATCTTTATCATATGATGTATTCCAGTGACTATGAACTCATCTTGTAATTTGGATAGATCAGAACATTCCTTTATGTAACATAGTGACCTCTCTAAGTGTCTGTGGATGAAGGCTGGCATATCTTAGGAACATATCCTTCAAGCGGAGGTTACAGCAGAGTCGAGTCTGCAGTGAAGAGGTCTCTCAGCCCCCTGTCACCCACCGGCCTTCCACAGTGCAGTCCTCTGCTCATTGCTGGAGTTGAAGGCCTTGGCAAAGCGGTGCGACTCTAGCAGGCAGTCCAGGAGCTTGAAGAGCTGCTCTGAGCTCAGGTAGCGGTACATTCCCTGGTCCTGGGTTTCAACGCGAACGTCGGCATCTAGGGTGTCTCTCTGGAAACCCAAACACACAGGTAAATATGGCATGGTCGTCGTTAAGAGACGATATACGAGTTTCATCTCAGGACAAAGATGCGTTTCATTTCAAAAGGTAGTAATGTCAGGTTGGACAGTTTCAGGAACCTGCCAGTGAAAGTGAAATAGAAACCATGTTGGAGAATTGTTGTTTCCATATTGTACCGCAGTGGCAAAGCCTGTTCCAAGAGGGATGCCATATCTCCAGACTTTCGCTCAACCATAGCCTGCCATTACTTAGCGAATCCAACCATTCACTCATTCAGAGACACAACACATTTGGAGGCCTGAAGCACAGTGTTCAAAGATGAAATATCCCTTAAAACAATTAATCTATTACATTATCTACTTGAAAAAGTATGAAGAACAACAGAGAAATTAAAAGATTACATGAATTCATAATTTGAGAGTTTAAGCAAGATTGAAAACCTCTGATCTCTGAAGAACACCTTCTGCAGGAGAGCAACTATGATACAAACATTCTTGCTTATTAATTACATAACATGAACGCTTTGGAACTCCCTTTTCCCTAAAATTGCATTTCAGTGACATATATATCCTGCTTACCGTGCTACTGCCTTACCCTGGAAACTCAATTATCCTGTAATCACCCATGAAAGCCCCGAGGGTTACCTGCGCAGCTGCAAGGTTCTCCGCGTCCTCCTTCTTGCTCGTCGCAGGGAAGAACACGATGTTGTCGATGGTCTGAATCAGCTCCAGCTGGACGACGCATTTGATGAGCAGCGCGGCGAACAGCTTCTGCTCCTGGACCTCTGCGCAAAAAAACCAAAAAGGCATGGTTATCTGAATGTCAAACGCGGCACCAGCACAACAAGGCCGGGGTCCAGCAGGTATATGGGGGGGCAGTGGGACTTACTGGTGGGGGTCCTGGCTCTGCCCATGTCCTCGTAGGCACCGGAGCCCACGCTGAACTGGCTGTGCCGCCGCGTCTCCAGGCCCCCCCGCTCCACACTGCCGAGGGACTGCTGGTCCTCCGCACGTGTCTGGATGTCCAGAGACTTCTGGGATATAGAGTCCTAGCAGCACACGCCAAAGGCAGTTAAATACAGTGCACACGTCTGCCCTCCACTGATTGGCCAAGCACATATTATTCAGATAAAGGAGCATATGAAGAACCGGAGTTGAAGCTAAAGTCAAAATGTATTGAAAATAAATGCGTGAAAGACAAAACTAAAGTGTTTAACAACTGATCTGAAAAGGTTAGACATACTAGACATACTTTAGATCTTTAATTATTCACAGCAAAATATCCTATATAGTCCAGCAAAATTGACTTCTGGTTCAATCAGCACAACACTTCACAAATGTAAGCACTCATAGATTTCAGTGGCTTTTTAACTGATGTTGTTTATGAAGGCTGGAAACACATTACAGTGGCGTTGGGATTTATAAAAATGTTTTATTCAGCTTTGTTCTCAAAACAAACTTTCTGGAAATAATCTTTTCCAAACCAGAAAATCGGAAGGAATGAAAGCTGTGGTATAATATAATAACCACAAGCAGTGCAATCAAACCTCGTTAAAGGAGAAGTCTGCTTAATATAATCGGTTTTGGCATCATTAGTTTAATTGATGCACAACAAACGCATGTTTTTGTGATTCTGTTGTTGTTTTTAAGCAAGAATGATATTCATCGGGGTAAATAGCTAAGAGCTGTACCACTAACAGGCCAGCTCACTGTGCAATGGTAACCGTCTTAGACAGGCAGCTTGAGAAACACATAAATCATCCAACCAAGAAAAAACAAGAGAACCACACAGATCACGTAAAAACAGATACAGGAAATTACATTGAAATAACATGAACGGTACTTCTTTAATTAGCATTGCAGGTATCGAGAAATACAAAACAAGCAGTTAACATACCACTTGTTTGTCTGAGATGTCCAGCTGTGATGCAGGTTCACTTTCTGATCCCGCAGGTCTCCACGTCAGCAACCTTGACACACAGGAGAGCGTTAAGCAGCCTGACCGCAGAACAATCTCCCATTGTAACATATATGTAACTCCACATGCTTTTACACAAAACTGAAGAATGGTGTATGTAATAAAAATTGCTGAATTATTACTTTTACTACTGCTGCCAGTACCAATCCTATTATGACTGTAAAAGCAGGTCTTACGCATGTGGGATTGTGGTTTTAAAGATGTCCAGCATGCAGTTGCACGTCTTGTCCCAGGTTTCCAGAGAGAACTTCTCTCCGTTCAGGATGACCACGTTCTCCAGACAGTTTGTCCCTGATCTCGCGAGCTGCTCGTTGTCTACAGGGGAAAGACACGGACACAGTCAACTTCACAGAGTCCCCAGCTCTAGTTGCCGGTCGTCTCTGCGCCGTAGGAGCACTGACCTTGCTGCACACACCAGTAGAGCTGGGAGAGGATGTCATCGAGGAGCACATCGCTAAGCGCCTCGAAGTACTGCGTGAACACGTCGCAGATCGCATAAAGTGCATGGTTACAGGTGGTCGTCATCCACTCTGCTTTCTGTGGACAAAAAGGATGGAGTCTTAAAACTAAGTTGCAATTTTGTCGGAGCATGCTCGTGTGCATTTTATACAAGTTTATAACAAAAGTGGTCATCTCTAGTAACATCTTACAATAAGGATACAGAGATTACCCAAGAGAAGTTGATGCCTATTTAATCCTTGACATAAGTATGTTATTTTTCCAAAAGCATGCTCCTTATTCAGAGAGAAGTATTAGGATTACATTTGAATTTAAATTCAGTCTTATAAAGCTCAGTCATTTACCTCAGTTTGCTGCTCTGGGAGTTTCATATTATCAAAGATCCTGAAAACGATTCTGAACAGGTCTTGCCACCAGTGTTTCTCATATGTGTGACCGTAGGTTTTCATGATTTCAAACATTACAGTCAGACCCCTAAAAGACAATAACCCACATTTTGTAAAAAAAAAAAAAAAAAAAATCACACTGAGACAGTGAGTCAGTTATAAATGTAGAAAGAAAAAGGTTTTGCCAAAGTAACATCATTCTTATTATCATTTTACTGTACAGTTAAGGGTATATAAATATTCTGACAGAAACTGAATTGAATTCTGCATAAATCCAGGCCTGTGATATTTTATTATTATTATTATTTTTGTCATTTAGCTGACGCTCTTATCCAGGGTGGCTTACATTTGTACCCATTTATACAGCTGGGCATTTTACGGCAGCAATTTAAGTGAAGCACCTTGCTCAAGAGTACAACAGCACTGCCCCACCCAGGATTTGAACCCACAACCCTCCAGTCATGAGTCCAGAGACCTAACCACTCCACAGTGCTGTCATTTCCCCCTTGTTAATTTAAAAGCTAATCAACCCACATCATCGTGAATCTTTTTAAAATCTCAGGATGATTTTAGGAATAAGTCATTCATTATAATTAAAGCAAGTGGAACACTAAAGCAGGAATAATAAAGAAATAAAGCATTTACATTCCCCACTCTCGCAAGTCTCTTGAACATCAGCAACCATAAACCTTCAGTTAACATTATTCTCAAAAGATTTGCTAGTCAGTATTCAGAACACAAACGATTGATACACAAATTAAATAAATCAGTTCTCACCTTGTTCTTACATCAAGCTTACATCTGTTGATTATGCAAGAGAGCTCAAACAGAATGGGGAACCAGCCACGGACCCAGACTCGGTCCTCAGGGGCTACATTCATATCATCACTAGTGTAATCTTTAAATGCCTGGCAGAGAGAATTTTGTTCAGGTTACAGATCTATTGCCACAGAAACCTAGCAGAGTGCAAGGGGATTACATGCATGGAGAAACCAATGCCTCCTGTCAAACGTGAACAAATAACACCCACTTAATTCAAGGTCAAAGACAAACATAATATTTGCTTCTGATGCACCAGCAGTTTGCAATATAAACGTTTTTTGTCCACAAGGAATGTATGGAATTGTCCATTCATCCACTCATTCTCCTCCTACACCACATCTCAAAACATTAGACATATTTTGAATGTTACAAATTCAAAAAGTATTCACTTTTAAAAAATATATATATGAATGGGTCAGAAAAAACTTAAAAAAAAAATCTTCAGATAAACGTGTTTGCAGTGCCTGGTTAGCCAGCGAGACGGCTCTCACCTGGGGCCGATCAGAGACGTATTTTGCGCAGTGCCGAATGAGACGTATGGCTTCCATGCTGGTGTCTGGGAAGGAGGCATTGCAGGCAAACTCGGACAGACACTTCACAGCATCCTGGAACGAGTCGATGGTGGCCGGGAAGTGCTTTTCAAATACATTCGCTGAAAAAAACAGGATTGGAGGACAGGTGAGTGCTTTAAACAAAGTAATCTCATCACATAAAGGGATATGACTGAACAGATGCCTGTCTATTTAATTAGTTAATATGCAAAGCACTGTCGTATCATTTTATACTGAATAATAACTTTAAAAAGTAAGATCCTTAATAATTCCACTAAAATATTCTGCTGACAGCATTATAAATATGCAAGCAGACATTTAAAACCATGGCTTATACATTGTACCAGTTGACAGTGCACCAAGGAAGTAAATCAGAAGTCTGATACCCTAATGTCCTTATGGAGATGCTTGAAGGAAGAATCGCTGGGAATTCATTTACTAAGTAGTGTCTTTCCTGCAAGTCAGTTTGGAAACATGACATTTTTACAACACTAGATTAAATATATCAGGTGAGAAAGGGCCCTGTTGAACATTGATAAAATACATTGATAAAATAATAGGCAAATAATAAGAAAGTATACTTACTGACAATATGACCTGTAGTCTGGAAGGCCAGTTCTACTATGCTCTCATCCTGATCTGAAGCAGCCAAGTGAAAGACAGAAAATATGTTTTTCCAGCCTGATCGAATGTTACCAGCCTGGGAGTTCACCATCTGGGCTATACACCTCACTACCATATCTCGAATTGTTGGTGATCTGTTAAAGACAGACAGAAATACATAAATAAATAAATATAGCAATTATTTTATAGATAAGAGACAGCCTTATTTACTAAAATAATTGCTACCAAATGCCTTTGTTTATCATTTTTAAAAGGCAACAGCTTTCCAAGAAAAACTGGTAGTCGGGCTGTGGCCTATATTCTGACAGTGATGAATAACAGTGAAGGGTCCCACTGCGTGTCCGCTGATGTTAATTGAATACAGTGCCGTGCAACTCCAGTCCTAGGGGCTCTGGGCCTCTTGGTTCCCTTGTTACAAACTACATAATTGAACCGATTAATTACTTAATCAAACCAATTAAACACATTGCCTGGATTTAAGCAGTGTGTTATTTAACAATACTAATAAAACATTAAGTTGGACCATAGCCCAGGGAGGCAGGCGTAGAGCTCCACTGGTTTAGTTGATATTATCGGAGCAGTGTGTGTGCTTCAGCTCCTGCTCCCAGTGGACCGCACAATCTTAGTGGGCTGTTCACCTCATACAAAGACCGATTTTCACAACAGTGTGGAAGCCTTCCATCACAGTGATTCCGTACAACTAAAGTTCAGTTTAAAATGAACAATCTTAATTTTTAAAATTACATTTTCAGGGATTCCTGCCCTCCAGTGCTCTGCTTTTAGAGATGATTACAAGGCCAAAATTATTATCATGGTACAGGTTTTTCATGATGTGTATAAAAGTATTGTATTTGTAAATTAAAGGATTTTTTTATCACACAAATATTCAACTGTTTAATTTTGAATTATAAATGCCAACCTTGGCTATATATATATATATATATATATATATATATATATATATACACATATATACATATATATATATATATATGTATATATACACACATACACACACACACATACACACAAACAAACAGCTCCGGAAACAATTAAGAGACCACTGCAAAATTATCAGTTTCTCTGGTTTTACTGGTTATAGGTATGTGTTTGGGTAAAATTAACATTTTTGTTTTATTCTATAAACTACTGACAACATTTCTCCCAAATTCCAAATAAAAATATGAATGGAATGGAATGACTGCCATACATGTAGAGATGCTGATTCAAGAAACATTTGTAGTGGTTTCAATTTTTCTTCCAGAGCTGTATATATAAATCAATTAATTAAAAACTAACTTTTGTTTCTGAATCTTCAGACAAAACATTCTTTATGTAACCAAATATTTCACACACTCCCTTCACCAAAATACTTGCAAACAGATGTTGTACAAACGTTTGTCAAAGTTTGTCCTTTTAAGTGTCTTAAACATAATTACTATGCAACAGCAGGCAGAGTCTCAAACTTTGTGTTAAACCATCCATATAATTTATATACATATATTTTTTAAATGTATTTACAGACTGTCACATTAGGATTAAATTAACAGATGTCTCTGACTGTGCCCCAGTTTGTTACAAAGCGACGGTTGATGCCACACAGAGTAGAAAAAGCAGTCAGCTGTATGGTTCTGTTTGAGTCTTGTTTTCACTATCCTAGCAACAGTTTCTCAGCACAATTATAGCATAAACCCTGAACACTGTAGCCTTGTACATTTCCAGGTTGATCTAACACAGGGTTCGTTTGTTGAGCACACACATGCTTGTGAACATTAAAAGCTTTGTCTTCCTTATCTCAGTTTCCAGAACCTGCCCTGCAATTTACCATGGTCAGTGAGATTTGTTTGTTCTTATCAGATATTGTCACATAGTATTACCATAGATACACAAGTATTTATGATTTACATTTCATAAGGATGGCTAAAGTTTCAGGGGTGTAATTTCCTAAAACTAAGGTAGTAAAATATTTTGAAATTCAAACATGCATAAGTCCTGTTATAAAGGCCAAATATATTCCATTTGCTTATAAAGAGAAAACAATCAATATATCTGGCATTCTTACCTGTTCTTTTTCATGATATGTTCAAAAGGCCTCAAAAAATCCTTCTGGAATCTGAAGTTAGCAAGCTCTCCTTTCTCTAAAAATTTCATGGACAGCTGCCTCAAAGAATCCACTGCAAAAATTGCTACATCCTCATTGGGATTACATCCAACCTGAACAAAAACAAACACATTTCATCCTTCGATACTTAAGACTCTGTAGTAGTAATATAAGGCACTTTTTCGGAAGGGGGGCTGTGGGGCATTTGACATTTGACCTTTGACCTTCAAAACTCCACCCTCTGGTATGTAAATTATTCAGTGCCCTGAAACCCCACACTTCCGGTATGCCAATTCTTCACTGATGCAGAACACGCACCCCTTACGTAGGGGGCCTCAAGTTTGACTCAAGGTCAAAGGTCAAATCCCCCACAGTCCCCTTCTGAAAAATGCCCTATATTACTACTCTATGTTGTTCAAATACCTTTAATTCTGATACAATAGTATTGCTGGTATCTGACAAAGAGAAACACTAGCACAATGTAGCACTGACCTTTAAACTATTACATTTCTTTTGTGTCACAAACAAAAAATAAAGTCCTACCTTATTAAAATGATCTCCAATTACTTCCCAAATCCTAGACCACTGCAACCTGATGCGCCCCATGTTATAATACGATATCTCTACTATCTTCTGAAGGCTAAACATGCGTGGGTGCGTTGGGGAGGCCAGCTCATCCATAGACACAGCACATAGCCACCTCACAAAATCAACTGCAAACAGCACAAATCTATGTAAGACACAGTTATGTTACATTCACATTACAGGTGTTGTCTAACCTCGTTTCAGACAATTACAACATTTCATTCACATTTTTTATTTTAGGCACTTGTGGTAATACTGAAGGAAACTTCTAAAACTACTTCCACAAGTGTGTAATACAGAATATCCACCTTCTGCCTCAGGTCTTATATGATGCAACTAAATGCATCATGCAACCAGATATATGGCTGTGATTTTGTCTGCTCCATTTTATGCTTGGTGTTTTGATGCCATTAGGTAAAATCTCTACGCTTCTATGAATTACTAAATTCATTGTATTCTCTTTAAACACTTTATGTATACATATTCACATGATACTTGCCAATTGCATTGCCATCCAGTCTTGTAGATCCTGTAAATATCCTGAAAGCACAGAAACCAAGACATTCAAGTCAAAGGTAGACAAAACCTAGAAGTTAAGTAAGAGTGTATTTTGTTGTATTGGTGCGAGATAACCATTATAAACAATAGGACAATTTAAGAGTTCAACTGGTAAAGCTGAAGCCTGTGTCAAAAGGCGCTGTTGAATAAATATGTGCACTTTATACACACACACACATGCAGGGTATCTAAATAAAGAGAGAATAATATACCTGTCCACAGCTACAACTACACTCTGGGAGCTGGTCTCTCCAATGGACTCCTGAATGCTGGCTATCTGCTTGCGATCCACATTACCACCAACTTGGGCAAGAAAAAAGGACAAAAAATAGAAGTGAAAAAAAAATCATCAATATTCTATTCGGATTTTAATACAAAGTTAAAACAATTAAAGACATCATACCAAGTCCCTCCCTTTCATATTTTACTTGTGTTTACTCTAACACTGTAAACTTTATTTGCTTTTTTTATGTAAATGCTGAGCTGTCACTTGTACACAACTTTTAAAGGTATAAGATATTTAACAACTCTATATATAGGTCTGTGTTTATCAAGACAGCTAAATGTTTCAATGTAGAACTTTTTTTTTTCCCTATCAGCAAAGCAGAGAATTAAACATGAATAACAAAACTTATTTGGTCTTTTAGGTGCATGATTGGGATTGTGTCATGATACTTAAAGGTCAACGGAATAGCATTTATTTTCTTATTTATTTGTGAAGCAAAAACACACCATGTACTGTTCATTTTATGTGGCTTCTGCAAGTGTTATCAAATTCCAGAGCTCTAATCTCTCAAAGAAAATCATCCTTTTGCCATTTCCATCTCTCTCTTGTTAAGGAGAAAATGTTAAATTGAACATTGTCTGCATTTTTCATAGACAGCTGTGTACCTGACCACTGTGGACTGACTCAAACAGCCTTTGGAAACTCACCCAGGCCGAGTCCGACGTACTCGTCCGAAGTCTGTTCCTTGGTCCCAGTGATGGGTCCGTCTTTCCCTCGCACTGTCCCTGAGATATAGCGTGGCTTCACACCAGTCCCTATCAGCTGGGCCAATTCAAGCTGGCTGATGCATTTCAGGATCTACACAATTCAAAAAGCATTGTTTAGTTTAAACACACACACATGCCCAAGTCTCATACAATTCCCCTGCACTGCTGCAGAAGAAACAAATATTGATTACAAAACAATGAACGAGGCACACCATTATTCCTTTAGAATGAGATAATGCAGCCCTTCGAATCTGGATTCTCTTACCTCATGCCAGGAGTTCCCCAAGTAATTTCCATCCGTATGAGCCACAGTGATGAGGGTTTTGATGGTGTCTATGTTCTTCTGTTTCATCTCTGTAATTCCAGAGCTTGCTGTCAACAAAGTGAACCTTGCCAATGCCTGTACATACGCGTCTCGTTCAAGCTGTAAAATAGGAGAGAGAAAAATAGAACAGAGAATAATAAAAAGTAGATATTTTTCCTGAACAAACTCAAACCCTGAAATCAAGGATGACCAAGGACTTACAAAACAACCCCCACTGAGCAGTATCTTCTTAACACAACGCATGTAAACTGCACAAGTACAATGGGTGACAACTTTGCACGTCTTTGATTTTCTGTGGTTTGTTGCAAACTAAAAGAATCACAGTCATCAATTACAGCCAACATTGCCAAATCATCTAAGAAAACACTAATGGACAGAAGCTCAGTAAGGGGGAGGAAAATCGAAGTGGCTTTTATTTACGGCTTGATTTTCAAGCATAATACATTTAAGTGCAGTCTCTGAGTGTTACTTTCAAAAATTACTTTCTTACTCACTTCTGGCAGTATAATACCATCACGATACGCTTCTCAAAGTCAAACATCAAAAGTAATGGAAGAAAATGCAATTTCTACTTTAGAAAAGTGCATTTACTGAGGCCAACAAAATACAGTTCAGCGTACGTTTATTTCACGTTGAATAAGACATTATTTTTATTATCTTTTCAGGGTATATATAATATATATATTTTTTTACATTTCTGTATTTTTGTTTAGATTAAACATTTCCCCCCTTTTATGTATCTGGGAAATACTGTTGGTTCTGTACCTCATAATATATAATATTTTTTTACATTTCTGTATTTTTGTTTAGATTAAACATTTCCCCCCTTTTATGTATCTGGGAAATACTGTTGGTTCTGTACCTCATACGCTACTGATATTGCTCTGTGTGAAAGGTCATAGCAGGTTGTCACTCTGTTCTTCATAGTATATTTTAAAAATACCCTGAAAAGATCATAAAAATAATGTCTTATTCAACGTGAAATAAACGTATGCTGAACTGTATTTTGTTGGCCTCAGTAAATGCACTTTTCTGAAATAGAAATTGCATTTTCTTCCATTACTTTTGATGTTTGACTTTGAGAAGCATATCGTGATGGTATTATACTGCCAGAAGCGAGTAAGAAAGTATATATATATAATTTTCTTTGTTTTACCTGGATAGTAAAGATGCAGGCTATTCTAATTGCACACCGGATCCCCTCAAGACACAGTGAGGCCACTTCTGTATCATCGCAGTCCTGCAACCCAACACTGAACGCTGCAAGAAATGGTGTCCATGCCAGCTGGAGGGGGAGAAAGTGACTACAAATGAGAACCAAAAGTATTTCAAGAGTGAAGAGACACCACAGAAATCAGAAGTATTTGAGTGCTGACAGAAATTGAATTTGTAACATGTACAACACTGGAAACAAAATGCAAAATGGTGCCAACAGTGACATTCAGGCCAAAATGTTCTTAATCAGATAGTGAGTATAACTGTGGTATAGAACAAAGATTACAACAAATGCAAGGGCCAAAACAGCATCTGACAAACACAATAAAGAGGATAGCAATCTTCTTGCTACAGGTTAAAATGATGAATTAATAAGATTCATATTAAACAGATGGATACCTTATACAGACTGGGTTCTAGTGCAGAAGACAACATTTCTACTAAAATAGACAAAATATTAATTAGAAATCAATACATTTATAAAAACTAGGAAGAAACAAGGTACTGACTAATTCAGGTTTGTGTGAACACCATGTTCAGCTAGCTGCAAGTGCAGGGCCTACCTTGAACATGGGTCTGACGTGCTCCAGGTGAGTGGCACTGGTGAAAGGTGCTTGGACGTGACTCACGGCCTCCATCAGGGCTTTGGCCGTCTTTGCCATCTGCTCCATCTCCAAGTTGTACAGAAGCCGTCTCTGCTTCTCACTCGCCACATCTGAGACAACAACAACACCACAGCTCTTACAGATAGTGTCATCGCACCTCCCAGGAAAAACACATTTTACAACAGCCTCAGAAATCTAAAAGCGTCATCTCTCATTTTTGCATTTGGTGAATTGCACAATTAGAAATACATGTCATTTTTAATAAACCTTTTAAAAATGAAAAACAAAACGCTAATTATTGACTTGTTTCTTGTTACATTCCTTATTTGTGTTACTTATGATTCTCTAAGATGATCATGCAGAACTCATAGGATATTCAAAATAATAATATTGAAAATAATATTATTGAAAAACAATGTACTATTTGTAATTATAATGGTTTTAGGACAGGGACAATGGAAAAGTATTTTAGGAAAATCAGTGTTTTGATCTGCAAGACATCCCTGAAACCAGCATTTTTTTGCTCTATAAACACACACACACACATACACATACCAACTGAAAACCATGGAGGTTGAAACATAACATCTCCTTACAGGTTTCAAACCAATGAGCAACAGCGTCTGCAGCATATTACCCACAACTGTCAGTACCATTAACTCAACTGAACACAAACCGTGCTCGATTCCTTCAAACTACTGGCAACTCTATCTACACAGCTTTAAATAGGTAAATAAAGATAGATCAACAAACCCACAATTCACATATTTATGGAAAAGCTAACAGTGAGGTTATCAATTGCCATATTAGATGTTAATTCTTATTTTCACAGAGCAAGGTAAAAATAAAATGTTATTTTGGCATATATACTTCAGCATGATTGAAATATTTACTACAAGTCTGGATTGTTACAGTATTAAGACTGGGATAACCCTTTATTTATTCTGTGAAATAAAATAAAAAAATACATACTTTGTTTATTAGATTTAATTGTCAATTCTTTTGTCTCCTTCATAGAAATTTTCTTCCCTGCAATTTCATCATAGATGGCTGAAAGATATTCCTCGGGTAAGTCTTTGCTGTCATTAATTCCTCTATTCATTTTAATGTATTGCTCTTTCGTCATTTTATTCTTCACCTACATGAAAAAAAGAAGACAAATTGGTATGATATACTGTCAAATAATCCTATTCAGTCATCAACAAAATCACAGCATGTTATCAACAAGACAGAATATTTATCATGCATGTTTAAAAGGCTACAATTTGTACTTCAATGTAGGAAAATAAAGCAACAGTAATAACAGATTATTATAGGTTCGGGTACATTTGGTTGTTTATGCATTTCAGCCATTATTTGATTACATGCTAGTTGTTTACAGCACAAAGCATAGGAAATAATCAATAAAAAGGATGTTTTTCTTCTGCACACTGCAATTATCAGTCTTAAATGTTTTTCAGCAAACTGCATCACCTAATTTAGACAAGAAAAACATATGTACAAAAACAGGAGGGTCTTGTAAAAGCTTGCCAGCTGCATATAAAGTTTTATTTTTAATCTTCAGCAGGCAGTTACCTTCTTATCACTTCAACAATTTTATTTTTATTTCTGATTAATCAGTGTCCCTCACTTGGCTGATTTGAACAGACCAAATACAACCAAATCACTGACTGACAGCTTTCTTGGATGTTTTAATCTAGAGACTTGCTGAAATCTACTAAAGAGGCAGGTCGATAAACTTTTTTTTTTTTCTTGACATTTAAAATAAATTGCTTTTAGTGTTCAGAGTGTAGAGGTTCATGGGGAGGGTAAATAAAGACCAGGGAATCTAGACCAGGTCTAGATTTATAAAATGGATAAACAAACAGTACAAACATTCACACACATTTCAGGGCTGATACAGACCGGATAAAGCTTCTTTTGGCAGCCCATATGTCCTTTTATACTACAATGTATTGATCTGAGCAAGTGTTTATCCCATTTGCTCTGCTGTTACTGGCTTCTTTTCATCAACAGTGCACTAACATGGACAGGCCTATTTAAAGCTGGGACTCGAATGACTTCATTGCAAAATCTATATGTTTTTGTGTATAGAGAAAACAAGGTGATTTATTCTATTAACCTACCTGTGGACTGTGAAGGTCTGTTGTCAGCATAATGATTGAATAAGCAAGGACATATGCAGTATCTGCACTCGCAAACAGTGTTTGCCTGGATAAAGACAAAATAGAACAAGATAGCATTGATGCAAATTTGTACATGTATATTGATGTATACCAGGACATTGTCTAAGCAATGGAAAAAAATGCAATGCAGTTCACTCCTGCTGTACATAAGACACTGACCCTTGGTTGCATTCTAAGTATCTAGCAGCAAATTTCTCCATCAGCCGATCAATCTTCTGTGCTTCCCCGGGGAGCCGGAATCCCTCCAAGAACATGCGCAGAGCCGAGACAAAGTCCTTGCCTTGGAAATCCATCTGGTCCACGTAAGCATACATCACCTCTTTATTAAAGCGGTCATTGTCCCCTAGGAACTCGCCTACCTGAGTCTAGCAGAAAAAAATAAGAATGCAACACAAAATTACTATACATACTGGTTAGAAGAAAACAAATTAAATGTATGTTAACAATATCCTAAACTCTTTGGGCTTATTTTTATATGATCTACAAATTTAATTTTACAAAGAGAGGAAAAACAAACAAAACAAACCACTACAATTTGAGAAATCCCTTACAGAATCAAGTCTTTCTTCTTGGTGTAGAAACTGGGCAATATCCTCAGGGGTTGTACCAAGCATGCCTTGTTCTTGCAAATACTGGATCCCCCTCTTTGGTTTTTTATTGAACCTGTACAGGAGATTCGATTTCCAGGCATTAGCAACCTTAAAACTTTATCCCATTAATACCTTCCTTGACTACACAATGCTGAGGTACACTTACAGGTCAATGCCTTGCTCTATGATTTCTTTCTGTTGCTTGAGAACCTCAAACTGCTCTGGGTTGTCGGTTCCAGACATCTGGGTGCTATAGCTGCCGATCCCTGATGATGCTGTGGAGTCTAAGGAATTGATGCTTCCATAGCGGTTAATAGTTTCAGGGTGTTTAGTCTCATTGGTGTCTTGCTCTGAAGGCTTTTCTTGGCCTAAAGATAAAAAATAAATTGGGCACAGGGTCATTTAATACTTAAATACATGTAATACTATATTCTGAAACAGGGTACTTGCATACTGTCAAACCTATGATAAAAAACAAGAACTTACTGAACAAATAAAGAAAGGTTATTAGGTACTAATACACTCAAGGTGCCGTGGTTAAGAAGATGGGTTAATCTGTCAGAGAACATGCCTATGGCTCTATATTTAACAATTGCAACATTGTTAAGCACTAGACTGGGCACAAAAGTAATGCTTAACCCTCGTTTATGGCTCGTGTCACCCTGTAATTGTAATTAGCAATCCTGTAGCAATGAAGGCTAAGATTCCACTAAGACTTAAGAGGGCAAATGGATTGGCTTCTGTGACACAATAAATAACATTGGTGCACTTGACTTTACATTGTTTGAACAAGATGTTATTTGATATTGGAATGGCACTACAATATTCAGAGCACTAAGACTTTAGCCAGAACAACACCAGCTGCTTCTTTAAAAGGCAGCTGTTCCAGAAACTAAAGCACAAGTAAAGGAGGCCTGGCAGACCTTTAGCAGGTCTGATAATTATTTCACCAACACTTCCATTCTTATTGCAAGCTGGAGGATACTTTAGTTTTCCCTATACACAGTGTATAGTGTTGCAACCTCAGACTTTTGAAACCACAAGTATGTGTCCCAGTTAGAAGAAAGCTTCAAGCTTGGTAAGAGGTACTCTGTATTGTTTGGAATCGTGTACATCCAAAACGTCATCTTTATGTTTTGAGAACTATTCTGAAATACAGAAATGCTTTTGCAATGTGATGCGTTAACATTTAGTGCTGAATACAGAATACTTATAGAACCAAAACAGTTCAGCTAAGAAAGTTACTACAAATTAAAAAAAAAAAAAAAACACGTATAATTTCTACAAAAAAGCTATTTCAAGCCCATCACCAAATGAAATGAACCTTAACTACTGTTACTAAGGAAACCATCTTCTATCAAATATAAATGTACTCGTTGAACAGTTACCTGCTCTTCCTTTGGAAGTCAGCCCATGAAAACAGTGAAGAGTGATGGACCAGTAAGATTAACAAGAACAAGACTTAGGGAAAACGACAAGTCAAGGAACAACTAAAATGTGTAATACATGTTTTCCCACACGGTAAAATAAACATCTGAAAACATATTAATTGCAAGGATACAAAACAGATCTACAACTTTTCATACAGGGTGTAATAACAAAAGGCTTTAAAATATCATTTTTTATTTTTATTTTTAATATATTTATGCTGACACTTAATTCCCATGGGACTCATTTCTATTAAACCTCATACATGAACCAGAATAATAACAGAATAATAATAATAAAAAGTTTATATCTGCTTTAGTTACAGCATGATATACATATATACAGATATACAGCATGTACTATATGTCAGAGTGGGTCATGGTATCCTCCTGCTAGGAATTGTAAGGATCATTTCAGATTTTGTTTTAAATTCCCCTTACTGAAAACCCCTCAGTGGACATAAAGTCCTTTCTGTATTGTAAAGGCTGTGGCATTAACCAACTATCAGGTGACCAGGCAGCTGTGAGATGACAGATTAAAGGTCCCAATTTTACTCTCCGAATAAGAGCCTCGGGCATGTTTGATGGAGATAAAGGAAGTTGCATCTTCTGTGTTGCACATAACAGAGTTTCAAAGCTCTCTTTAAGCCCAGAAGCCCACACTCACAAAGACACCGACTGCCAATCATTTCACATCACATGGTTTGAGTAGTGCAAATATGGGAAACATGCAATCTGAAAAATTCTTATCAAGGAAGTGCCATTTCACTGTTCTGATTATTAAAAGGCACCTTCTCCCCGATTCCGTCACAAAAGAAAACATCAAACACCAGTCAGGCCTTTTGAGGGATGAAGCCATTACCCAGAATCCCTTTCCCCTCAGTAAAACAAAAACAGCTGATTCCCAGCTTCAAAGAGAGAGGGAAAAAAAACTGCAAATAGATTTTGGGCTAGTAGTGTGTTGTTTATGCTGAAGGGTTTTTACAGCAGGAAGCACAAGTCTTACCGAGGCTAGTTTGAGAGTTTGGATTGACATATTGATCTTTACTCCACTCAACCATGCATTTCAGGATCGACACCAAACACTCCAAGCCCTTCTTTCGTAGGCTCAGTTCCTACAACACAGTTTAAGAACGTCATTACTATACAGTCACAGATACTCATTATTTAATAATACAGAGACAGAGGCAGTGTTGATAAGAACACAATACATGTTTTCCATGACACAAGACACAATTTATCTGGGGGAAATCAGACTTAATTAGTTGAACTAGTTGATCATAATATGAAACACAAAAGGAGAAACATAAGTATTCTATGGATAATTCAATAAAAGTGTGTATTTTTTCCATGATTTTCATTACATTTCAGACTAGGAAGTGAAATGGCTAAGGAGTGAAATGAACTGCTGGTGCCCTATGCATGAAAACTGGCCACTTCTCAATGCAAGGGCTACATGTAGGGGGTTATTATGATGTTTTCAATTATCATGTACACGTATTATTTATAGATTGTAATCTATGGAGCATGCTACAGATTTTCATAGATATAATACACTCAGTAAAGAAGACTAGGATGTAACAATATTGAACTTGTTTCACTGTCAATGTATACCTGAACAGGAGTCATGCCCAGCTCATGTCCAGCTCGTCCTTGTGCAATCTTGGAAAGGTCATTCACTAATCTTTCAAATATATTAGCAGCATTCAAGTCACAATCATAATTCACATAAATATCCACCACACTCTGGGCATCTGCAATTCATAAAATATAAGAATTAGTGTAATGCTAAAGTACTGAACGCGGGAAATACAGCACACAGAAGCACGAAGCACCGCACCTGCGCATATTCTGGTGAGGGTCTGAATAACCATCCACTTATGGTCAAAGGAGCTTGTGGAGGTCTCCAGAATGTATAGGAAGATTTCCTTGAAGAAAACCTTAAAAATAAAGAAGCAGTTCAACAACCCATAGCATGCACTTATGCACTGTAATTTCTTTAAAGCTAGGAAGTTATTTTGCAGATTGGAACACAATTCTAAACCAGTTAAGCATTTATTCAACCTAAATTACACAGATTAGAAGGGAATAAAACTAATCAATGCCCCCTCTCTCTAGCCCCCATATACACAGTTGGCTCTATATATAGAAAATGACTATGGAGATACTCAATAACTACAAATTATCATTGTTCTACAGCTTGAAAGATAAAGGACAAAAATATTTATGTTTTCAGAATATGTTTGGGTTAGATTTGATTTAAGTAGTCACCTGCAGATACATATACATTACTGAAGCTGAAATAATACATCTTAATATGCAACACAAAGTAAGTTCTACTATAATATTACAAATTTAGATGTAAGTCAATGATTTCTTGATAATGTCTACTTCACTATAAACATACTGATGAAACATAATACATTCTGGATGACTGACTCAGTGCTCTACCATTTAATATAACAAATTATATCCATATACTAATGATAATGTTTTCTTATTCCGAGGATTAGAAGAAAATTTAACACAAAGTAATAGTACAAAATACCTCAATTTGCATCTTGAGATGAGTCTTGAAGTTGGAAAGTAAAGTGAGGAATATCGAGAGGGAGAGCTCAAACACCTCAGGGACGGATGAAACACCATTTTTTGACAATGCCACACAGAGGTACTGCTTTATAGCATTAATGAACATCTCATTGGTCTTAAAGATGGGTCCTGCATTCTGCAGAATGGACAGGAGGAGCTGGAGGGAGAGAACCTTTGATCGAAGTTCATGAGACCTACAATGAAGAACATGAAGAGGTCATAACGCTGTTGAATTTTACAAGCATAGAAAAACAAAGTGCAATTTCTGTAGTTAGTATCCCAATTTAATCATGAATGATGTATAAAAAAAAAAAAAACCTTTTTCTTGTTTTAAGGGAACTGGCCTGGGAAAGAGAAACTTATGTTAGTTTCCACCTAGAGACTGAATCAAATATAATGTAAAGATAACTGGTTTGGGGAAACCTTGAGATCTTGAAATTAGATAACTTGTTTTTGAGAAAATCTAAACAATTTTAAATGTTTTCTATTGTCTAAAATTAACCATTTCCTTCTGGGCCAGTTACCTTAAAGTGTGCATATAGTATAAGATTAAAACAAGGTGTGTAAAATCCACTTGTCCTGTGAGTATTATTTTCTGGAATTAGCTTGTTGGGATGTTGATATTCAAGCCCTTGCATTATCTGTTCTAGACTGACTGATGTTCTAGACCTTTTTTGGTTTAGAGACACATCTGGCCTTGATGTTCAGTATGTACTATGTGGCGATTGCAAACTGACAAAGAATGAAAGGTAGTTTGCCTTTCTAATCTCATGGTTAAAGGCACGTGCACATTACACAGTTCTCTAATTAGATAATCTGAAAAGCAATACAATAAGGACAGAAAATACAATTCCAGACTAACTGTATAATGTTTCATTAATACACACTAAAGCCAACAGGATTTACTTTCTAAGCAATCCTGGAGTCATTAAAGCACTGTTCAAAGAGCGTGAATAGGCTGTAAACACAGAGCAAGATCATTCACACACCTTAGTTACATACAGAAATAATTGTTGTGTTCCAGTACACCTGTTAATTGATAGAAATAGAATCACTGATTAGAAAGTAGTTCCCTAAACCTCTGAACACTCGCAATTCACCAGGAACCCCTAGCTGTGAACTTACTTCATCCAGTTTTTCCAAGAATTCTGTCCTAATGTCTTCCTGTAAGTCATAATTAGTTTTAGTCTACATATCACAGTACAGAAAGGAGATTGTACACTCCAGAAAGACACTGTAGTAAAACAATGAGGAAAAAAGAATTATGCCTAAAATTGCTCACATTCCACATCTGCTCTGTGGTAGAAAACAACTTGCACACAAGATCACAAAAAACAGACAAAGCTCCAGCATTTGTTCACTGCATTTCTGTCCATCCGATTTCAGTGACTCTAACGTAATTATTTTATATTATATAAAAAAAAAAAAAAAAAACTCAGGATGGCTTGTTGAAACTTTTTGTGTACAACACAATCACTGCACCAAGTTTACCTAATGTAAGTCTTCCCTTTTTAATAAAGGGTTCATACTTAACACAAGCGCACACTTAAATTCAGAAACTGCTTTAAATCTAGGCTATAACACCTTTATTTTTGCAACATAACCACAAGATTTAGTTATTTTTAGATGTACTTCTCATTATTGGTGTAAATAAAAAAGATGGACCCCAGAAACACGTTTGTTTTTGCTTTCATCAGTAACCAAACCACAGCTGGGACCTGAACCATAAGACACTGCCGAGTCAAAACTCACAAGGGTGTAGATCATAGCATTTTCTGGCCACAAAATCAATCCTTTTCAGTTGTTTTCTCACCAGAGACATTTTTCTCCTAGCATTCACCATCAGGAACAGAAATTAATATCCAGTTTCACAGAAATGTTTTTAGCTAAAACAGTAACAATCATCATGAGAGGAGGCCATCTTCCCTCCATGTGGAAAGACACAGGGTTGCTGTGGTACAACAGCATGCCTACTCACCACATCTTAACTGTAATTCTAGTAGCAAGGTAAGTACATTATTATTCATTAGAGAGCTTTCCCTATATGCGACTGCACCAAGCAATTAAGTAATTAATTAATCTAACCATGCCTGTAGAAGAACTCAAACACTACAAAGCATTAAAAGTATGAACCACTTTGCATAACATGGGAAAATCTGAAATCAGATGAAGGGAAACACTTTCAAATCACAAGAAATGCATTTTAAAATGTAATCACTATTTAACAGGTTTAACAGCATTCATGAAGAAAACAAGTATCTATCAGATCATAAGAACAAAAACGTTCATCGTATTTTTGATTCAGATGAAAAAATCCAAAATGTTTAAAAAGTGTAATGTCTACTCAAAATAGGCCTAGTTTTATTGTTTAACACAAAGCATTAAACTTGCTTGAAATCTCCAGATCTCCAAGACAGAAGCTAGCATATCTAATCTAGGCCTAATCCATATCCTTATTTGACTGAAACAAAGTCCTAAATGGATATTTTAAGGATGCCACAACAAACCATCAAAGCACCGTCTCTTAAAATATCATAAATCTGCTATTGAGTGTTACAAGGCTGAGACTGTTGTAATCCTCATGGAATCTATGCAGTTGTACAAAATTCATGAAGTAGAAAAAGAAAACAGCTTACTTTGGATCAGGGGGTCCATCTGAGAGGGGCTTCATTGAAAGCTTACACAATGACCTAAAAACTAAAAAGGCATCCTTTTGCAGAATGTGGGAAAACTTAGCACCAGGGGAGGGTCCAGTCACTCCAGATTCCTGATGGGAGGACAAGAGACAATGTAACAAACAATTGACGAGTGATGTATACATGTATGCAATAATTCATTCCTGTCCTGGTGATAAACATTTAAAGTATGAAATAAATAAAAAGATGTTAGTAATATTAGAATCATTCAAAGTCAGTAAAACTTTAATAATGCAATATAATGCCAGAGAGCAATCTGCAGGTACGTCTAAAAAAACATAACGGATTATGTATAGGAAAATATTAACCCAGTTTCCCTGCGTAAGTCGCAGGTTGATCCCCCGACTGTGACTTCTGTGAGAAAACATTGTAAAATATTACCCTTCAGAGAAATGTTATCTTAGAAAAGTCACAAAATGCCACTCAGTATTTTATCTATTTGTACATACCTTTATATGCCTATCTATATATGCATCTATCCATCTCTCTTGACTGTGCAATGTACCTGAGTGTCATTGGAAGAGACGGACAGTCTGTCATCAGGCAGGGATGGAGTGAAGCTGGCCGAGATGGGGGTTCCAGGGATGCCGTTCGCGTGGATGTTCTCACTGTCACTGCCGAGACCCCCTTCATCCTCCAGCGAGCCCGGGGTGCCCTCCACACTCTCTGTCCTGACGGCACCCTCCATCGAATCTGCACAGCATGCAGACATCTTAAACCACACAAATACACGTACCATGCTTCCACAGAACTCTCTCCTTGGCTCATTCTCCGCAGAGAAAAAGGACAACTAGGAACTTTTTCAAAGAAATAAAAACAACCATAATGAACTGGGAATGAATACATGAAAATGCCATTCCGTGCACTGTAGTGGACTGTAGTTTGCTCTGTCAAAACTTTCATATTGTATAATTTCCCTTTGTATGTAGCTCTGGTATAAATTTTCCTAATTACTCAGTTACATTCACTGCAGAATTCTGTTGACTAGCAAACACTCTTGTTTTCTGGGGAACTAGCAGATAAAAATAAATATGATTAATCAAACTGAAAGATATTCTTCTAAATAGCGTAAATAGTGTCTTAAAAGCTGAAATAATGAGATTGACAATATATTAAAGAAATTAGTATACTGTGTTTATTAGGGGTTCTTGCTTAAGAGAACTTGTCCAGTTATTTCTGAACAGGACTATTGTACATTACAAATACCAAAAATAGCATATTCCCCATTTGTAGGTGAGACTGTAGTAGTAGATTTGTAGTAGGACTGTGGTCAAAGAACGTTATTTTATTGACACAGTGGTCTAAGACACATTACATCATAAAATTACCTCCAACCACTGTGTTAACGACTTCCTGCAAAATGCTCTGCACTATTTCTTGAGCCTTTTCCTCATAATTAGGTGTTTCTTCTTCATCAACGACATCCACATCCTGTTTAGATAAACCTAGAAGAATATGGAAATTGGGAATGAGTAATCGGTTTATCAAACAACAGTACACAAATAATTAAATAACGGAACAATTTTAAATCTGAGCAGATGACAAAGAAACCGCTCATCTATATTTTATGGCCTTGCTTAGAATATATTTGATTATAGTGTGACAACTAAACAATCTAATGTTCCTTTCGCACTGGAAAATATACATTTACTGACTTCAACAACTCTGAATAATTCATAGCTTTTGCAAACAAATAATTTAAATGACAACATATACATATCTACTGTTGACTTAAGGTAATTTAGCATTTTCCCCTCTTTTACACATATGTAGGCCCATGTATACAGTTAAATGTAAATGTAAATTAATGTGGCTTTAAAATAAAAATAAAATCACTTCTGCTCTCCACCTCTGCGTCATCTATGACTATATTCTTGTACGGCATTTTATTCTTGTGAAATGCAAATATAGGTGCTGAATAAAATTAAGTTGTCCACCTGTATATAAATCCAGGAGCAGCAGTTTAACAAATTCCAAAAGCTATTCTCAAATTGGCTACCCAGTTACAGTTTTTCTGATGAATATTTCACACTTAAGCAAATGAAAAAGAGCACCACTGCGTGACACTGGCTTACAAGACAGGGTTTTCCGTGCAGGTTTCTGAAGGAGCAATGTGAAATGGAGGTGAGTTAGGGGTGGGGCTTAGCTTCTATAAAACAACTGGGGGAAAAAAACAAACAGCAGAAACAATGAGAGATTTACTCTCGGCCGCAGCTGTGGCCTGGTCAGCCTCTGTCTGCTCGTTCTCTGTGCTGCAGAACTCTGAGCCGTTCTCGGGCTCGGCGTCTTCGTGGGCGCTCTTAAGCGGCTCATTGGCGTGGTGATCTGACAGCCCGTCAGGCTCCTGAGGTAGCTGCTTGACTGGCTGCTCCTTCAGCCGTCTCAGCTGCGGAGAGTCAGGCTCGTGCTGGCTGACAGGGGACTGCTGCAGATGCTGCTGCCTGTGCCGCTCCTTCTCCATTTGCTTCGCCTCCTGAAGCTGGGTGGAGAGAGAAAAAATAATAAAAAATGTAACGAGATAAGAAAACAAAAACATACTTTATAGGGGAGAAGTAGCTGCCTGGAGCACCATTCTAAGAACAAGCCAACAGCAAAACCTATACCTCCTGGATTTCTATAACTGAAGGATGCAACACACACTGCAATCCTCTTGTTTACATAAATTAAAGATGATTAATAGTGGCTTTAAAACTAATTCACTTGTAGGTAATCAGGAAAGCCTAGCTAATTATCATATCACTCTCATGATCTAGACTACATCAAGTCTTTCTGGTGGATCAGTTGTCAACTTTGTATTCATGACAATTTTCACTAAACTAGATATACATTTTATCTTTATTAAGTGCAGGAATACAAATTAAATACAGTTCCTATAAGTCCAGCCATGGGATCTAAGCTCCTTGAAGCCATGTTTCAGTATGGTATTTAAATGAATTTTACAAAATTTCCTGCTGTTTCCATTAACATTTTCCAACTGGCCTGTTGACTGAATCAAATTAAAAACAATGTTGAAAATCCTCCTCTGAGGTGGGTGAAAGGAAGCGATGTTGGGATATATGGAAGCAAAGCCCTTGGTTACATCTATTACACCTTAGAGTGGACTTGAGTAGAGTGTTAGAATTGATCGTAGTAGTGCGTTTTTACCTAAGCAGAAACAATAGTTTATTACATGGAAAGAACACATACTGCACTAAAGTACAAACAGTACAATATTCAAAAACATGAAAATGCCATAAAAATAAAATACTGTCATCATAATAAAGTCATGTTTAAAATTGGAAAATAAAAATATGTCTTTAACTGGGTGTTTAACACTGTACTATCCAGTTTTATGGTTTAAAATCAGTGGCCTTTTTCACCAGTGTACTTTATACATCATTCATATTCAGGTCACTTTGTGCACTTCTTTATTTTACTGGGACAGACTAAATCCAACCAACTAGAAATTAATTCTTCCCTGACCTGGTGGGGTTTCTTTGTGTTCCATCAGTGTCATTTTCATTTTCAAGTGCATTGACGAGTTCATAATTTACTACTATTATTTACCTGTCACATTCATAACAATTTATTAAATCCACTGCTATTTATCAATTACTTTGTAAATTTACTGGGCATATCTCATTTTATGTAATTATAGCTTTAAGTTTTAAAGTAGACTGAATTTCCCTTTAAGGAACTGCCAAAGTTTAAGGTTTACTACAGAGTATGAACCTATTTATTGTTGTATGGAAAGCTTATGCTTCATAACCTGTCCAAGTAATCCAAGTTATTATATGCATTCTTTGTAGTTTATCCTTTCAATCATCTAAAAACACATACTTTAAGTTCTCTCGTTCTCTCTCTCAGAGGGAGAGATATACATTTTAAAAAGTTCTTTAGAATGTTTATTTTTTATGTTCCTATTCCGCAGTTTAACCATTTTTTAAAGAACGACTTTTGAAGAGGTTAATGTGCAACATAAACCTGATGTTCAAGCCTCAAGTCACAGTCTTCCTTAATGGAAAAGCAAGCAAAAACTTCAGGTTTCAAACAAAGCAGTGCAATATTAAAGCTGGGCCATTAAGGTAAAAGTAAAAATTAAAATGGAAAGAAAGGCCATAGATCAAACTGTAGACAATGACACAAACCATCAGACCATATGCTCAAATACTTTGGAAAAAGTGAAACAATGAAGACATCAACCTCACTGACACTAATTACAGAACTGGGTGATGAGTGTAAGCTGATGCTTCTATAATTTCAGAATAAGTAATTTAAAACTTATTTCAAAATAAAATGAGATCCGATCATCATTTTAAAGCATGTTTAATTAATAGAACTGCTTTTCACAGCACATTAGAAAGCTGATGTTAATTCTGAAAACCTAGATTTGGATGTTTTTTTTTCTTCCAATTTCTGGGGCTGGGGGGGCGTTTCTGAATTTGCATAAGCTAAATGTATAGTAAAATATATTTACTGAATAGAGACCAACAGCTGACAAATGTACTGACTATTTGTGTTTACTTCCTTAATGTTAGATTTCTGAGGCTTAATACAGTCAACTTTAATACATTTCCCAAGCTGTTGTCTTTGCATAGTTAAGCAAATGCAGAAAAAGAATATGACATGACATACATGACAGCAATTAGCATCACATTTTTCAATCTTTGCATTTTTATGTGCTGTTTGATGGTGTTAACATTACACTGAGTAATATGTATCAGCAGATACACTACTACAAACTGCCAGGAATACCTTTTAGAGCTGATACACAGAACATTAAACATTTACGAACCACTACAACCACCGGCATTTCTATACATGAAAATATCCCATCTGGTTTAGTTCAAAAGAAGAGAGCAAAGTAAGTTCAGCTAATAATCATGGCAGTTCTATTGGATATCACTGAGATATTGGGAGTGACAAACCAGAGCCTTACTCCTTAGTCTGAGGTTGTGAATATTAATTAAGAAAAGGTCATGAATTCATTCCTAAGCTTTCCCCACTTCAGAGCAGTCTGCCACATTGAATCACTGCCTGATTTCCAGCCCATAAAAATGAAGCATGTTTTCTGCTTAAAGCTCAGTTTTTAACTAGAATAAATGGAAGGTTTTAGCTGATACTTTATCCCAAGCAGACGTTTCCAAAAATGATACGGCTCTAAAATGGACAGTGTTTGGAATACTTTAATGCCAATTTCACTTGTGAGAGGACTTTCGGTTTCTAAGAAGTATTAAAGAGATAGTCAAATTCAAATTATATGTTCAGACTAAGTTAATTGAAAAGCCATGACATGGGAAGATATTATTGGTGTTAATTATGCCCCCCACCCCCACAATCCCAGTACCGTCCTCATGACATTGCAGACTTTCTAGTTTCGTCCTTTTGCACCTAAAAGGAAACCAATGCACATTTTACATTAAACATTAAATGTTGGGCTCTGTAAAGATGTTGCTACAAAATCAAAAATAAATGAATATAAAAAGCTTTGGTTTACTTTCCAGTAGAGGTGTTCACAGGTGTGTTCACTAGCCAGTCTTTCAAAGACTGTTCTGAACCCTCACAGGCTCGTCAGTGCGTTCAGGGAGTGAGAGACGTTATTTGATTGTGTAAACAGAAACTCTTTCACAAAGTTTGAATGGTACATCTCATAATAAATGTAACTAGTATAAAATGTGCTACAGATTTTGTTAATGCCCATTCTATACCTTAATAATATACCCCATATGGAAATGTCATGAAAGCTGCCTGTCATTTGGGATTTAATGTTTGCTTTTGTTAAATTCTCAAGCAACCAAAATTAAAAAGTATATAAATGCAAGATCACTTGACAGCCTTAAGTAAACAGGATCATCATGATTATTATTATTAAGTACAATTCCTTGTGGTATTAGTATCAGCAGTGTTGGAGAGTAATGCAATGCAAGAGTCGCTGTTACTCAAATTTCTACAGTTTAGAAATGTATTCCATTACTTGTGTGAGACAGATATTCCAAATACTGATACTTTGAAAACGGTGTGAGATTACTTTAAAGGATTACTTCCATATAATTTATAAAATAAAGGAAGACGTTTAGGGAAATAGCAAGAATCTATAGGGGTCCCATTGTATTACTAACCATGTTTTTATTTATTTGCAGCTTAGATAAAGAGAGCATGAGTCAGCACCATTGTGTAAGCATGCATAGTGGAGGCTCGCCACAAACACAGCAGTACAGAGGACTTGCATTTTAAAAGATAATCAGACAAGGAGGAATCTGAATGCATAGATGGTTTGTTTCCCATAAGAGGAAAACTAACCATGTAGGATTTTTTGTATAACTGGAAACAATGGTGATATGAAGGAAAAACTTTCAGCCTTGTGGCAGTGAAGAAGCCCGGCCTTCAGTTTGATTTGTAATGTTACAGTTCAAATCAGAATATAAGCTTCAGAACTTGATTTCCTTTTTGATGTACCCTACAGATTGAATAAAAACACTGTCAACATTTTTCCCCAAAAACAATCAATCATCTTTAGACTTGCTATTTCTACCTTTGTTTTAGAGGGGTATGCAATAGGTCATTAAATGGTAGAATATGAATTATGACTGAAACAATGCGTTTCTAACCTTCCCTTTCAGTACAGCCTTTAATTTCCAGTAAGAAGTCCACAAGCACAGCAAGCAACAAAATCAAGCTGGTCAAGGTCTACCATCAGAATGAAGAGTCAAGCCAAAGCTCACATTCCCAACACAACTCAATCAAGCACTTCAATGCATCCTTTACATTTTTACCTGCAGCTCTTTCTTTCTCGATGCCAAAGACCATGTAATCTTGTGATTTGTAAGCTACATTTCAGATTAAATGTGTGAAAACATGAATACATATTTGTTCCCATTTAAAATATTAGAAAAATAAGATAAAGCAAACCACTTACTGCCTGGTTTTCCATTCTTGCAAATATGACATTCAGCATCTGTGTGAGGGTGGCCTTGGCTGTGGTTTGATTGATAAGGTTCTTGCTGGCCAAGTAGATGTTGTAGCATGTTCGCACTGCCTGTAATACCGTTCCCTCATGAATTTCTATCTGCTGGGATGTTACTGCTGTAAGCAAAGCCTAGGAGAGAACAGGAGCCCATTACTTACAAAGATGTATATTTTCACTTGTTTTATCCATTCATATTGCAAGTTCAATCATAATACCATATAAGGATGGTGTGTGATCTGTGCAGAAGATTTTAACAGTTTCATAGTGACTGAAAAACAGTATAATACACTTGATATTTTGTATTGTACACTTGAAGTGATGCATCAGAAAACAGCTTCCTATCTAATCAAAGAGTTGCATCCCAGTAAAGTGCAAGTCAGCAAACCTTAATAATCTGTAGCTGAACACCTTCATCAGTCTGTGGACCCTGAAAACAGCCACATATGGTCTCGATTATCCGGTCAATTAATCTCTTTCCAGGTGTGGTGCTATCTGGGGCACTTCCAGTCAGGTGTCCATAAGCAATCAGTTTCTATAAGATGAAAAGTGGTAAAATAACAAGAGTGATTAATTATCAAACACTTCGATAAAGAACACAAAGTTATTTTGAACAAGAGAAACAGCACAGTCAGAATTGCCTGTATCATCACAACAGGCAAAACACCATATAAAATATTAAACATTCTGGAAAATCTATTTTAAACTAATGCAGTACCAGAGAACTATAACAAATTAAAAAATTCTGTCAGTCAAATATGTGTGTTTTGCACAGCTCAGAATGTAACCCTACATCTATAGATACTATGTAGTTCTTCTCACTTACATACGACCAATGCAATAACAGGAAATCGGAGATGATACAAACTACTTGAAATTACAAGAAAATTATATTTGAATTACAGAATAACATTTCCAGACAAATAAACCCCTTAATATTATTAGCGGTGATAATCTATTCTCTGGAAATGACTGAACACGAATAATATGACGTTCTCTAAACATTGCAGTCTCGGAACCAAAACAAATGGACAGAAATACAAGATGAAACATTGCTGTATTCACAAACCATTTGTTAATCACCAGCACTGACCTGTAAACAGTCTAGAGATGTGCTGACAATGCGGGGACATTTGGACTGACATGCTAACTCAAAAGGCAAGAAGTACTTGTCTGCTTCAATGAAGTTTGCCTTTGATTTGACTGGCGGCAGAGTGCTGGAACCAGCCTTGGTGTCTCCAGGGGGAGGACTAAATAAAAGGAAATATAAAAATAATTATAACAGGAAAGGAAAAACAACAAGACAGATGTGAATGAAAGCAGTCAACCAAAAGTACGATCATGATAAAACACAAGCAGGCTTTGGATTAACCTGTATTATAATGCAGCATGTACTTAAACATCATCTCTTCTTATATAGTATGAAGCTGTAGCACTGAGCTTTTCTCTCTTAACTCATTGTGGGAAGTTAGGCGTGACTATATGCCACATCGTTTCCATGCCCAATATAATTGACTAGTCCCATCCTAATAAGTCAAATCTAAACTTTTTTAACATCTCAAATTATGGTAGAATGATTTTCTTCATGAGCAATAAAGGGAACTACACAAGTATCTATGAGATTATCTGTACTGACTTTTTAGGATGAACCCATAAAATATTACATACACAGTACCCTTTTATTAATGTCTTACACCTATCATGAACAAGACCTCACAGTGTTATTATCTCTGTATATTCATTTTAAACAATGCCTTGTTTTTTTATTATTTAGATTTCTTTGGCCTAGGTTGCATTTTAAACTAACTGGTTCTGGGTGTGTGGTCTCTCAGATTTCCCCAGTAAGCAGACAGAGGCAAACAGAGACATTCAGAGAATGACAGGCAACAATCCCCAATGATGGATCTGCAGATGTCAGAAGCATCAAACCTTGACCAGGCAGGCTCAACTGGGAGCTACTCCTTTACAGCACAGTACACTGTTGGGCGGCTCCTTTTGTAATTAATCTGGACTTTGCTGTGTTTGAGACGGCTATTTATTTCAATTTGCATCAATTGGGATTCAGCCAGCATGTATCAGTGAGACTTTCACCTTCATCCCCACAAGAAATGTTCTAGGTAAAAACCTTTACTGCTTAAAAACATGGAGCTGACAGATATATATTGGGGATAAAATTAAATCTTTAATCAGACTGAAAAGGAGTTCTCATTCAGTAAAACATGTTAAAAAAACGACAAAAAACGATTCCTCTATTGCCCTTGTTTTAAACATACATATCAAATTTTACATAAATATGTAACTAATGACCTTGCTTCAATATTTAATCTTGTATCTTATGAGGCAAAGGCCTGGAATTGTGTACAGATGGAGGAGTGACCCCTACTGAGCAGCCAGCGTCTGTAGTCTGACAGTCTCCTCAGAGGGTCCCCTTGAAAGACATAACCAGGTTTAGTCTAAGCACAATGCCTTGTAGACACACAACCAGGCAAAGCTGTTATAAAAGCCTGGGCCTGTCTCAGATCTAATGAAACTGACTAAAGCAGGAAAGGAAAACAAACTACATTAAGTTTTACACCCACAGTAACAGAGAGGCACAATGCTAATTCATCTCTCTCTCTCTCTCTCTCTCTCTCTCTCTCTCTCTCTGAGGAGGGGTACTTGAAAAATAGATACATGAAAGCAGCAATGCCTTCAGCAAGAGAGGCAAAGATCAAGGAATTAAATAATATGCATGGAAATTTACACCAAGAGTATGTCCAATGCATTCAGAAATGTATTTGTATTGCGAGCAAGCAAGTAACCAGTCAGAGGTGAAAATAATGCAAAGGGTAACAAAAAAATAAATAAACAATTCAAAAACTGAACCAAATTCAAATTAAAATAGTTATTCAGCCTGTTTCTGTTTTATCAACCTTGTCAGATTGACAAAAAGCATGGTTTATTTTGCAGGGGTTCAAAATCACCATGTTGTGTTTTAAAATACTGATACAGTAAAGGATGTGCATATATGTTAAAATAATATATAAAAGAATGTGCAATGTGACTGTTTTTACATAGATCAAGTTTGTTTTTCATTCAGAGAATATAACTCTAACACTGTTCTATTTATTTTTAAATGCTGACTTACTTTAATTTTTCTGTTTCGTCTTTGATTTCCTCTGTGGAAAAAAAAAAAAAAACAGTTAATAGGAGAATATAAGTTCATATGCTTCAGCTTACACATCATATGAAAGCGCATATCATATTAAGAAAGGAAAATGTTAAATGTGTATTGAAACATAATATTCCCATCACATGATTCAGCAGGACACTATTCAAGAAATCAGATAATTTAAGTTTTTATATATTATTTGTATTGTTCACACAGAAATCAGTCCCAAATTATGTTGTTGTCGCTGTAAGCCAGTTGGCCATGTAAGTAGGCCTATAACTGTGAATTATAGAAAACAAAGTTTATTATACTATTTGATGTGTTAATGGCTCCCCTCAAACTGACAACCTAAAAGTGCAGGAGTGATGAAGGCTTAAATATGCTGTGTAACGTTAGGCTCTGTAAGCCGTCTGTGTCGCAGACTAGTCTGCACTGACCAGTTTGCAGCAACTTCCCAACTGCTGAATCCATGACCTATTTGTTTTGCTAACCGATTCCACAAATCACCCCTGACACCTGGCATATTTTTGTAAAATATAGTACATTTTGACCTGGACAGAAAATAAAAGGACATAATACAGCAGTGTCTGAGAAGGAGAAGCAACTTGCACCAACCAAATGGCCTATCGAGAGTTTTGAAGTCTTATAAAAGTTCAATTATTTTATAGCAATTAGACAATACAGCCCTGCCAACATCCATTTACTGGTTACTGCCACTTATCACTAAATAATTGCACTCAACTTTGTATTTCACCAGTAACTATTGTACTGTTCACCTAACAAAAGGAATATGATGGTAAAAAGGTATAACTACTTTCAAGTATAAAATAGTTATTATGAAAACAATACTGAGAGCCAATTTGTGGTGATAAAAGAAAAGAAAAAGGTAGTCTGTTTGAGGCTACACTGTGCTTTGTGTACACTGTGGATTGCCAGTTTGATAAAAGTATAAAAGAGAAGGGGAATATAGGGTCTCAGCTGGTAAAAACAGACATTAACTGTATGAAGCAATTTAACACTTGGCTTTTATTACATAGGTTTCTTTATTTTGGGGGTATAGTTATTCTTCAGGTAATCTGGTTGCAGCTACTTTCTTTTGAATACCAGGGTTAGGATGAAGCAGCTACTTCATGTGCCCCACATAGCAGGCTACGATAACTATGATTGACTGCACTAGAGCAACAAGGATAAAAAGCCTTCAGGGACATAAACAGCATAGAGCTCAGCAGTGAAACCATAAAACGCACAATAATGAATTTGGCCACCACAGAAATCTCCCAAAACTGCCAGAGCTGACTGTCTGCATGTAGGGACGAATTGTTGGACACTAAGCTCCCAAACTCAAATAATCAGATGTTCAAATCGCAAGCCAAGTATTCCTATGGCAGACTAAATCTATCTTCGTTCCAGCCAGTGGTGTTGCAAGAACCTATGGTTTATTATATTGATGGAAATTGATATATATACAAAAAGCTAACTGCAGCAAAATGATTATAATTGTTTTACTGTGAATAATACTAGGCTACAAATACTACTACTACTACTAATAATAATAATGACCTTATCTTACAGAAATGTCCAGGGAATTCATGGCTGAATGGCTATAACATTTTGAATAAAACTTAGGTCGCCTAACACTGCTTTTAACTGTTCTGAGTCAACATATCTACACCAATCCATTGAAAATCTCATTAAAAAATCGTGAAGGGAAAAAGCCATTTGACCCTTGCCTGCTGATTTAAACTAATGTAATTATGTCATACAGTTGTTTGAGAATTACACACGTATTTACAACTGTCTTTTAAAAGGATACATTATGTTGCTTCTCTATATTTTCAGTAATACATTATTTGTACATACTCTTTTGTGATTATATACGTGTGATTATTTCTGATTAAACTTGATTTTCTAAATGCTGACGTTGTGAAGAACTGAAAGAAATAATTCAAGATTCCAGTTGATTTAACTTTATACATTTGTTTCATGAAAACAAATCATGATTTGAACAAATGTGGTACATGGATCATAATTAATACATTGTGTCAAATGTAGTTGAAAGTATTCACTATTCCTACAACTGTATAACTAAATTAAATGTTATTGTGTAACATGAGATTGCTATTCCACACCACTGCCCTGAAGTTAGCTTTGAAAGTTTTTAATATTTGAATTCTTAATTCTCTAAGCCCTAAAAGCAATAGATAACAATTATATTCTGTAATTTTTCTTTTAATTTTGTAACCCTGTAATGTAATCCTCATTTATAAGATGATCTAGTACAAAAATAAGAATTCTAATCTCTGTGGTTCTGAAAAGTATATTCACAAGAGGATCCCAACAGAAAATATTTAAGCAAGCATCTGCAGTATTAGGATTTTTGTTTCAATTCAAATCTTTTAAAACCAAGCACATACTTTATCATGGGACTTCTCAGAGATCAAAACTAAGCATCATCTACACAATAGTTAATAATGCAGAAAGGAACGAAGTGTATTTAAGAGAAAAGCTGTGTGGTGTAAAATCACCCTGGATAAGGGTGTCTGCTAAGAAATATTATTCAGAGTAGTTCAGTACGTCAGAAACAATAACTCATTTACCAATTTATACAATGCTGGACTCAAAATATAAGTACATCAAGATACAGATAAGGAGATACAGAGTACAAGATTTGTATTTCATCTCAATTGATGTACATTTCTACATTGTAACAACAATCCATTTCATGTATCCAAAGACAGAAAAATATTTTGTATTTTAGTTCTACAAAATGTATGTAGGACATACCAAGCAATACACAGGCCTTTCTATCTAGGCATAACATATCACTTTCACTTGATTTATAATTTTTCTGTGTAGGGGTATGTTCTTGTCAAGTTTATATGACAATTGAAATGTGGAATGTTTCAACAAAACAAAAACATTTATAGTTTATGTACTTGGGAGTGTTTGTGTTCTGTTCTGAACATTTTAGATGAAATTAGATCCATATACAATTTATTTATTGGAGCATTAAATGGAAATGAAAAATGTGGGCTACCAAAATCTGTGGTGGGCTACCATAGTTTACCTTTTGGTAGCCCACTGGACTACCACACATAGAAGTGATTTGTCCACCGCTGAAAGCTAATGTAAGAATTGTGTATGCATCCAAAACTTGGGTGGAAAATTGTGTAAGAATTACTGAACAGTCCCCATTATCTAAGGGCTTCACTCTAACTGTTCTGTGTACTCTTGGGACTTGGTATACAAACTCTCTGGACCTTGAATTATGTTACGGTTTGTATAAAAAAATGTCAATGCAGGTTGCTTACAATACAGGATGTGCTAGGATTTGGTTAAATTTATCTCAAAAAGGCTAAATTGTTATTAGATTTGGAAAGCAACCTTTTAGAGATACGCAAAATTCCAGTCCTTGCAACCATGGCAACACTGCAATTCATCTCAATTTAAGGCACTGCATTGTGTTCTTTCCATATTACCAGACAGAATTTGCGCTCAGCTAAACTTTTATCAGACAAACTTCACTTGCTTCAATGTGATTTACATAAAAATAGTAAATGCCAATTTTCATTGCAAAATTAAGAAATTACCAGGTCAATATCAGGTCAATGTTCTGATTTGCTTGCTATAGAGCAGGAAATGGAACCAATTTCATAATAACATCATCTTTGTGGCTGACATGAAGGCACAGAAGCTTGAACTCTTGGCAGCAGAAGGAGAAAAAAAAAAAAAAAAAAACAAGAGGAAAATCTTTCCTGAGGTAATGCCCTGCATCACCTCACCTAGTTTAACTCCAGCACACAAAGACCTGCCATGACCCGGGCCCCTGGGGAGTGCACTCCGTTTTGGTCTTCTGATCAGGCATTAATGTCCACTCACTGGCCCACTTTACATTGAGTACTAGGTCAGCATTCAAAAATACAGCACATCAATTTCAATTTGTGAGGCAGCTCAGTTATTGAAGAGTGCAAGCATTATTTATTTTTTAATTACGATGATATATTTTGTAAACCAAAACTCCACATAGCTTTGGGTTAGTTTTCTCATGAGACCTGAATTTATAATGCAGTAGGTTTGCATGGTGTAACCCTTTAGTTGCCAAGCCCTATCTGAATGACTAGAACAGAGTTGTTTCTAATTACAAATGTCTTCAGTGAAAACAAATGACTGTATGGAACACATCTGAGAACTTTCTAAAAGCAGAATAATGCTGGATAAAATACTGGATACAACACACTAGGCAAGCAAGCTGCGAAAGGACAACAGGGCTGCTAAAATAACAGTTTCAACAGTAACACTAAAACTTATGTTTTGGAGAGCTCTATTTTATTAAAGTCTAAACTGACAACAAAACATTTTATCTGGATTAAAAAAATAATAATAATAAATAAGCAAAAACTGTCGGCAATATTACAAACGTCAACAGTTCAGAATAAATTCTACCTTCCCACTCTTTCTGCAGTGGAAGCAGAATTCTAAACCTTTACATGCTATGGTATGAGTAAATAATCACCATTATTAATATGTAATACAGATCAGGGGAAGACCTGGTCCTTTTGAGCCACAATCCAGATCACCCTTAATTGTACATTAATTTAGATTAATTAGGGGAAACTACAATAATCTGGCAATATTCACTGCAGTAATTTGGAGATGCTCTGGAAATAAAATGTTAAAATACCTTTAAACTACATTGAGGAAAAATTATATGGAGCAGATAGTATTTTCTTTAAATTATAGACCAGAGTACAAGGCTATATTTTTCTATTCCTAAACTTCATACATATAGCATGTCCCTTGTACAGTTGTGTGACTGAACTACACAGTAAATGAGAGGGGTTTTGTGAGAAATACTTTCTTCCGATTTCAGATTAAGTGTTATGTGGTAAACTAGAAAAGCATTTCATGCATGTTTCACTGCACATCTTACACAGTGCATTTAACTAAACAGTTTATGTACTTAATGTTAAGGAGGATATAGTCATTTACTCAGCTTGAGTGATCCCATTGCAGGTTACCCCTTCTCACCCAGAGTATATAAAAGAAAGATAAAATCACATTTATTTATGTAACATACATTCTTCTCTTCGGCTTCTGTGTGTACAGTGAGTAGGCCTGAGCAGTCATGTGGAATTGTGGAATCAAACAAGCAGTTCCACAGTGCGTTTCAGGTAATTGATGCAGTGACGTTTTAATTACCGCTACCAAAAAAACTAAAACATCTATTAAGGCTGTCAAGAAGGCAGCATAAATTTGCCAAAACATAATCGATCAAAATGCAAAATTTGCAGTTAAACTGAAAAATTAAAGGAAAATATATTGTGTTCTTGAAACAATGTACTACCATTTGTTGTAATTTTCTCCTTTGAAAATCCTTATTATTAAACACAAGGGGGGAGAAGGTAAAACCCTCAGGGGATTACTGTATACTAGGCCCATTCAGGCTAAGATCTGCACAAAAACTGAAAGGCATAATATTAAGAGAAAAGCACGGTTAGTTGAAAAACCTTGATGAAAGATTTATTAGCCATTGTTAATAAATAAAATATTTAGTTTGCGGAGAGCACAGGTCCAACTCAAGAGTCACAAGGAAAGTGACTGTTGTGTAGTGCTCCGAGCTTAATATACAACACATCTTAAAACTGGACAGTTCACAATTCAGACCCCGGTGTGAATTCATATATTTCAGGTTGAGGTTTGTAAGTAGAACTGTAAGAGTATATCACCACGTCTGCTGGTATTTCTAATTGCAACTAGTAAAGTTGCCTTCAATAAGCACTCATTTTACCACCATTAAGAAGGGAAGGTAAATGTAATCATCCTCATGAGTCATTCAAAGGGGAAACAATGCATGCGAAATGCGTAGTTGAACTAAACACTGCCAGTAACACACAAGATAAGATATCGTGCAAAACCACATCTCTTTTGTTCATAAACAGGTTCTTTTTGGAAAGTAAATCAATGGCAAGCTGGATTCTTTTGTGATATTTGTACCACAAATCCGTAAACATAGCAGATAGTAATCAGAACAATCTACTAGGAAGTACAATAGTGATGTTGATTTGCTGGTCAGGATCTAAACGTGTCCTGCAAACCTGCTGTGGCACCAAGACCTCAACATCTTCTATTCTAATCACTGTTCATTTCCTTTCTTTGAAAAATGGAGAATGATAAAAATAACTCATAAAAGTTTGTTCATATTTTCTTTATTGTTTGGACATTGCAAAGTACTGATGAAAGCTTAATCTCTGAAACGCGTGCTGCTATTGTCTTCACTTTAGCACTTTTGAGCACTTGAACTAGCACTTTAGACCAGATTCCACAAATAAATAAAATGTGGTGTCAATGAATAAATGTTTTGTTGACATGTTTCTTTCTACATACAGTGTGCAAACAGGATTTTCCCCTCTCTTCATCCTATTGTTCCTCCACGAACCTGTAATACAGGATTAACATTTTGTTGCTTCTGACATTACAAAGTAGCCATACTCCATGAACCTCTGTGACAGTTCAACACTATTGTTGTCACGATACCAAAATATTGGTACCGGTACTGGTACGGGTACCAAGTCATGAATTTCGATACTCAATACTTTTCTAAACTTTTCCTAAAAAGGGGGAAACACTGTCTAATGCCATTATTGTGCTTTATTTCAAACCTGGACATCGTTTAGTTGCCATCTCTAATCTCTAAACAAAATAACCAAACTGCTTAACAAGATGAATCTGTGTCTCTATTTCACACTCTCAGAGTGTTTGCATCCCACAGCTCGCGGTTTTCAGTGCAGAACTGTGCTTCACGAACACAACCGAGCATCTCTGAATTTATGTGCAGAACTGCACTTCACAAACGCGATCACTCTTTCTGCGCAGCTCTTATTACACTCAATCTATACCGTTTACACACCAACAGCCCTATGTCACTGCTGTCAGTGTTCTTCTTAAAGAGACAGATGCCTGTTAGATAGATCAAATAGTTATTCGCATTTTTTTTTAAATGCTGGTATAGTACCGTTTTCAAAACTCTAGCACCACTGTACTTTTTCAGTACCGGTATACACTCACCTAAAGGATTATTAGGAACACCATACTAATACTGTGTTTGACCCCCTTTCGCCTTCAGAACTGCCTTAATTCTACGTGGCATTGATTCAACAAGGTGCTGAAAGCATTCTTTAGAAATGTTGGCCCATATTGATAGGATAGCATCTTGCAGTTGATGGAGATTTGTGGGATGCACATCCAGGGCACGAAGCTCCCGTTCCACCACATCCCAAAGATGCTCTATTGGGTTGAGATCTGGTGACTGTGGGGGCCAGTTTAGTACAGTGAACTCATTGTCATGTTCAAGAAACCAATTTGAAATGATTCGACCTTTGTGACATGGTGCATTATCCTGCTGGAAGTAGCCATCAGAGGATGGGTACATGGTGGTCATAAAGGGATGGACATGGTCAGAAACAATGCTCAGGTAGGCCGTGGCATTTAAACGATACCCAATTGGCACTAAGGGGCCTAAAGTGTGCCAAGAAAACATCCCCCACACCATTACACCACCACCACCATCCTGCACAGTGGTAACAAGGCATGATGGATCCATGTTCTCATTCTGTTTACGCCAAATTCTGACTCTACCATCTGAATGTCTCAACAGAAATCGAGACTCATCAGACCAGGCAACATTTTTCCAGTCTTCAACTGTCCAATTTTGGTGAGCTTGTGCAAATTGTAACCTCTTTTTCCTATTTGTAGTGGAGATGAGTGGTACCCGGTGGGGTCTTCTGCTGTTGTAGCCCATCCGCCTCAAGGTTGTACGTGTTGTGGCTTCACAAATGCTTTGCTGCATACCTCGGTTGTAACGAGTGGTTATTTCAGTCAAAGTTGCTCTTCTATCAGCTTGAATCAGTCGGCCCATTCTCCTCTGACCTCTAGCATCAACAAGGCATTTTCGCCCACAGGACTGCCGCATACTGGATGTTTTTCCTTTTTCACACCATTCTTTGTAAACCCTAGAAATGGTTGTGCTTGAAAATCCCAGTAACTGAGCAGATTGTGAAATACTCAGACCGGCCCGTCTGGCACCAACAACCATGCCACGCTCAAAATTGCTTAAATCACCTTTCTTTCCCATTCAGACATTCAGTTTGGAGTTCAGGAGATTGTCTTGACCAGGACCACACCCCTAAATGCATTGAAGCAACTGCCATGTGATTGGTTGGTTAGATAATTGCATTAATGAGAAATTGAACAGGTGTTCCTAATAATCCTTTATGTGAGTGTATTGTGCAACACTATCTAACACTATGTGGTGATTTAATAAGACCAAAATGTGTGCATAGATCAACCTGTAGTCAGCGAATACATAGAGCAACCTGTAACCTATCAGCATAGAGAAGTCAGTTAATTTAGTGTTCCTCCCTGATTTCTAGACAGTGAGTATAATTTACAAAAATAAATAAATATATGAAGAGAATTTCAAATATACAATTACTAACAAACACACACAAAGCAGGAACCAGGGAAACGCCAAACATCTGGTGTAAAACTGAAAGCCCTAAATTTGATTTCTTCTCCATTTCTAAAAGTCTAATGTCGATGGCACTAGAGCCACTGTTAGTGTGTAAAACCATATTCTCCTCTATTGCTGTGACAGATTCCATTTTGTTGAGAGAAGCGTTAAAATTGGATTGTGTCATAATTAGAACCTGTTTTGTCCCTTAACTAGACTGTGACAGAATCATATTGAATAGCTTTCATCTGAAGTTAAAACTGGAATACTCAGTACCACAGACACAAATATTCTTGACTTGTGGGTTTCTTGCTATGCCAGCTTTCTATAATCATACATTATAATGATACCAAAAATCCTCTTAAAATTCCATCTGTGGTTTTGTTTAAACACTCCTGAGCATACCAATTAAACCAATATAAGATCATAAAAAGAGTAATTATACAGTACAGTATCGTTTTCATAAAATCCATTCAATTTTCAGTTACAAAGTTTTAAACAACAATTGGTAGGATAGACTTACAAAATTCTAACTATCACAATGTGAGATATAGTGAGCGTATTGCCATTACTCTTGGGTGTTATTTATATCAAGTGATCATTATGAAAAGATCAGACTCAAAGATGGAGAGTAAGACCATGTCATCAAATCACTCCAGGCTATAAGTTAACAATAGTTAAAATAAATACATACAATAATAGTCACATAACCTACTTAGATGAGGCTCAGTTAGTGTTTCACAGACAGTGATACATTATCTGTCGGTGCATGTTTTAGCTGATTTATAATTAACAAAACACTGAATTATTCTTTTCTAAATGACAAAATGTCCAGCAAATGAACTTGGTAATGTTGTTATACATGCATATAATACTATATTAACTACTGCTGAATGTCTAGGTTAGATTACAAAAGACAGGTTCTATGTGGGGGATCCAGAAGTATTGATATATTATTATGAATCTTATTTCACAAGAAAAAAACATGTTAACAAAAGTGGTGATTTTAATACAAGTAATGAGAAGAAAAAGAACAGTTTGGCCAGTAAAACTCTGCCAGGTAAACATTTACTCCTCCTTTTTAGCATGTGATAATCAAATGAGAAGAAGGTGAGCCAATTGCTCCCCCCTCCTTCACCTGTTGGGTCTCTCATATTACAGTAGAAAACTAAAAACAACTCTTAACCTACCTGATACCCGTGAAATCAGGTCTTTCATCATGCCTATGAGCTTCTAAAGCATGCCTCAATATTTGATGTAACCTCAAATTATAACCGCTTTAGGTACCATTCTCTATTATAAAAAAAAATATATATATATATTGTTATGTAATGTAATGTACATATATGTAATGTGGAGTACAGTTAAGTGACCTACTAACAGTGAATGGCCAAAGTTCTCCCAAGGATATTATTGTGTACTGAAAAGAATACTATTCCTTTTGTCCTGAAACACAATAGCCTTGAAATGTAACATTCCTGACAGTTCAATGCCTCCTATCTTTCCATCTTGTTAAAAAATAATCCAAAGATCTAGGTTATCCTAAACTGTTAGTCTCACGGTGCTATAAGGAAAACTATACATATTCCCAAATGTATGCAATTAATGTTGGCTATATATTGCCAAAAACTTTGATCTATACAGAAGGTACATATACTATCCAGGACTTCCCTGTAGTCACCTGACAGAAAGCAGTGCCACACACACTGATAACTGAACAAATCTGACATGCACTTGTCATATCAATCAAGCAGATTTAGAGCTTGTCTCCAGTATGGAAGAAAATTAAGATATTCCCTTTGTTCTAAAGCTGCTAAAGCTAAACTCACAGCGCATTTCAAGTCGTGATCATACAGTACACTACAGCTTCATACAATGCATGGTTAATCAGGAGAATTTTTTTTTTTATACTACACAATGCATTTCATTATTGCTGGTAAAGCCCTGCACGGGCCTCAAATCTAGGCCCCAGCCCGGCCCTGGCCCGAGACGCTCAGGCCCCAGCCCTGCCCTTGTCCGACATCTTATCACAATTCTCGGCCCGAGTCCGACTGGAGCCCGTGTTTCAACCCCCCCCCATTACACAGCCTATACTACTGGTGCAGCCATTAAAATAGTTCAGTTTTGTTTGTAATGGCAAAGTAGTTATATTTCTTTTCGTTTCTTTATTACGTTAATTTAGAAAAATGTTTGGAGCATTTTTTGTTTGTTAAATTAAAGTTTTTGTTTTTTAAAGCGACGACCTGAAATGCAGGGCTCTAATTGCTGGGACCAATATATTGAGGACTAATGTAATAAAATAAGTCTGCCTATACTGCACTATGGGGATGGTAAATTTGTTTGGATGTGTTCCAAAAACTAAATAGGATTGGCAGTCAATTACTTCACAAGGCTATTAGAAAATTTAACACAGACTATGTCCATGCTGCAGTGTACAAGCATGTGTAAACTCATATTTCATTCAATATAACATAGGACCTTATCAAAACAAAATGCAACAGAACCTGTCATGGTTAATGAACCTCCCGCATACACTTTTCACACATCTCTCTAAAGACACTGATTTGCACAATAAATAAATAAATAGTTTAGGCACAAAGCAAATAACATCACCTTATACTGAACCTTAACTTAGTAATGCATAGCATCACTAATACCTGTGGCATACTAAGAACTTTGAAAATAATGTATTTCAGGCAAAGTAGCCTACTTAGTCAGAAAATGGCCGTATACAAAAACAGTCAAACTTAATTTAAGCAAAATAAACGTAACGTACTGTGAGCAGTCATCCCATGAAGGAAAAATCAGGGCCTTTTGTCAAAAGGTAACAAAGATTAATAATGGGGGGGTGGGGGTGTATGAAATTTGAGAGGACTGGAAATAACAGTCTAAAAGGATCCTCTCAACCTGTGAGGGAAGAAAGCAAAAGAGGATGCAGTGGAAAAAGGCTAAAGCTGCAGGAACTACAGGAAGTAGTTTCAAACAACTTTCTTGCACCTTGTTGCAACTGGCACGTGTGAGATTGGACTTAGTGATAACATCACAGGTTTTTAAAAGTGTAAATAAGTGTAAAAAAACTAATCTAAAGTTTAATCTTTCTTCACAGTGACAAGTTCCAAAACAATTAACTTGTCAATGGTGTAACATAAATAGAGAGGACCCATTTTTTTTTAAGCAATTAGGCCTAGTTTTTATAAGAACAAAACTGAATGTAAAATTAGTCAGCAGCACCATACTTGCTGACAAGCAATGCATCTTCCAAGAAGCTCAGAAAGCAAATATGGTGGTTGAAGAATAGGCTTCAATAGTTAGCCTTTATAGTGGAAAATATGTGGAGTAGAAGTAATCTGTGCAGCAAACAGTATGATACAGCATAAGTCTGACATGGTCCTCTGTATAGCACTACCATGTATCCTTTGATTCAACTAGCCTGTCTAGGTAGGATTCAGTTCACCCAAAGAATAGAAATAAAAATCAGTACTAAATGAGTAACTCAGCCGGAGTGGAAGGAGTGTTCAGCTGCACCTGTAGTATAATATGTATTTGGTGTTGCCAGGTTCATACCCTCTTAGTAATTTGGCAAACACTAATTAGGTTTCATGTTGACCATGATTGATTTGGCCAATGAGAATAGACGGGAAATAATGTATAGTGAACTGCCAGGGTTTCATGGTAGGTTATCATATTTACAATACAATTCTGAGGAATTAGAAAAAATACTACCCCTAATCATATTTTGGTCAGCTGTTGGCTAAACTATAAATTACATTTTCACCTAACAAATCAAATTTGTTCATCAAATCAGTATGTCTAAGCTAAGCTTTATTTCTCAATTTCTGCTTTCAAAAAATATTTACACAATTTACAAGCACATCCAGCGGCACTTGTGTGTTTTAATAAGTGACAGATTAACATTGGTCAAGAAACAATGGATGCTTTTCCTATAGCAATAAGAGCAGACTTGCTTTAAAGGAGAGAGATTGGCACAGCAGGAGCTCAGAGCTCAGAGCAGGCAACCCCCCACCACGCCGCACACACACACACACACACACACACACACACACAGGAAGAATTATACATATATTCTGACAGAATATACATAAAAAATTATCAATAGATGTAACCTGCTCTGATTGAAGCTTTGATTGACTTTGATTGTTAGCCATAAGACCAGTCACCAAAGAGAAAATGTAATTATAAATAAGAAGTGCTTAGCAAAAGCAGCATTTTCTGAAGTATGAATGAAAAATGTAGGCCTACTTGCTCAATGAGCAATCACAAAATCACATTAATATGAAAATAAAAAAGAATTACTCAATTCACACCAAAACCCACTGGACATACGATTATGATATAAATTCTTGGTACATAAGTCTGCAGTTGTACTCAATTAAATTGCAAATAAACCTTCTTAAGTGTTCAGGCATATCAATCCCACTTTTATCTGCCATGATAATGCATTGGGATCACAAGAGGTTCAATGCACGTGTTCAATTAAGTAAAGCTTGCAAATGCTACCCCCGACAGCCTTTGCATTACTTTTGTGTTTTGTCAGAAGAATGCACACTTGGAGACTCAAGTATATTTTCGGCTGCCAGAGTGCACACAAAGGACAGCTGCAGGACAGTAAGGACGGCAGAAAATGAAGCAGCATTTAGTTTAGAAGGCCCTTCCACCTGCACCGTACACAATTTAAAAGATTTTTATTTACCCTGTTTAACCAAGGAGGCAATTCCAATATGCAGCCAGTCTGCCAGCAAGTGCCACATCTTCAAAAACATTTTACATCAATTAGACAACAAGCTGCTGCTTTGCAAATAAATCAGAATTGGAGAGAATTGGATGGAGAATGTATAACTCCATCATCTAAGGATGAAATAAATGTAATGACTCTCCAGCATGAGATGCAACTACTGATGGGCAGATAAAATGGAAAGCCAGCCTATCTGTCTAGCATGAAAACAAAACATTTGAGCTCCAAAAAATCTAATTATTACAAAATTGTTTCCAGTTGTCCTTGCTGAAGTCCAGAATACAACAGCAATTATGCAGATTTTTATTTTAATCTATTCTAAACCATAGCCAGATTGTAATTTATATCCTGAAGAAGGCCACCTGTGAGAGGCATTCAAAGAATGAACATCAATCATTTTCATGTAATATTTATAGTTATTAAGTTGATCAAATACAATTAAATGCCAAATATGGTAAAATATATACAAATATTATTTTTCACACAGGCAAGACCTTGATTGTTTGCTAAACAATCTTTGTAAAAAGGCCTTTTGGGGAGAAAGTGGGCCAAGGCACAGTCCCAGCAGACCCTGCGAGAGCTTCATCTCATACAGTGGCCTTACAAACACACCTAAATCTTGCCATTATCACCTCTTGCCTTTATGTCTTGCGCATTTTCCAACAGGACTGTCATCTTAGACTGAAACATTTTGTCATGTATGTTGTACTATGTGCACCTGGGGACAAGACAATCTCAGGTCGAGCTCAGGCTTCAGAGGAGGAATATTGTATAACAGGATACACAAAACCACCCTACTTTCTGCTAATGCAATAGAAACAGGAGAAGTAATATTAACATTAACTTGCGCTGTAAGCCACAGATTTTTCAACCATCTCTGCAATCAATCAGAAAATTATTCTGTTAGGTAAAGGCCATTTCCCATAATTCTTTTCACTTTGCACACAGTATTTTAAATTAAATGAAAAGTTACATGGGGTAGATTGAATTAAATGTACTATGTAAAGATCCCAACAAATACATATTCAGATTAAAGATATATTATTCTCAGTTACCAAATAAAAGAACACTACTGATCTGGAGAAAGTAAAACATTTAATTCCTGGTGTAATGCTTTTTCTTCCCTTTTTTTTCTCTCCAAGAATTCAAGACCTCAACAAGAAAAAAAACATCTGTAAGATGCGTTGTCTTCCATTTGTCTTTCATGACTGTAATGCAAATTTTCTGTTGACAATGTAGATATAGTTAACACTTATTAGTCTCACAGTCATAACATTATGTGGAGCTCAAACCTATATTTGATCAATTTTGAGGATCCATTAAAAAACAATTGATTATCATTGCCTTGGCTACTGGTCATACAACTCTTAAAATATAAACCCTGAAATGTACTGTTTGACTGCAGGAATGTTTTCTATATTCACAAAATAGGTGCACTGGGGAGCTGGGTATGCTTCAATTCTTAATAAACTTATCTCTTCAGAGATTATTCAAGAAATCGATTTGGGTGCGAAATCTTAAAGCTTGTCATTCAAACAATGTTTACTTCACTTGATATCAATGTGACAAGCGATAGACTAATTAGTCCCTCCAGAAATCTGTGATTCTCTGATCTCTGAATTTGCCACAGAATTCGCCTTCTTATGCAGAATTCTCTTCTTCGTGCAGAATTCCACAGAATAAGCCACTTTTTGAATAGACAGGGAAAATTGTAAAAAACGAAATAAAGTGATACCATATATAACCACTAGTTAGTTATCTATGAAGTCGGAAGCACTGCCCAAGGGGGAGGGGTTTCTGCGCACTTCAGTAGGAACCTGACCAAAAACATAACTATCAAACCTGCCAATGGCCCCTGCCACATCACTCAGAACAGGTCCCTTCCACTTCCTGTTCTATGAAACGTGACGTCTGCGCAGGTGTGTCCTCTGTTGCCATTTCACTGGACCCGAGAACATGAGCTCTCTGTCTTTTTGTTGCATTAGACCTTAAAAACGGTGTAATTGGCTGGCTGGCTTCACTAACAGTGTGGTTTACCACCGTCCCGCTACATCTCTGTCTCTATTGTGTGTCTTATTAGTTAGATTTATAGCTAATTTTGATCCTGTCCGTCCCCTGGAGCTCCGGTTGTGCTTTCGGTTCACAAATAGAGCACTAATAATCATAATAATATAGTGCCATATATTATCTGATTGCTTACTGTGTTGTTCTTTTGTTCACAGGGGTTTCTCCTTCGCAGCAGGAGCGCTAGCAGCGGCAGTAAAATCCGAGGCCCATGTGCCCCTTCGTGCTACACGTTTCCTTGGTCACGCGCTTGTGTGCTCGGCGATGAGCTCCTCTCACCCCCTCCATTGCGCCGCTTGCTGCTGACGCACCTTGCCCGCCTGGAGTGGTGAGGTCCTCTGCCCCATCTGTCTGGACCCAGACAGCGGGTGCAAATTGGCCGCGACTTACGGATCTGCTACAGCACACCCAGAGAGCACCAGACTCCCACTGATCTCCCACTCCAGCGAGTGATGGTAGGGGTTCGGTGGCTCTGGACCTCCGCCTCTCCCCGAGCCCCTCTGTCTCCTCCTCCAGACACGCAGCTTCGGAGACAGCCACACCTCCTGCACCCTCTTCTCCATCTGCGTCTGCACCCGTTGCTGCAACCACACCTGCCACGGCAGCTGCTCCCCATGCGGCATCTGCACCCAGGCGGGGGAGGCCTATGCTGGGTGCGGCTAAAGCGGGCCTGGTGGACTTCCATGGAATGAACTCCACCATCGTCGCGTTGGTCTCCTTAAACCCGCTGTCCACGGAGTCACGTGACTTGGCCTGTCCTGACAGGCAATGTCGCGTGAAGGAGACCCTGCTCCGGAGGGCCTACGAGCTAGAGCCCAAGTGGCTCACCTGCGTAACACCAAAAGCCTGCTGGCCCTTTACCTGGCCCAGCTGGCTGAAGCCCCGGACCCAGCCACTGCATCACAGGCCCCGCACCCCTTCAGAGAGATGACAGTGGTGGCCAACCTGCTGGAAAGTAGGCCCCTACATGGAGGAGACGTGCACTCCCCAGGAGACGGAACAGTCCCTGCAGCTACCCAGGGTCTAGCCTGTTACACCCTCAGTCCAACCTCGCAGGCAGCCTTCAGGAGCTCGACGTCTCATGACCTTGGCTCTCGGGCAGCAGCCCAGGCAGCAGTCCCACCCCCCTGCTGATCTTCGAACTGGAAGTGAGGTGCCCCCCACGGCAGCCAAGCCTTAAATCCCGTCTACCCCACTTCTGAGGCATGGTGTGGAGGCGAGTGAGGGACCTGTTGCAGTAAGTGGCACTTCGCATCTCCAAAAATGCGCTGGCGTCAGAGAGAGTTGCCTCCATACACGCATGTCTCTCCCTCTTCTGACTGAATGCTTGCGTCAGGGTGTCCCCTTGACAGAGGCTGCTGGGCCTCCTAGCGGCAGCATCACAGACCCTCCCCCTAGGCCTCCTCCGTTTGAGGACACTGCAGTAGTGGTTTGGGTCTTTACAGATGCATCCTCGCCGTGATTAAGCACACCGAGTCACAGTCACTCCAGCATGCTAGAAGGTGCTCCGTTGATGGTGGAGCCCTTACAATTTGACACTCGGTGTGCTACTGGGACCAGTCTGCCACTGAGTGGTAATGATGACAGACCTCCAAACAAGGTTGGGGAGCAGTCTGCGACGGATGTGGTGCCCGAGGCAGGTGGATGGAGCCCACACAGGCCCTCCATATCAATGTCCAGGAGTTACAAGCAGTGCTTCTCGGACTGTGTCATTTCCTGTTCTGAGTGACGTGCACAGGGGCCAATGGCAGCTTTGATAGATTGACGTTTTCGATTGTGTTTCTACGGAAGTGCACAGAAACCCCACCCCCTTGGCCAGTGCTTCCTTTTTCAGATAACTGGGGTTGCATTTGCAACCTATTGTTGTCAATAAAGTAAGTAGCGCCAACTTTGCATTTCAATCACTTGTAACCACCCTTTGTTAAATATTCTCCATCATTTATCTTTGTATTGTTTGATCTTCTATTACTGTCATAGGAGGAACAAAACTAAATAGTTTAATTTTTCCAATTCGATCAGTTACCCATAGAGGCAGGTTTAAAATGGAGAGCTTTTTAGACAAATAGCGTTAGCTCAAAAAGTTGGAAATGTATCAGCTAAACAGAGGGAGTACACAGATCTTCACGAGGATGGCGGCAATTAAATGATATGGTACGATCTGTAACAAAGTCCTTGACCACACAAAGAAATTAACAACAGACGATCATCTCAAGTCAAAATCAGCACAAAAACCATAGCGCTGGTTCCTCCCAGTCTGAAGTCATTTTAATACACCAGAAGAGCTTGACAACAACCATACATAAAATGTAGGCTTCTGAAGAGAAAAAAATATATTTAAAGTTTTTCATTTACAGTAATGCCATCTAAAAGTAATATGTTTTGATTTTCATATTGACAATCATACTGTTGCATGTTAATTTTGAGACATGAAAATTGTATATAAGTTGCATACATCATTGTCTGATCATGCATAGCTTAGGGGTTCATTTCTTTTCATAATACAAACGTAATTGTGCAAAGCCATACACACCTTTGTGTACAGAAGTGTAATTCTGGCACATTCTGTATTGTTATCAGTTTCAGAATCTGATTTAGACTATATGTCATAATGCATCAGCACAATCATCAGAGCTGCAGGAACGACAGCACCTGACCAGTATAATAAAGAGTTTGCTTGTATCCTATACATATGTATCCATATGTAACGATGGTATGTAATACTTCATTCAAATTGTAGTTTAATATGTTACACTTTGTGTCTGTGGGGCAGTTCAATTTTATTTTAGATTGTATAATTTGTTTTGGTGTTACTTATTAAATCGCTCCTTCTTGCACCCTGCAAAATTTATAGTTTTAATAACCATTAAACATTAACAACAGATACACCCATTGCATACAATCGCGTGGTATACCTAGGGAAAGCATTATACAAATGTTATTACATAAATAGTTGGACAGTTGCAAGAAAGCAGTTTTCAATTGTGTCCTAGTTTTTGACTGCCAGGGTCAACAGATAAATATCCATATTCACTACGTTCAAAGTGATCACTAGCTTACAAATTAATAAATGCTATTTTACCTGAAAACTTTTATCTGTCATATGCACAAAAATGTAATTGGAACACATTTTCCAAATTTAATGGAATTCAGAAAAAATTCACTCATGTTTGATTCTGGACTACAATGTCAACAATCACTGGTTTCTGTAGAAACATAACATGAGGAACACAGACTTTTGGCAGTTCAAAGCTCTCAATTTTGAAATATCGAAATTACCATGTTTGACATAAACAACACATGATTTGGACTCTAACATTTAAAGATCATGGTAATGTAAAGTGTTTACATCTACTATTTATCTTCGTTTTGCTTTAATGCACCTTACAAAAACTAATGAAATTTAAGATTTTTTTTTTTTAAACAAATCTGTAGCATTTCACTTTTGTGTTGTTGTTTTTCTCCACTTCTCTCCTTTAAAATGTAAAATTAATGGCCTTTTACATTACAAAACTGACTGAATGTCAATCAAGGAACCTGTTCTGGAAAAAACATTAAAAAGTAAAAAAAAACAGCTAAATAGATACTCAGATTATGTGAGATGTTAATTGCCATTCCATGGTGGGTGCATCTGCAGATACAGCAAACAGAGCAATAATTTCAAAAACACACATAATATAGAAAGCAAAAAAAAAAGCAGGAATACATTAAGCTTATTTTGAAAGATTCTCTAAACTATTTTCCAAAAAAAACAATAACAATATTACAGCTCCCTAAATATGCTTGTATTCCCCTGAGTGTTCAGCATGTGTGCCTCTTTTGCCACTTCTGTGTACATATTTATTAATTCTGTAGTTTTTTACAGTTTGCTTTGTATCAGGCACAATATTTATTTCTTGATTAATTAAATAATTCTTAAAAATACAAACATAAAATGGAGGTTAACATTACTTCTATAAATCCTAATGGAAATACAGCCAACTGAAATCAATCATTCCTCTGCAACTGTATTCATTAACCTCAAAAGTTTTCCAAAAAACAAACAAAAAACAAGCACAGTGAGAGACAGACCCAACTGTGAGAACTATGCAGGATATCACATTGTATAGAATAGATGCAGCTCATATAGGCCAACACTTTGTGTCCTTCTACAGTATTAATCAATAAAGAGTGGGAGTTATAGCATGTGATTAGCTGAAGCTGATCTTTAAATAGTATAGATAAGTCTGAGATTATTCCTCTTCTCTTCAACAAATATTTAAGTGTAGTTATGGGATGCATTTCTCCCTAGTCTCACTCCTGCGATTAATATCTACATGAATTTTGTCCGAAAATAATGAGCAAAACTGAATTTCTTTGTCATTTAATAATTTATTTTTTTCTTAAAAGTGCTATAACCTGATGGGTCACGTAAACAATCTAAACTAAAATGGTTCCCTTGAATTATTTCACAAGTAAAAAACAAACAAAATAACATTTACAAGGTTAAAATCCTTAGCAGATGTAGGTCGTGGACAAAAACAAGCTGAATAGCAGAAAGTATTCAACCTTGACTTGATAAGCAAATCATATAACAAAATATCTTCACTTTGAATGGTTATCAAATATTTTAAATTTCTCCAGGATAGGAACAATTAATCCAAGGACACATGGTTATAAAATTGTCATGAAATACCAAATACAAGAATCACATTGTGCTGTACAGTTCATTAAAGAACAAGAAGAATATGACTTTAGCAAAAATTGCAGTACGCTTGGAAATGACAGTCTGTACATACACCACTTTCAGGCACTCTACAAACCTTTCCAGACCAATACTTGACATTTGTGAGATAGAGATCTCAAATTGAGCAGGCACTAAGAGAGAGCGCAAATTGTACACAAATGTTGTTTCCCAAACTTTTCCATCTACAGAGACCTGGCATATGAAAATGAGCAGCCCTAACACATGAAGGGGGGTGAGGGTGTTGTGCTGGAGATTAATGTTTGCTTTTGATATACAGATGAAAGTCTTTCTTCAATTACATCCTTAGATTATAACTTTTTCATAGCATAATACAGCAAATATTAGATAGAGTTTGATAAAAGCACTGTCTGCAAATTGAGTGGTAATTATTTTTTTGGATAATGCATGCCATGATTCATACACACAATACACTTAAATGAATCTAGTGATAATGTGTAATTAAATTTGTGAAAACTCAAGAGGCTGGGTGATATATAGGTTTGTCTGTCAGCAGATAGATAATAATCATGGCCTGAACTCTGTGTCCAGAAGGATCAACATTCACCAAAGAACTGCTTCCATAGCAAGACAGGAAACAATCTACCTCCTGCCATTTTGACCGTGGCAGGTGGAAAGAAAGGTTAGCACAGTGTAATTAAATTCTGATGGAAGTGCCAGGAAGTTCTGTTGAATGTTGCCTTGACTACATAAATATGTAAGAGGTATAATCATTATTTTAAACAGACAATGTTAAGATTAAGTGTTGAAATGTGTATTTTTTTAACAGTAGCATTACATTTATTCACAACAGAAACTGTCATTTCATAATAATTATGATCTAGCTAATGAATCATGACAAGAAATTAGAAAGCTTTGTTGAATGTCTAATTATTGTTATGTATTTCAATGAGAGATCTGCATTCTCATGCCTTCACAGTAACAGATGACAAATCTGATGCTATTAGACTAGTGTTTCATGGAGAAAAATAACTTAATGCTCATTTGTCATTGCAATGGTGTCTATGAAAGATATATTAGAGGTAATTGATATAAATAAACATTGACACAACTGGAGGATAATAAAGTCTGAAACATAAAACTGAAAAAAATCTGGCTCCTAAAGAAGCCTCTTTAAATTCTGACGTAGCGATATCAAAACATGGTCAAACACAATTGGTGCATCAAGAGCTGCATATATTCTGTCCTTCTCCTACAATGGATATAAATAACAATTAGCCTAAAACCTAAATAATAAGAAGAATATTTAACCTGAACTGTGATACTCTACAACCTGAATTTAAACAGAAGACTATTTCTGCTAATTAAAATGTAATACTGCCAATTTCAACTTTGAATTTTCTATTTTTTTGCCATCTAAATCTTTAGTTCAAACAGTAAAACAGAGATAACAATGAATTAGCCTTACACATATTTAATATTCAGATTATTTATTCTGAACAGTGATACAGATGGTGGAAATGTAAAGTGACATTTGTAAACACAACCTTCTTAATAACTACAACCATCAGGAATTTATCCCGAACAGCAAACAGAAGCTGAAAAATCTGCATGGCAGGTAAATGATCATTAATTCATTAGCAGCCTTGGGATTAAATTAAATGCTGGCTCACAGTGCTAATATATTATTAATGGGTCAGGTGTAACAGAATATCAACTTCAATCTACAGTATAGCAGGTACGTTTCAAGTACTGAATCTTGGAATACACAACAAAATTAATTCCCATTGCAAAATAGTTTTGCACTTAGCCTAGTGTTCTATGTAAAACTACTTATTCAACATACAAAAACATGTAATCTAAACACAAATAATACACATCATTATTGTTTAAATTGATTTAATTATATACAAATATATAGGTTTAGATAAATCAGTCATCTTAGGACGATGTAGGAGCTGCAATCAAGCAGACTGCGTCAAATTAACCAGTAGACCGGGGAGACTGGGACGTGAAGCTCCTCTTACTGCGTGCTCACAGCATTCTAACACACCTCCAAGAGAAATTACTGAAACTGAACAGCAGCCTTTAATTCACAACAATCACCTTATCCTGTGAAACTACTGTGAATGTGAAAACATAATTTGAAGGTTCAATATTCCAGCAACAGAACTTAACAGACCATGGCCTAATTCACTTCTTGTAAAGTGTATAATCTGTGTCCACTGTAAGCTGTTCTATATAAGGGCATCTGAGAATTTAGAATAGATATCATTTATTTAGGTAGCTATTTAGTAATTTGTATTATTTTATCAAAGGGTAGGTTATGGTAGGTCTTAAAACCTGGTGGGAAAACAACATTAAACGTTAAAGATTAAAGGTTTGGCTTTTCTGTTCTGAAGCAAACTAAAGACTTTCCAGCAGTGGAATATAAATTCTATTTTGGATTTGTAAATTAAATTATTAAATGTAATTTTCTTCAAATCAAATACACTGCAGTACAATTTTATTAAAGAGCACTCTACTGTGTATCTTTACCATTGTTTGTTTAAGAGCATGTGTAGCGGGCACATACGTAATTACATTCATGCAGTATCATATCTGTAAATAATTACATAGTATTATATATCGTCCACCCAGTGTATACAAGTATAAAATCTGAAATAAATATTTTAAAAGATGCATTACCTCTGGTAACATTAAGAGATATTCCATAAGAGATATTAAACAAATATACGGAGAATGATTGCTCATGAATCAAATGAAGCTGGTATCATGACTTTGCATTTTGACTAGACAAAGATTTTAGGTTTCCAAAACTGTGCAAGCATTGCTTTGATATTATACCAAATAATTATTTTAAAAGCCGTCAAGGTCTATCCTTTCTTAACTACAGTAACTAGTATACTTCCTCGCATTACAGCTCTAATCATTTTACCCCGTCATCAGAGCATTTTCTAAAGAAACTACACCAAAAAGGAATTAGGACGGAGAACTGTCAATTCCCTACAGAGGTATAAAAAGGTATTCGGGCAAAACAAAAAGCTGTGAAAAAGCAGGCTAACCAAGCTGATAGTAATATAATTTATGTGGCTCTGTGCAGAAGATGCATCAGAAACATGCATCTGGCTGCTCGTGCCTTTCCAGACTACTAACAAAATGCATGTCTGGATGATCAGGGCTTCCTTTGGTTACAAAGGGAGTGGAGGGAAGGATTCAAATAATTAAATACAGTTAGTAAAACAAACTCCACCTTCTGTTTATATTATTGTGTTGTATACAAACGTGTATTGCTCAGGTAAAGAAAGGTTTCGGCTTCAAAACCATCAATTTGGATTACTCTGTTTAAAAGTATTATAGCCTTCAGGGCTTAATTTATAAAGCATGGTACTGCAATGGTTCAGTGTAATATTTGTTTTTTTTACAGTAGGATGTAGCCCCGAATACGGGAGAGCTGGCAAGACTATTATTATGGAATAAAAGAAAAAGTGGTACATGTACCCTGTTTATTCTGTTTCCGTTTATTATTTGTTATGCATTTGCACATTGAAGCTACAAAAACCTAAAACAAAGTACTTGTTCGAATAAAAACCTACCCTAAGATGCACAATAACCCTTTAATTATTATATTTTTACACTATTACACACTACAAAAAATAATTAGTCCGTACATTTGTGCACTAAATATCCCTCCACCACTACTCCTTGCCATCTGCTTAATCACAGTGTTAAGAAAATAATTAAGAATCTGCTTTAAGAACAGCAGCAGAGCTGACCTTATTGACATATTGGCCTGCTACTTTAGCAGCAGCTTTGCCTTGCTTTTTAGATACCATTCCTGCTGGGGCAAACGGGCCCTTTGCTCCCAGTGATTCCAATACTGAAGGTCCAGGGCCTGCCGCACACTGCCAACCACCTGCCCTGCCTCACTGATGCACTGGCTGCAGCACACCTTCCACCAAACAGCAGCTCTGGTTCAACTGTAAAAGATAACCAACAGCTGCAACCACCAGTTCTCATTGCTGTGCCTATATCATCATAACAGCACAGCTCTACAATGTGCAAAATATATGAATGAAGTTATAAGAATCTTCTTATACTGACTGAGTTGAACATGTTTTTAGAAAATGTTAGAATTCTGTCACTAATAATCAAATGTGGTCACACTATCAATATGAAACTAACACTAGTATTTTTAACAAAAATATTTGAACAATTACAGGGCAGCAAGCAATATTATACCCTCATTTTTTCAGGATACTGACTTACTAATACCCTAGACTGTTAGATGATCCTTTTAAATCGAGCTGTCGTTCCTCACACTGACAAAAAATTCCTAGTTTCCACAAAACATAGATCAAATAGTGGTCTATTCTATCATTCTAATCTCCTACCACATGCAAAATGAATCAATTAAACCTACATTTTGTAAAGATTGTCTACAGCTGGATTACTTAAGTCACTTCATGTCTACTTTGCCCAAGCCAGCAGATTGACACATTTGCCTGTTAGTTTACAGGCAGTGCTACCTCTCCCTTTAGGTAATGAACATTTATTTTCACCTTTTTGAGATACATGTATCTACTTCCATTCCTCAGTCTAATGATTTAATGCTATACATGACACCCCCGACACACACATGCAGGAGCTCTGTCACAAAATGTGAAACTTGATAGATGAAATATTTTACTTTGCAACATTCATATAGGACCAAAACGTACACCATTTATATAGGAGCTTATTGCATAGATCTGGATCATTTGAGATATTCTGGTAAGGAATAAGTTTCAATCATTCCTAAAAGCTCATTTTACTCTAACACGCTACACAAAGCTGGTTTCAATCACTATCCACATAAATAATTAATTACAGCAACCTGAATATGTCCAGCCTATTGTGCAGCACTAATTTTCTTTGTATTTCACTGTATTTTGTTATTTAAAGAAATCACAGTTTTTAGGTAGAGTAAGTGGTAAGAAGATGTAAGTACATGGAAACCAGCCTAATGGATTAGCAAAGGACAACCACACATTGTCCCCCTTAACCCATTAAAAATGTAAGTATATCAGGACATACCTATTTCTTCGGACATACAAAAATGCTACATTATAATAAATGTTAATGTTTGGGATTACATTTGCTGTACACCCTCACAGCGTAATTCCAATGGCTTAAAAAATACCAAATATTGTCTTAGACATTAAGAAAAAGCTGGTTTACAACATGCCCAGCATAATGGCCGATGTTAGGAGTAATCTGCAGTTAGGACGTTTTAGACAGGTTTTTATATAACAACAAGGAGGACAATGGCTGCTCTCCAAGAAACAAGCAGAAGAATGACAAAGTAAGGAGATACGTAACTATTTATATACTTATTTGTTTTTATTTTGGTGGCTGAACGTGTTTTGTTAAGCTGAAACTGTGCGAGACAGCTTCACAGTTGTATAGGAAAAGAGAAGACATAAGAGCATAAGCGGGCTGTTTCTTGCAGGTTATTTTGTCTCCCACAGCATTGTTGTGCAAATCAGGAGTCTCAAGAAACTCTTTAAATAAAATACTCAAGTTGAAACTGTTTTAAATTTGCTTGACATCTAATATCTCTCCCTAAAAGCCCAAATATAAGAAAAGAAAAGTGGGGTATTATGAGAAGTATTTTATGACAAACTAAAGGTCAAGTTAATAAGTCACAAAAAACATGCCTAAATCCATCTCTCTCATATCTTTCATACAATCAAAAGATGATATTTGTTTATGAAGTATAGGTATTCATGCTAATTGCAATATAAATACCATCTCAACAGATAAAGCAGAAGAACAGCCATTTGTGCCCAGAAAAGTAAAATCTTATTAAATGTTATGATGACATCTGTCCTCATACCATACTCAATTTGATGAACAGTTTCAATATAGATTCTAGAGTGTACTTCAACAACTGCCAAAGAGAATATTCTAGGTTGTGACTGTGGGGAAGAGTGGCTGTTTCATCAAGTGAAGCAGTCAAGTTAACCCACACTATCTGGTAACTTGCTCAAGATTTAAACTGCACGAGAGAAAGACTTTAAAGCTCAATTCTAATGGTTGCTATACATTATATATCCTAATCATTTTTGTGCGGTGTCAAACCTACGGATCAAACAGGGTTGAAAAAATCTTCCCTGAAAGGCACTAGACCATGTTCAGCAAACTACCGGAAAATATGAAACCACAAACAGTGTTAAATATAAATAACATTTTCACATTATCAATCCAATACTAGCATAATTACAACCTTAAACCTGCACATGCCTATAAAATGTAAGAAAATCTAGATTCAGGTGTAGAAGGGAGGATTTCAGCTAGGTTAAAGATTTCCCCAATGAAAAAAACCTAGATCAAACCATTCCTGGGAAAGTTCCCAGTGGATAAATGTAATTTGCTACGTGATAAATCTTAAGGGGACCTTTTAATGTGGCCATAATGACTTTACCAGTCTGCCATTTAACAGGCTAGGTTTAAATGTTGATGTGTGATACCTAGCTGTGAATTTCATTATGAAAAGTGCTAAATGTGTGAACATCATTATATCACAGTCCTGATGTGATGATATAAAAAGTAGGGGACAATTCTAGTCCAGAACTGGGAAAGGCTGTTAATAATGTCAATAATTCATTTCAATTTGCTAACTTTCTAAGATCGGGTTTCCAATTTGAATTACAGCTTGCTGCGATTACTGATATTGCCGAGTACAATATTTATTTTGTCATTTTTAATACTGCCATCTTAAAATACAAAGTTTAAAATAAAAACATCAGATATAAACTTGCAAAGCCACGTAGAGCAAGATGCGCCCAAAAATTAATAAGAAACCCTGCCGCATTATGAACTAACACCAATGTTATATGTTGTAATGGGAAGAGGACATTTCTGGTTGTTCTAACATTTTAGGAACAAGGATTCCCTAAATGCCAGAATGTGTTTGAAAGATAAAAGGACAGCCATGAAAAGAGACAGGGCTCTTCTGCTCAGTACACTCTGCTTATCTTCATGTCTTGCAGATCTATATACTATATTCTGCTGCATTTAAATACAAAAGACCATCTACAGAATATAATTTCAAATGGTTTGTATCTCTGACAAGGATTTCAGAAACTATTAAAGTATCCATAGCTTGGTGAGCAAAATGCAGCCACTATTGCAAGCATGCCGACCAATGAAAACATTAATGAAACACACTAGAGGCTTTGTTCTACAAGCATATAGTATTCTGCACTGGTTCTCAGCTGCACAACAGAATAGCAAACAGTGAACATACTGTATCCGTCCCCAGCACCAGTCCTGCAGAATATAGTACATTACGAAATAACAATGATAGCTGAAAATAGTGCCCGCAGTATGACACTACAGTATCTTTCAAAAACATGGCATTTTACCTGAACTCCACCAACATCACCTGACTTCAAAGACCACTGGTTTGTATGGTTACAGACAACATTATTGCAAGAGTGTCATAATCAGCAAGGATTTTCAGTTGTCAAATCATAGACAGAACTTTCTCATTAATCCATAACATAAAACACAAAAATAATGGTTATTTATTTTAAATTAGTTCCTCCATCTACAAAATACACCTAACAATGTTCTTGCAGAGTAAACTGCTGGGTGGGATGAAGACTACCCCATCAGGTACAGGCTAGTAGCTTTTTTTTTTTTAAAGAAGTAACAGGCGCATAACAATTTAAAATAATAATTACAAACATCACCATTTATTGAATACCAATACAGTAAAATTGAAAAGGAAAGGCATATTGCAGCACACATTTCTCATATGCTTCGAGACCAATTGCTTTGTTTTCAATAGCGGTTTTGTGTCACCAAGGTCCTTCGCCATGTCATTTTCCAGAAGCAGCAGAAAGCAGAATGTGGACTATATTTTCAAACCCTCACTCAATTTCCCTCTATTCACAGTGCTTAAGTGCTAAAGCTCCATTCGTCTAACACCTGTCACTGCACAAGCCAGTAAAACCAAGAGATAGTGAAGTCTCCTAACACAATATCTGGACTGCCCAGCTAATTCCATTTCCTGTTTCAAACACTGTGTTTTCAGCATCAACAGAGAATGGCATCAAACAAATTCAACCAGCTTTTATATCCAGACAATAATGAGGAGTATAGCACAACCATTGTTCTCAGTACATTACATCCTACATTTGTTTGTTTTCCAGCTTACAATACATCTATTTCTCTTTTGATAAATAATTAGATAAGTAAATAATTTCCACATAAGGCAGCTCTTAAATTGGACTTTTCTTCTTTTTTAAGATTGACACTGAAGATTAATAATAGGATGTTTGTTGTGAATCATGACACACACCCATGTGCCTGCTATCTCCATGTGGAGGCTACGAGAATATGGTGAGTAACAGTCTCACCCTGAGATACGTGGGAGAGGGAGAGAGAGAGGGAGAGGGGGAGAGAGGAAAGGAGAGGTAATTCTAAGGCTGACTGTATGGAATTGGACCAAACTAGATTTCTACCTCTTGATTTTATCATTACTTCTGCAGACTTCGGCACAGGCTTTAAGGAATTCGATCGTAAGCTAAAAATAGAATTTCAAAGGTGAGTTCACCTCAATTGGATATAGGCTAAATCCCACGGATTCCACATTTATAGTTTTTAAATCCACAGCATTAAAATTGCATTGTTTCTCTCTTGTATTTTCACTTCCAAAAGTATTACTTTTTTGTTAGCATTCAGTTTGTTTTTCTTGAATAAACATTTTTCAGAATAATACAGTGTTTCCACATGCATCTTTTCTATCTGAATTGTCTCAGATTTATTTTCCTTTTAATCCTTTCCATGTATTTACTTGTTGAAATGTGATGACAACGGAGAAATACACAGGAGAAACCTCAGAGCTGCTTTCTTGCCTTGTTTTCATAACCCTATATAATCCATGAATATTATTCCCTACATATAGTTTCCATGGTCAACAGAAAGGGTTCTTAAATGTCAACCCATGCTAACTTTTAAGAAGTACTGAAGTAAAGCACAATAGTAAGTGTTCAACTAGTTTGCAAAAGTGAGAAAAGTGAAAAAGATGTGCACAGATTCGGTTTATTTTTACAGTTTAACATCCATCTCATAGCACTGAACAAATTATGCAAGAGGCAGCCAAAAACATACTACATACCAACACAAATACATGACCTTAGCATTTTTGCATGAACATCCAAATACTGTAGCAGTCATGCAAAGCACTAGTTCAGCACTCTGCTACCCGTCTTTCAAGTACAAATAGTCAGTTTCATGGAACACAATGGTTTTATATAATAAATAACACTGTAATACCAAGACTTGTGTGTAGTAACTAGATGATACATGGAACACTGAATTTTTTTCTTACCTAAATAAATATTTGCATACATGAATCAGGACAAATAAATACAAATATGGCCATTCAGTAACAGTCTTAAAGCTAGAACACATGATTGACCTTGAATTTTGACAGTGGAATTATATGACTGGAATATTGCTTAATTGTTCAAGAGATCATAGTTGGGAAATGGTCCTCTCCATTCATCATAGAAAGATCACTGATAGTATGTGATTAATATGAGTAAAACACTATCAGATACTTATGATTTGGGTTCAATGTGAAAAGTGTAAAGTTGCTTCTATGAAGAACAAAATTAACTTGATGATTAAAGGCTAGCTTAAACTACTAAATGTATTAATGTCAATGATCTCATGTGAAACCAAACTAGGCCTATGTCTTACTTTGTAAGATTAAAATGTTTTATTCTACACATGCAACTTGCCCTTTCACTTTTTGTTAAATAACATTCCTGATTTTAATTAGTGATTTTCAAGGCAATGTCCGTTTCTATGTTATCTGTAGCTTCTTGAAAGACATATTAAGCTCAATATGATTTGGCCAATGGTAGACTACATTTTGAGAGATTAGTTCATTCTACACTGAGAATGTCAACCCCTGATATACATTTGGAGTGCTTTAAAATTATGATAGACTCTTAACACTTGGGTACCCACTGTTTTATAATTATTTAACTTTGTGTGTTCTATATAAAGATCTAAAACCTCATGCTGACTGGACCAGCAGATCCAAAGTCAAAGAAGATGTAGGCCTACATTTTGAAGAGAACTTCTGCTATGCTTGTTAGTTTTATTTGAGCTATCAATTTATTAAACTAAATGTCTGACTAGATTACATGGTATGTAAAGGAAGTTAATGCTTTCCTGTGCACAGAGCAAATTATTTTAAGTATTATAAGAGTGGTAACCATTTTCTACCTAAGCACTAATCTGATCAGTAATCTTAAAATTACTTCTCAACCAGTTCAAATATTGGTGTATTAAAGTTATACATCGGTGCCCTAATTCTTCATTGAATGGCCTACTTACAGTGCAAAATGTTTGCTACATAGATAAACATATTTACGACAAGCCCCAGATTTATCAAACTGCCTGCAAGAATGAATCACATCCAAACGTTCAGGAATCCATGATCAGTAAGTGAACTGATTAAGACAAGTGGTTTTCTCTGCCAATATATGCTGTATGCTCTTCATTGTCCATTAGGCTACATTAAAGCCTTGCATTAACATACTTGCATGAGATATCCATTTAGCCTACAGATGACAAACTATTTTATTTTTTATGTTAGTATTTTAAAAATAACACTTTATGATCAGCACCATCTCTAAGTGCATGAAGCATGTCACAACCGGGCATAATAAATACAGAAGTTTTTATATATTAAACGAAAAGTACAATCATCTAAGTAACATTACAAAAATAGGTCTAATGCATCTGAATAAGTTGCCTAGTTGACGTCATAACCCTGCTAAGATTAGTGCATCCAAGAAAACACACGTTTTGCTCATGTGTATTGAAAGGTTTGTAAATATCCTATGGATATTTGTGTTAGCCAGTGCTTCAGTTTGTTTTGACACTAGCGCATGTAATAAAAGTGAATCTTGCCATGGGCAGATGGCTGGTAATTTATTTCTGTTTAAAGCCAGGCACTGGACTGTGGAATACAATCTTCAGCTCCTATTATCAGCATGGGTTATATGTGAAGAGGCACTTGTGTTATCTCAAACTTTTTGTTCAAAATGCAAGCTGTGGGACACTGGATTATGATATGTGGTACATGCTCTAATTCTTTTAAGCGGTTTCCTCGCAGTTGAGTTGTTGGGATTTTGGTTTTTATACCATCACTTACACACTTCAAACGAGAAATACATTTGAATGAAACAGATAGCCCATTTCAGAACAAGACCAGTTGAGAAGCTGGCCACAATAAGCCCCTGTGTCTAGCGTTTCTACAACCTTTCCACAAGCACGCAGCATACACAGATACATCCAATGGGTTTGTCGTCTCAGTGGCTTTCCTGCCATTAAAAGCCAATCCATCCATATTGCTTTTGCATACCAGCAGGCTTTGTGCCCTAAACCAGCTGGACAGGTCCGTCCCACCCGGACACACAGTAACCATCCAGCGGAGCGGCGCCCTGCCCGCCTTCACGCCCTGCCATCGCGCTCTCCTCCACGGCAGGAGCGGAGCAACCACTCCGCCAATGGGCTTCAGAAACAAACCCAATGCATGCACAATCATGTCTAGTGCACCCTGGTTATGCAGGCATCTGATCATTATTATGATGTCTACCTGCTCACCGGCTCCGTAGCCCCAAAACAAAAGAATTTTAAATTGAAACCTCAGTTCCTGTCAATCCTCCTGCTGATGGTAGCGAGACCATGATAATCGCTTCTTAAATGACCAGCATATGGGAGAATGGTTATCCACCTGCCCTTTAAACAGTGTATCCCTATTCCTGAACTTGTTTTTGTGCGCATTTGAACAGTAACGATGGTGGCAGAAGCAGACACGCACTCCTTTATTTGCACCATTTCCCCCCGTCTCGGATAGCCAATTAATGTTTAATAGCCGTCTCGCTATCTCTCTGTGTGCGTGTCTCTCCTGATGAATGGTTTTCGGCCTTTGTCCCTGGGCTAAAATAAAGAGACATGTTAAAAGGAGATACTGCCAGCACTCATCGCAGCTCTTCCTCCTTCCTTAGCTGAACAGCACACATCGCATCACCATCTCTCTCTCTCTCTCTCTCAGTCAGGGCAATGCAACATTTTTCTCAATCCCACATCCACACAACCCCGGCGTGACGTGGGCCAAAACTAAATGACAACCCCCGTGTGCACGTCGCCCAAATCCAACTCACCTAATGCCACCTCGCAGGCTTTGCGCAGCTGAGAGTGGTGAGCCTTTTTCACCTCCTTGTCGGCTAAAATCTTCTCCAGAGCCCGGGTTAAAAACATGTTTTTCGTCTTTTTCCCTTCATACATGACGCGCAGGACGGGGCTTGGGCGAGAAGTACCGGTCCCGGGGTCCCGATCGGTGTCGTTCCTGTCGCCGGTTAGACAAAAGGGCAAACGGGTGGGCCAACGATAAAAACGCACATCAATGCAGAAGGTGGGAGAAATTCACACGGAAATCCCTCGGTTTTCCATTAGCAACCTGCCTGCGCCATGTTGGGAGGAAGCGACGTCACGCACGTCAAAACGGCCGCAGTGAGTGAGTCAGGCAGCGCAGGGAGGGCGGAGAGAGAGGGAGAGAGAGAGAGAGAGAGAGAGAGAGAGACTGGGCATGTGCTGCACTTCCTTGTTCACTCCTGCAGTTGGGTGGATGAAGGGTGTAGGTGGCAGGTCATAGTATTTACAAAGTCTAGTTCCTTGTGTGCAGTGCTGTTGCATCCGCAGTGGACTGCAGCTGCAGGTGAAAGCAGGGCCCTATGTGTGACCTGCATCATGATCCAAAGTGTGTAGTCACTGGACTTCACGTATTGAAAAACATCTCCTCTCATCTAATTATAGGTAGTGCTGGTAGGTTTGTTTTTAAATCTGTGCCCTCTCTGCAACTGCAAGAAGTGAGGGAAATGTATGGTGTTGACTTTAGAAATGCAGAGATTTTTCAATAGGTCGCATAAGAAAATGGTATAAGTTAAATCATGAACAAGTGCAAACACATGGTTTTGAAATAAACATCTCAAGGAAGGAAGGAAGGAAGGAGGGAAGACTGCTTACCAATTGTCAACAGTCTTCAGTTGTTTAATACTTGTTTTGAGTGTAGAGATACATGGAGAACGCCTTTTCAGTTTGATACATATATTTTTCTGATATTAAACATTCCTCATGAATATTATTTTACATATATATATAGCTATAACACTGATCTTGTCTGATATTAGAAGCTAAACCAGGCTGACAAAGACAAATCAGTCGGCTGTTTTAAATGGTATAGGTGGACCAGTTGGTGGTATGATTACTTCCAGATAAGAAATTCCAAACCACTCCCAGTATATCACACGAGGGGTTCCCTGGCCTGGTCCTGCAGGACCTCCTACCCTGCTGGTTTTCATTCCAACTGAGCACTCAATGAATTAATTGAACTAATCATTTGATTGCATTTGACTTTTTAAATTGTTTAACTGATAGAAAGTTGGTTCCTTAATAAGAGATGTTCCTTATACAATTGCATACATAAAAGCCCTACTAAATTAAAATTAATTAATTAAAAGGAAATTAAATAAATGTAGTGTTCAATTAAGTAATTAAGTGATAAGTAAAAAGTGCTCAGTTGGAACAAAAAACAGTCTTCCAGGACCACGGTTGGGAACCCGTTTCACACTATATGACTGTGTACGGCTCCACTTCACTGGTGCCTCTGATTTAGTTGAAAGTTCTGTCAGCTTCTTTTCTAACCTGGTTGGTTACCTTGATCTGATATAGCTCTGTTCTTGATTATGTTATTATTATTATTATTATTATTATTATTATTATTATTATTATTATTATTATTATGTATTTATTGGCAGACACCCTTATCCTGTAACCTAATTTATTGATAATAGACTTTAGAGTATATCAAGTCATTATTATTACTATTTTTGTTATCACAGACACATTAATCACCACTTTACTGGACTTTGGTACAAAGGAGACACAACAGTTACCTTTTTCCTTTGAATATCTAATTTGCTCTTTAATGATGTACAGGTATTTAATGTCTTGTATTTTCCTCATTCCCCTTGAGCTAAGGGGCATTCCTCTTTTAAACATGCTACAACCTGGTGAATTCATATTGTAGAAGTAACAAATGTTTAAGGTATTTCTCAACTCGCTAGACTAGGGGTAGGCAAGCCCAGTCTTTGAAGGCCCAAGGGCTTTCTGATTGAATAGAATAGGAACATTCTGCCCAATCATCAGAAAGGGACTGATACCAAATCTTCCCTACAAAGTGTCCCTTCTTTGTAGCTATATGTTCCTTTGCACGATCTTAAAATAATTGCACGTGTTATATTAAAGTCATCAATAAAATCTGATAAACATTAATTAATTAAACTGAAGATCAAGAGGTGAACAATCACAATCTCATGTGTCTGGCAACAAATGCACTTTCCCAGCATTCATTGTTTTGCCTCCCTCCTCCACCCCAAACATCACATTTGCAGCAGCTCCTTAGCTCATTCTACCTAATGTGGGGGGCTGCATAGCAGCAAGTAAACTATTTCCATTCTACTACACATGTCTATTGGGGTTGTCTGAATTCCTGAAGTATATTTTTGTAAATATCTTTCTGTTACTGTAGTTTCATTTCTGATACACAACAAATCAAAACAACAGCTGCATTGGTGGTTTCTAATACATATGTAATGCTACTGTCATTTGGGTAAGATGGGAGTGCTCACAGTAATAAGTGAATTTGATTTTCTTTTATTTCATTTCTTACTTGTGTGTGTCCTTTCATTGGGGTTCTGTTTAATTCCTTTACTTCTGCTTATTCCTATGGCAACTGACTTTGCAGTTATATTTTGATTTGAAAACAGAAGCTAACAGCTGAATGAGAGGAAATTAAGTAGGGAAGTACAAAGAGATGTACTGTAATACAATTCAGACCAGACGCACACTCTTCCCCTATTGCTCTGGTGAAAAACACTCCTGGTAATTTAAATCATGGCTATAATATATACTGATTTTGCTTCTTTGTTGCATCTGTCATTTTTAGGTAAGGAAAACCATGTTTTTCTCCTGTAATGGTCAAGGGAAATAATTCAGTGGTTTCAAAGTAGACAGAGGACAACTTCCAAAGTGCAACACTAGTTCTACTTTTCCAAACTCCAAGTTAACTTTGGCTGATTTTCCAAAACTAAGCAAATGTGCATTAATTCGTAATTGGTCTCCTACTTTGTGCCTTAAGAAAATGCCATCAGGAATTATTTTAATCAACTCAGATCATTGTGATGCCTTCTGAACTAACATGGAAAGACAAATACTGAAATATAAGCTGTCAATTCATCCACTTCTTTTTACACTTTGGATAGAGAGTGCAAACAGCAGCATTATAACATCTCATGGTAGTCTCTCATTAGCTCTCAGCAATAACACTGTGGGGTCACAAACACCCAGTAAGCCACAAGGTCACTGTCATATCCTAGATTGCAGAGTGGGGATTTGGGGGAAATCCTTCTGAAAGCTCTGCTTGCGCTCAGTAAGGAATCACACATTACAGGATAAAGCTGTTCACTGCCTGACTTCAATTCCCTCGTGGACCTGTGAGGTTGTCCATTGGTTTATATCATGACATTTTACTGTTCAACAAAACCTTCTCTGTTTAATTGTTATAGACCTTATATAATACTTTCATGTGTGTATTCTTCAGATTTGATAGAGTTCACTGTATTTACAATAATCAATAATGCATTTGTATGTTTCCATGATTTTGGTTTCAAGGTTGTTGTTATTGTTACTCATTCACAGACAGAATACAGCATATTTTGCACTGATGTAAGGGTGATATCTGGCAGAAAATTAATGAAATGTGCAGCATATGGACTATAAATCATGTGATTCATGTCTGGATTTAACATGCAAGGCATAGTGTCATGATCTGATGTAAAGAGTGTTCATTAACACAGATTACTTGATCTGTGTACTGTATTTCTGAATGATTAGAACACACAGATATGAATCTGTCACATGAATTGCCCAATTTATCAACCACCATTCATCAATCTATAGGAAAAATTGATATGCATGTCTTTATCACTGAAAAAGATCTTTGGATCATTATTTTGTGAGGTGAGTTGGGATGCAGACATTGAGGGGGGATTCAATTAGTGTGTATGGGGGGTGGTGAAATTCCTTTCGGATTACTATCAGAACAGATGCAGCTGCATATGATTGCTAAATCACACATTACTCCTAATTACTGCCTACTGCAATGGGGACAGACAGGAGAGACATCTTTGCAACTCTCCATTTACACAGCACAGACCATCCATGTCTGAAACTATTATGTATTTGTTAAAATGTACAATAAAACAACATGTTGTGGACTGTATTAATACAGTATGGAGGGAAACAGCTTCATAAAAAAAATCTTATGTCAACCAAACATTTTCCTGAAAGTGCTACACAAAGTGGGTTTCAAGGCTTATGTTATTTTATTTTAGTTATCACTGGCTACATCCCGCAGAAGCACAATTTCTGTCTTTTGTATTTTGTCTGTGCAGAATGACAAAAGGAAGGGCACTAGTACCAATTCATTATTTATTCTCAACCATCAATGAAAAGAGGAATGTGGTCAATTATCCCAGCATTTGTAAGAGTCTCATGCACAGTACACGGAGAACACGTCTTTGAAGACAATGGCTGAATAACTAATTATTCATTTAAGAGACAGTATGTACTCATAACTGCTTGTCTAGATAATATTAATTCAAAGGACAGCAGACTATAAATGAAGAGATGGTAAACAAAAAAGTGAAATGCATGCTGAATCATTAAGGTAGGAAGACGCATAATAACAATTGGAATCCTCAGACTATTTGTCTGCAAACAATATGTCAGTTTTGACTATTTTAAATTAAATTAAGCAGCTGCTTATTAACAGGCAACTCAGATCACACAAACATTCACAATTAATTCAATGGTTTCTTCTTATTCCAAAAAATATTCTCCTAGACTGACAAATTGGTTTCAAACTCATTCACTAACTCCTCTCCTTTTGCTGCTTAATCCTCCTGCTGACCCTAAGTATTGGCCTAGTGATAATCTCATCTCTAACTAGCTCTAGCTCTCCTAATGACTCTTCTTATGTGCTGCTGGTAAGATGACCTTGGTGCAGTAGGCCCAGGTCTGAGGCATGGCTTTCGAGAACAGCTTCATCCTTCTAGTTGGTAAATTACACAAGAATGGCCTAATCTACAAAGACTAAAGTCCTCGAAAAAGCAAGCATGTAATTGATAAGCGTGCCATTGCTGTCACTGACTATGAATACTGTCACACCAAGGAGAAAACTGTTTTAGCACATGTCTGTACATTCTTTCAACTGAGCAAATACAGGGTGTTTTGAACTGAGAATTACACACTTCAGAAGGCACGAGGAGATGGATATTTTTAATGCAATGCCAAACCTTTTAACATGTATGTGTTTAGTTTTTCCAGTGGTTAGAAAGTCGGTGCAGTCAGTGTGGGTTGCCTCTGCTCTCTCTGTGGACTTGTTAACCCCTTTGGGCAGGTACCCATGGCCACAAGTCCCATACTGTGAGAGTTATATACATAAGGTTTATTTGTATTTCCCCAATGAACTGCGTTATATGAAAAGCTTTTCACTCTTTTAGTTTGTTTTGTTTTTAATGAGAGACTGATTAAGACAGATGTCAAAGCAGACATCGAATAGTAGAAATATCCTAAAACATGTTCCAACATGACTGGTAGCTAAGGACTGTCTAGGGCAATGTGGCTTTATTTGTATTGGTTTTGCTGAAATTTCTGACTGCTTGTTAGAAAGTATAAATTACAAAGAAGACGAGTCGTAACACAACCCTCAGGGATTCCCACTGTCAGCGGAGCTAAATCTGAACAGTGATTGATCCGCATTGATTGTGTCTGCTTGGAGAGAGTGAAACCCAATTTATGATGGATTGTGCCTCTACAGTCATTGCAAGTTTGTTCAGTGATATATAATGATTAAGTATCAAAAGATTCATTCATGTGCCACAGTGCGGATCTGGAAGCAGTCTGAACAGCACACCAGTGAATTATTATGCATCTACACAGAAGGAAAGGGACCAAGTCTGGCTTTCCAGGACTGACTCTGACCTTTATGGGAAATGCCTGTGATAAAGTCGACAATAAATGAAATGCATACCAAGTCTGTCTGAGAATAGTAAATTATACTAAGTTATTTGACAAAAAATCTTTATAGAGGCCTAACTGAAAAAAACAGTACCTTTTTTTACATATAAAAAACTTAATGTACAATGGGAGTTAACTGAAGTAAAATTAATGGGATGTTTCAGCATGTTGTTATAGTTTGCTATAAATCCTAGATTTATCAGCAACTAACCATATATATCCCATTAATCTTGCTTCTGTGAAGGTTTGCGTTTTGCTTGTTACAATATATTGTGTGAACACAACAGAACTTTAGCTTAATCCTAACTCATGTAGAAAATGATGGAAAATGGAAGGGGAAAGAATATAGATTTTTATGGTCCATGGAAAGGATTATACAGAACACGTAAGAAAAAGTATACTGTACTATAACTTGGGTTCAGATAAGATCATATAAACATATTTTTCTCATCATTTTTATATTTTATCATGGTTGTGTGTGTGCACCAAATTTGTATTTCATTAAAAAATCTATTGGAACTGTAGGAAAGATATCACAATGTTGAAATGTACAAATATTTATTTTTATTAAACTTACACCATATCCTACTCTAACAACTGTAAAAAATAATATTCATACACATTATAAAGGAATATGAAACAATTGTGAAAAATACGATACATTGCAGCTTAGCACCTTTAAAAATAGCTTTAACACACTATTACACTGCCATTACTCCTGCTTTATAGTGCAGTATATGAAAGTCAACCAACTTCTTGAAGTCATGTTTTTTTAAAAGTTGTAAACATTTCACTAACAAAATTACCCCGCAGTAACAATTTAGCACATAATAAAACCGTAACTATTACAAAATAAACAAAATGTGCCAGATTAAGCTATGAGGATTTTATTAAACTATGTTGTAATATTTGGATCTTAAATATTATTTTCTTAACCTTTATACAAAATGTTTATGCTTTTTCAATGTATCTGTCAATGCCATTGCTTTGCTTCCAATATTGCTCAGAGGAGAAAACGTGAGATTCTCTGCTGTTCCTCAGTACTTACATTAATGGTAGTGGTCAGCACTATTCCATAGACTCTGCCCGTCATTACAGGAATTAAAGCTCAGCCCACTGAAATGTTGCACTTGGTTGAAACTTTCTAACCTGTATGATCAGGTTTTTCTGCTTTTGCAAAATCAGAGCACACTGCAACTACTTTTGCTCTAAACTCCGCCATTGTCATTTACAAACCAAATTAGTCTTTACCCATTGATTGGATTTTGTCTGTTTGGCTTTGTTCTATAAATTGGTGTGGTTTTCTGTGCAATATTAACTGATCATAGCCTCCCTCTGTTGGAAGCCCCTGGTGTATAATTATCAGTCTTTACAAAAAAATCTGCAAATTGAGTTTTTGTCACCTCTGCAGTATGCATACTTAAGAGTCGAATATGCAGATAATTTTTTTTGATTTAAGATATGGTAAAGATGTCTCAAACGTGTGTTTTTCATTGCCTTTTCATAGTATAATCTTCTTAGATTACATAATCCATGAATTATTATATAGAACAAAGCAGAAGACAACAAGAAAAATCTATAACAGAAACCAATAGGCTCAATTATTTTCTTCAAATACAAATAATTCATCTGTAATCTGACAAACAAATTATAATATACAAAGACTCCAGTATGTTGGCTTACTGCAAAGGTATTGCTACCTTTGTTTTCTAAAATGGGTTAATGTGATAGGAACTCACACAGTATTCATGTTCCAGTTATTCATTCATTTGATTGCATTAACTGTTTATTTTAATCTGGGTAGATTTGCATTTGTGTAAAAAAATATGAGCTGTTTAAAAAGTGCTGTCAATACCCAGAATGTGAAATATTCTGTGTATATTCACCTCGTTCCAAGTGCTTGTGCTGAGTGACATGGTTTGAAATCTCAGGCTTTTCAACTATGATGACAGCATGTGGGACTGGATAAGAATAAAGCGTGCTGCCTAATCCCCTTTTTCTCTTTCAAATGTAAACCTTAATGATTTCCTTTTGTTGTATAAAAAATAAACACATGGGAAGAATTCTGCAGTGAATTACAAGCCTTCCTATCCTATGACCAATTAGTCAGATTCCTCTATTATTCTCTCACATAACTTCTTCTCTTTCTTCTTGTACATTACTATTATTATTATTGCTGTCATTTTCATTGTTTTAAACATGAGACTGTTACATTTTTTCTTTAGGAAAATGAAAATATATTATTCCAAAATGGAAGTAACCCAATAAGGATGTTAAATGTAACAAAAAAAACAAAAACGCTTAGAATCTCAGTTCGTTTGTGCCCCTACCAGTGTACACTGATGTGAATTTCAAAAGCATGATTCTTGTGAGACTAATTGACTTGTAAAGCCAGGCACCAACACAGATAAATCAAGAATAGTTTATCTCAAACATTTATAAAACCAAGTTAATTATTTCAATACACTTGCAGTAAAAAAAAATATAAAAATACTGTTAACATACAGAAAACAAAGGTTTCCTGACCAAATATCATAATTGGAATGATATAGCTCTCTTTCTTGTCTGTGTTGTGGGGATGACTGAGTCCAACCTGTGGTAATGATATTGCCCATCACTCAGGAACACTTCTTCAGCAGGCTCAAGGAGATGGTTTTGACAGCCTGAGTGGTCTCAGTACATGTCGGATTAATCAGAGACTCTGGGAGGAGGAATCCAAAATAGCCGGTGTCACGCAACTCGAACGCGAAGGCATAGGGGATGCCGTTTTTGTAGGCCCAGTCCATAGAACTGCCAGAACTCACATCTGAAAACACAAAATACTCACTATTATATCCTGGTCATCTTCAGAGACAGCATTGCACCTGCTGTAATAAAGTTTCTCAACAAACACTTGATTAATTATATTTAAGGTGCAGTGAAAAGGCAGGCGACAATTCAGATAAAAGGATATAGTGGATGTTTATGGCATTTAATGATTAAACCTGGGCAGCAAAAACACTGCAATTACACAGTGATCTCTCTCTTTCACTACTCTTGTCACCATATTAGCAATGAGTTGAAGTTTTATAATGTGGTTTGAATTACTGGCAAGTAATTAGTGATACTGAAAAAAGCATTTGCAAAAAATAAGGCATCCTAAAAACGTTTTACATATTATAGTAATTCTATTATTTATGATTATACTTTTTATCCTACTAATCAATGTCATCAGTTTAATTGGACAATTTACCTATGTTCACAATTTTCAGACTGTTCACATACATTTGTACAGTAATGTATACATTTGTCAATATATAGAACATTTTTTATTCTTTTGCTGAACTTGCTTGTTGGTAGAAAAAAATAAATCTACACACCTGCATCAATCCCTAAAACGTATTTTTGGATACACATCCTTCAGATACTTACACAAAGTAGTTGATGCAGGGCCATATCTGTACTTTACACCATATGCAGAGTAAAGGGCAGCAACAGCATTGTGAGCTGCTGATTCCTAGGAAAATAAATTAAGATTTTTATGTTGATGGCTTTATAGTTATTAAAACTTTCTATTCAGCATGAATTCTGTCACAACAAAACAATTAATTAATCCAATTAAATAATTTATTTGTTGTGGGAGGCAAACACACAATTTTACATTGGGTGCTACACAAATATGCACAACATTATATAGTATAGGCCCCATTTTCCAACACTGGTAAGAGAGTTACTCATGTGTAAGCACAGTACATGTATAATATAGTTACAGTATCATACTTACAGCTCATATACCCGCACAAAATAATTGCACATATAAATTAATTTCAAAAACTGCCTAATGAATGACATTCTACTAAAACATTCTTTCTCACTTTCATCAGCTTTGGGAAATCAGGCCCTGAGTGTGTAATTTAAATTGGGGTCACCAAAGTAAATTTTTAATGAACTGTAAATAGATAAACCTTTAACTCACAACACAGCTGAAATTGGGAATGGTGTCATATTTGTAGGAGTAAGGGTAGAGCAGCATTTGGGCATAGGCGTGGATGGAAATGTAGGCTTTCACACGCCTCCTCTGTTTGCGCAGGAAGTTGGCAACAGCCTTCACCTCCGGCTCGGATTCTGGGAAAGCCCCGCAGTACGTGTCATCACAGGGGTGTGACGAGGCCCCTTCCTCTGGGAGACACAGTGGACAGTCAGGATAAATCCCATTTGTTCAGGAAAAATACTTAGGCCTGGGTTGAATCAAAGCTTTGACCAACCAGCTCTCTGCAAGTCACAAATCCAGCACTTGATGCAGGGGTTTCCATTGTGCAGAAGCTTGAAACTTCAGGCAAACAAAAAGCTGCCACTGAGTAGTAAGTGTTTTCATGTGCAATTGGCTGGCGGGTTGAGGATTTGATTTAATCTGGGCCTCAGTAGAAATGCATTTAAATGCTAAATTAAGGAGAAAACATGTTATATATGCTACTGTTAAAGTGACAGTAGGCAGTGTGTTAGGTAGGCAGCTGCCTGTCTGATCTCACATAAACACATTTATGCCACCTGTAATTCAATGGAAAGTCTTATTTAGAGACTTTCTTATTTATTATTTGAGCAGGCCATAAATTATTGGGGGGGACAATTTAACGTCCAACACTGGGGGGGACATGTCCCCCCATAAACCTACACCTATACTTAGAATATCCATCCATCCATCCATCCATCCATTTTCGAAAACCGATTATCCTGGTGAGGGTCGCGGGGAAGCCGGAGCCGATCCTGGCAGGCAAAGGGCGCAAGGCATACGTAGAATATTTTAAGAATTATGGAGTATATTTCAAGATAATATGACAACTGTCTGCTATATACAAAACTCATTTATTGAAGATACACATTACAGGAATGTTTTTCGTTGTTAAACATTAAAGGATTTGTAATTAACATTACACTCTTATTTAAATTTGAAACCTCATTTAATTGCCTTGTTTCCTTTCTCAAATGCAAATAAACATCCCCAGATATCTTTTGAAAAGGATTGTACAGATAATGAAGTCATAATCCCCATTCATTTTAATAATGATTTAATTAGTGACTCTTCATGCAGAATCCAGAATCTTCAGGGTTGTTTTTGTGTTTTTTTCCCCTCCTATAACAAAAAGCCAAAATCCATCTTTAATGGTATCAGTCTCATTGAACATACTTTGAAAAGTGTTTTAATGTGTTTCTGATTTCTGACAATATGACATACCTTATTTGGCCATGTGTGGAGGAAATAAATACAGCATTTAGTGAGAAAAGAATCAACTGATTCAGATTTAATTTCCACATGTATGTATAGCCTGTAATATATATTTTCATGTCAAATAGAAACATCACTAATTACTGTTTAGTGATTTCTGTTGAAAACTATATTAACCAAAAGTTCAGTGAATATAGTATATGGAAGATATATATTATATAAATACAATACAAATAAGTTGTTTTACATGGGTATTTTAAATTTGGTGAAACTGTTAAATTATTAACATCTTTATCTGCACAGGACTGTACAGAAGAATCATGTTTTTACCACGTCTTACCAGATTTACCACTGTCAGAGATCATTCAACACAGGCGATTATGTGGTGTGTGCAAGCTGTTATAAACGATACACAGTAAAGTTGATTATGTTGCCAAAAAAAGACATCAGTTATTGCATCTCTCTAATTCTTTCTAGCCTTTCTCTGTGGAAAAAAAGACCCTGTGGAATTGAACACACAATTTTAATTAAACTATGGTTATTATATTTATCATAACCATATTCATGACTGTAAAATTAAAACCCAAGGCAGAGGTTTAGATTCACTGTAATGTAAATAGTGTAAACCCAAAGCATACTGATTAATATTTCATGTGCTTAAATATAAAATAAGATTTTTCAGGGCTCAGAGTAGCAGCACTTAGTTCTGATAAAGTGGTGGTCCAGCTGAGATAAATAAATGTCTTCAAAAATAAACTACTCCGTCTATTCAATCAGTATTTTTTAAACAATTGATCAACTTGGACCCCACTGTGATGACCTATGAAGCACTGCAGCAGATATTCAATGGCACATACGAACCACATCAATAGAGTCACTGAAACAACATCCTCCTTACATTAAGTGTCCTACAGAAGCAATACAAATTAATTTCTTACCACACCACTTTACTTTCCAGTTCCTGTTGGCGTCTACACCACGGCAGTAATATTTTGCATTTTTAGATCTAGTTTTCCTCCAGAATCGATCCTAAACAGAAAAGAAAACATTCAATAAAACTAAGATATTTGTAAACCTCCAGTTATGCCCTGAGACCATATTTAAACAATAATTAAAAGCATTGATAGAACAGTTTAACATTTTCTAACTCTTTTTCTATCTATTGTAACCAGCATTTATTCAAATAATTTTGTTTCTCTGATTTTATTGAATACTACTAAAATGTTAAATAAAGTTTAGTAGTATTCAATAAAATTCAATAGAAATGCTTGGAGAAACAAGCCTGGTTTACAAGAAAAAATGTTTTTGAATAAACAAAAATAGGTATGTTAAATTAAAATATGGTCCAGCTATTTTTCTTTTTTTAATAGACGTAATCTAATGCTTAAAGTAAAAATGTATTCAATTACCGTTGTCCAGCTGAAATGGTAGCCATCAACATTAAAAACAGGCATTATGTAGAAATACAGCTGATTCATCAGTCTTCTCATTAAAGGGTCATATTGGTATGACTGCAATGCCTAGAAAAAAAAGACAGAAGGATGATTTTATAATTGCTGTTTATGACGTATACAAATAGAGAGCAAAGTGAAGCTTAAATTTTGTCAGTCACTGAATAAGCTCCTCACTGAATACCAAGGCAGTTCTCCCACTGCGCCAAAAAACACAAAGCCTAGAAAGACAAGAGAGCTTTCACCATCTTCCATGGCTGTGAACTTAACAAATATGGGAAAACTCTTGATCTGCACCAGTGATTAACACAGCTGCCTCCCACTGCTGAGAGAGAGAGAAAAAAATATAAAAGTGTGATAGAACGGGCATCATGGGGCTTGTTCGAAAAGCTGAAGATTGTTTGCTTAGCCGTGGTTATGGCACTAGAAGCTGCTCTTAGGTAGATTAAAAATGGATAGATCCTTATCAGATTTATTGCAAAGCATTTACAGGCTATTTGATGTATGATACTAAGTTATTATCTTTGAAATGGTGATTTCCATTTCATTATAAGCTAATTTGTGTAGGATACCATACAAATGCAGTTGTTACATAAAGTTAATATGTGCTACCATAAATTCAGAACAGCTGTCGAAAATAATGAACCTAACAACTATATATATTTTAGAATATGTGTCCTGAAATGTTATACTAAATGTTATACTAACGTTTCACTATAACCTATTTAATTACTGACCTGTTAACCAGGCAGTGCATGAACCACAACAATAGCCAACACCAACATTTCAAGATAGGCCCATGAAAATCTAAACCTGATTCAATTTAGAAAAGCATCCTTAACTTTAATGAAAGCCTAAGTTTACCTGGGACTCTAACCCATACCAAAATGTAACCCTAATTTGATGGCGATATATATTTTAAATGCGCAACAAGCATAATAATCTCTATAATCTCCTCCTTCTTTTAGAATTAAAAAAGCTTTAACATGTTCTTTACATAAATGTTACATAAAAATACTGAATGTTATAATTTTCAACGGTCACACAAAAGTGGTCTCCACTCTAAGCACATTGTCAGTAATAACAACAGAGCTCTCGAGTTAGTGAATTGGAAAAAGAGAAACTCAGGAGAGACGGATAATCTGCCTGACATTTGACAGGTTGTAATTATGTAGAGATCTAAATGAATGTTATAATTACTCTGCACTGTGAAAAGAGCACTGCTTACCCTTCACATTATCACAAGGGGTTTTAGGAGATCATGTACATAGTGTGTTGAGTTTATATATATATATATATATATATATATATATATATATATATATATATATATATATATAGAGAGAGAGAGAGAGAGAGAGAGAGAGAGAGAGAGAGAGAGAGAGAGAGAGATGTAGATTGTATTTAGAACAGAAGTGGTGTGGAGCAAGAACATGGTACATTTAACAAACAGTGAAGTTAAATTTATTTATTAATTAACATATTAATTAAGCCCCATGCTACACGGTGCTGAAGAATAGGATTACAAAAAGCGGATTTGCCTGAAGTAATACTGCACCTCTAATCAGGCCTGGGCCTGGGTTAATCTGTCTTTCAAAAGTGTCAGCGGTCTGCCACATAGTGGAGTCCTGAAAGCATGGCGCTTACTTTAGTAACGGCAACGTCAAATCCAAGACAGGCCAGTAAAAACACAGTCATGTGTTTGTTTAAAACAGAAAATGAACTACTGGATTCAGAGACATACAGTTTATAAACTTTATGTGGTAAGGCTGGATAAGTGTATCTGGAATGAATACTCAAGCTGTTGATGTAGAATTCAACACGCAAAGACACTTTACTACGGTGTGGCCACATGTCTTTTGATTACATTTGTTCAAAAGTTTGAAAACTGAAATAGTATATATTTTGACATTATCAGCATATTTTCCTAAAGTGCAAATACATACTATTTCAGTTTTCAAACTTTTGAACAAATTTGATTTTTATCTCAAGGGTTTAAAATATATTCAAGATATTCAATAGCCTTTTGTAAATGTCATATGTTTGTCTTCACAATAAAATAAAAAAAACACACAAAAGTGATTTCCCAGAAAGATATATCTACATGTGCAAATATTAAAGTACGGGACTTTAAAATTACATAGAGAATTAAGTGAACATACTTCTTTCACAAACCACTGACAAAAAGCTGGGCCGATCCATTCCCTGGCATGGACCCCACAGTCAATCCAGACAGCTTTCTTATAGCGGCGGCTTCTCTTTCCTAGCTGGCAGGAGGACAGGATCCAGTTAACAGAGAGTGACGCAGGTTGGACACACAACCTGCCTAATGATTCACATCTTTTGCCCCTACCTGAATCACATAAAGAGGCCTTCCTTCGAAAGACTGGCCGATGGAGAACAAGTCAATCAGGTGTGAGTGTGTTCTGTTCATGTCATGCATCCAGCGCTGAATCTAGAAGAAATGGAGAGAGAAAGGGCCTGGAATAATGATACACAATAATAATAATAATTGTAGTGTAATGGCTTTAATGACACTGTTTGGTTGATGTAATATTTGCTTTGCTTTCTCTGCTTTACACCCTTATGCACCTGTCACCCCTATCACCACTGAGAGATGAAAATAAGGGAGAGTACCCTGCTCAGTATTTTATTTCCTTTTTCTTTTCTTCTTTCCTCTTTAGCCTCAGACTTAATGATAATGTTGATCAACCCACCAACTGCAAATTAAAAACTTCATACAAGAGTTTGGAAGGAAGAATCCAGTGTCCACTAAAACCCCTCCATCACGTATTATACCTGATGCTAATGTGATGTGATCCAAGCCTTACTGTATGACATGAAACGTAGTCAAGAACAACTCTTTGGATCCTCTCAGAATGATCAGATACGGAATTGACTTCTTTACACAGAAATAATACCGGTACAACATCACTAGAGGGCACCAAAATACTAATGTAAAAAATACAAAAAAAATAAATAAATGTAGGTATTTTAATGATTTAATAATATTATTATTATTTCAACACTATATAACATTTAGACCCCCTTGGGCTCTCAAGCAAATATGTGGCAATGCAGGGAAACTGCTCTTACTTAGATGCACTATTTAATTATGGGTTTAGAAATCGTGTTGAAAACAGTCTCCTGCTATCCTTACAATAATGATTAGACGAATGCAGATAACTCCAGTGTGAACGAGTGATTTGTAGTTCAGGATGTCACATGCAAATACAAAAATCTGAGAGGTGTAATTACATTGACAAGAGTTCAATGCAACGTAAACAATTAATGTCGCAGCAACTGTGAATACTACCAGCCCAGCTTGTTATATACATTACGGGTGGGTCAACAACCAGGTCTGGTCTTGACTCCGGTGCTTCAGTTAAGGATTAATAATGCAACTTAAATCAAGATGTCACTGTTCAATATTTATTACAAATCACAGTATAAACTCTGTGTCCTGAGCAGCCGGAGTACAACGCAGTTCTGTGTCTGAACAGCAAGGATCTGTTTTCATGCAGCACTGCATTCCCCCTGGACGGCACGATCGTTTCTGAAGGACCTGTAAAGCACATTCCAGGTACCACACAGATGCTATTTTCAGGGACCCTAAAACATGTTCCAACATACAGCATTACATTTTTCGATCCCCACTGTATAAATGTCTAATAAGTCATAAACAAAAGCAATACTTTTTTGTGTTGTTAAGACAGGTAGTTATTTTATCACATAAAAGGTATTTACTAGGTGTGCTTGTAAGGCACCGAGGACATGCAACAGAGGAATCTGCTCTGTTTAACCCCTTCAATGAATGTCAGCAATCATAGATCCATAAATATTAATAAGAAGAAGAATATAGTCTGGTAGTAAGGGAAAATAAAGCACATAGCTATCATATCTAAACATACTCCAAAGAACTGATATTCTGTCACACAAATGTAGCCCTGCATCTCTGTATATTTTTGTCCATTCGTCCCTAATCGACTTGCAAAACAATATTATATATTCATGGTGACGTTCAAGAATAAGTGCATAAGTTTCAAGTGTGCTATTCATTATAATGCAGAATAGTAAACATGTCACCAGCAAGTTGCCATATATATATATATATATATATATATATATATATATATTTCAAGATCCTGAACACTGGGAGAATGTGGTGTCATCACTCTATCTTGTGTTTGCAACTAGTACACAATATATTAAAAATCCCAATTTGACACTTCTTGGAAGCATCTTATTGTAATATGAAATTCAGAGAAATTAGCTTCTTCCTACATCAAATAGCAGAGGGACGAAAATAATGCGTGGAAGCAACTACCACCAAACTTGGACTTTTTGTGATTGGGTCTTCCTTTTCACTGTTTTAATTGAATGTGTGACAAATTAAATTAAACAATACATGTAAATCAATTATCTGCTCCATTATCTTCAGATGATGGGGTTCTCCTCCTCTACATACCTCTTCTAAAGAGTGATACACCTCATAATCGTACTCCGATTCTGATCTGCGCTTTCTGGAAGACCGATACCCCGTCTGCTTTTCAATTTCCTTCTGGAGGTTCGAGATAAGAACCCTGTGTAAGACATTAAAGAAAAAGAGAAAAAAGCTTATTGCTCAGAGCAAAGAATTTCTGTAAGATAGATATCACATTTTGCCTTCCTTGTTCAGCCTTTTCCTTTAAAATGAACAACAAGTAAAGGTATAGTTGGCTAGGCAGGGCATCCTTCACTAATCTGAAATTTCTCATCAAAAATCTCCTAAAAAGCCTTTGGACATCAGACAGTGTCCAGATCAGATCAGCTGCCAGAAGGAGCAGCTTATCTGGACCTGGAGGCACAACAAGATTTATTGTTCTACATAGATGGAAAAGCTCAAGATATGTTTGTTAAAAGCAACCATTGCCTTATCATTACGAATAGGTCACCCATCCACTTTAGTCTGACATTTATGCTGAAATCCCTGTTTGTTTGTTTTTTTAATGTTAGGGATGTTATTTATTTTAAAGGTTAAGTGCTGCCTGCACTAAATATGTAACCATTTTACTTTTCTTTTTTCTTTTCTGGAATGAAAAAACAAAGAATGTTAAAACACACATATGAATTAATTAAAAAAAAAACATTTCACTAACAAGGATTTTGTCAATATTGAAGTTCAGAATGAGATGGACAAACTTGTGCAGCAACTGGAGTATATATATTTATATAGGATATATATATATATATATATATATATATATATATATATGGATATATATATATATATATATATATATATATATATATATATATATATATAAAAAAAAAATGATCAATATATACTTTTGAATTTTCACAAAAAAATCTTGTTTCTTTATATTGTGGTTTCTTTGATAACCCCCGGAGGATTACAGGAGGGGAAGATGAAAGTGTGTTTGTAAAAATGCACGACTGGGTCTGCGTGTGTAAATCACATGTTTTGACACTTATCTAAAAACTTGACTTGGAAAGCAGATGTTCTCATTCCTTGCTACCTCAGATAAATGTATTAATGAGACAGTACCTCCCATAAACATCAGTCCAAAGCCGTACTTACTTGTAGTGAATGTTGGCTTGCCGTAGGCGGGTCCTGAAGGTGTGGGATCGGTTTCTCTCTAAGTGGATATCCACAGCACTGTCCTCTCTGATGAAAGACGGGCTGTTGGGCTGCCAGAGGTCCACCTGTAGTGCAGGAACCAGCCTGTAATTCACGCATTTCACCTCTCAATGACAGATTCCTGCACTTCACTGGTGGGCCAGAAAGAATGGATGTAGAAAACCTACAGTGTGATTTATTTCACTGTGTCACACTGCCTTTACCAAAAAGCCTGTCTGGAAGATGGTGAAATCAATTCAAAATGTAATTCATTTTCATGCTCTAGATATCGTATAGCTTTGTTGGGATCTTCTTTGTACAGAAATGCCATGTTGTACCTCTGAATACATACCGTTTCTTACTGTCAGTGAGGCTGGGGACACAGTGTGGATCAAGGTTAGGGATGCACAGTAGATGTCTGCCGTGTTTGACTTTGTTTCCCCAGCCAGAACTACAGATTGTACTCTGAGAAGCTGCATGATCCATAAGGCAGGGCAAGAACCACAGGTGTGGATAAAATGACACACCCGAGCATTGAAAAGTGTCGGAGGTGAAGAATGAGGAGAGAAACTGAGAGAGTGTTTAGAAAGAGACAGATAAAGGGAGACAGAAATAAAGAAGGAAAATGAGGAAACAATTACTCCTTTTTATGATTATGTGTATGTCGGGTATCTTATTTCAAGATTCAGCAATTGTGTTGAGCTGCACAGTTAAAGGACAGATGTTGGTCTGTTTTTCACTTAAGTACTACATTTGATGAATTTAGTTTGAGAAGCCCCTGACTGCAAAGATGCCTCATCACATAACAGAGTCACAGTATTATATATTCCACAACATAATTGCTCCCTTTGGGACTGTCAATATTTTGCAGGAGTGTTTAAGTACATGAACGACACTGTGGCTCACATAAGTATTCAGTTGCTTCATAATTCAGCAGTGCAAAAAATAACATGAACAGTTTCTTCAGCAGCATGTTGGCATCCCAAATATTTATGTGAGAAATCTTCTAGTAGGCATTGTGCCAGGTGAGCACAGAGCGATATTTGGCCTTTCCACCAGGTAATAAACACTAATAAACAAAGCATCCTCTGACTCTGCTTTAACAAAATGTAAGGGTACATAGAGGACTTGTTTGTGTAATGAGGAAATCTATGATGACTTCACCTCAATGTAATTACTAATAAGGCAGAACAGTCACAGGGTCCCATAAATTGGTGATAATTAAAGTATTTTTTATTTCAGTAGCACATGCAGAAATCACTGTACTTAGTTTGTTGTGTCAGCATGCTTTAGGAATGTCCCGTTTGTAATACAAGCAAGAAAGGAATAAGAAGTGTATTTGCCTTGGTACTATATATATACACCGATCAGCCATAACATTATGACCACTGACAGGTTAAGTGAATAACACTGATAATCTCGTTATCATGGCACCTGTCAGTGGGTGGGATATATTAGGCAGCAAGTGAACATTTTGTCCTCAAAGTTGATGTGTTAGAAGCAGGAAAAATGGGCAGCGTAAGGATCTGAGCGACTCTGACAAGGGCCAAATTGTGATGGCTAGACGACTGGGTCAGAGCATCTCCAAAACTGCAGCTCCTGTGGGGTGTTCCCAGTCTGCAGTGGTCAGTAACTATCAAAAGTGGTGCAAGGAAGGAAAAGCGGTGAACTGGCGTCAGGATCATGGGCGGCCAAGGCTCACTGATGCACGTGAGGAGCGAAGGCTGGCCCGTGTGGTCCGATCCAACAGACGAGCTACTGTAGCTCAAATTGCTGAAAAAGTGAATGCTGGTTCTGATAGAAAGGTGTCAGAACACACAGTGCTTCGCAGTTTGTTGCGTATGGGGCTGCGTAGCCACAGACCAGTCAGGGTGCCCATGCTGACCCCTGTCCACTGCCGAAAACGCCTACAATGGGCACGCGAGCATCAGAACTGGACCACGGAACAATGGAAAGGTGGCCTGGTCTGATGAATCACAAGTTTAAGGTGTTGACTTGGCTTCCAAATTCCCCAGATCTCAATCCAATCGAGCATCTGTGGGATGTGCTGGACAAACAAGTCCGATCCATGGAGGCCCCACCTCACAACTTACAGGACTTAAAGGATCTGCTGCTAACGTCTTGGTGCCAAATACCACAGCACACCTTCAGAGGTCTAGTGGAGTCCATGCCTCAATGGGTCAGGGCTGTTTTGGCGGCAAAAGGGGGACCTGCACAGTATTAGGCAGGTGGTCATAATGTTATGGCTGATCGGTATATATATATATATATATCACAGCCGGAACAGTAACAACTAATCAGTGGAAATGATAACAGGAAAAAGATGAAACACCATTACCCATAATATCAGTGGCATGGAATGAAGGCTTGAGCTACTGGCACCTATCAGTAGTTTTCTCTGTATCTGTAGTAGTAAACCAACACAGCACACTTTGTCAATATACTGTACTCTGGAGAAAGGAGCTCGGGCGCTGTATGTCTTTCTCTCTCTCAATGGGTGCCTTGTCAGAAGAGGCATCATTTGTAGCCATCCTGTGTGATCTGAAGTCCATGGACTTTGGGCATGAGGCCAATCCCACCCCCCCCCCTGTTTTTTGTGAGTACGCAGGCAAGACTTGCTTCTTGGTTAAATCAGGAATCCACACAGCAAGCTGCTGTTGACATGACTCACCCTGCTCTACAGACAGCAGTCAGCGCAACAGTATTTTACACTGTGATCTATGGTTTAGGGTTCAGAATTGAGAAGAACAAACCTGCTACCCCCCACTCCCCCATCAAAAGGCTTCAAATTAAATGGGTTTTGTGTATAAGTAGGTTGACTTTATATTGCTTCACAGGCTTTATCAGAATAGATTAGTAAATGCAAAGGAATAATAATAATTATTAAATATATACATCCAATTCATTTCACACATATTTTCCTAATGTGAAATGCAGGTTCATTATGCAGAAAACTGAACAAAGTCAGATAACACACTTTCCTTGCTATGTTTTACTTGACCTACAGTATTTTACAAATTAAATTACATCATGTTCTGAGGGGTTCAAAACACTAACTTACACTAACACTAAAGTGTCTGCAATGAAGACAAAATGAAGTTTAGCTACAATGTTAATATTACACAAAAAAAGTTGAACTGACAATAAAACATCTATGACAACTCTTTTAAAAAGTATATACTCTACTTATCCTGATGTTTACCCTGAAGTTCTGTGTACTCTCTTTCCTTTTGCACTGAGCCAAGAGATTATAGAATTTAGTTTAGTTAAAATAGATGGGCTGTTAAGCACCACATTTACTTGCTATCAATCCTGAAGAGCCAGAGTTTTGTTAACAGTGATTATAAGTAATACTTCACATTAGCTTTGCACACCTACAGTGAGAACCGTCATGTCTTCATTTTATAGTTTCATCTGATCTGTATTTGGTCTTTCAAATATGTGTCTATGAAGGCCTGTCACAAGACATTATACATTTGAAGGTCTGACAATTTAAATACATACAAATATTTTTTTCTGAGCTTGCAATATATTATTTTCACATATTAAATTGTCAGGCCCTTTGAAATACTTTGGCAGAACTAATGTGGGAATCAGAAAACAGAAGTGCTTTAAAGATGCATTGGATATTCTGTGTTAATATCCAAGAAAATGTATTTAATCACAAGAAACATATGTTTCCTATGCTTGAAATAAGTTAAACGATTCAAACTGGGCACTGTATAGAACAGCAGCAACTCATTTCAATCCCTGAACTAAAAAAAAGACATCAGGCAGGACAACGTACATGATAACTATAAGACTTAAGGCATAAAACTTTAGAAAACTGCTATATGGATAGCTGAGCAGGTGTGTGGACAAACAAATGAGAATATGAATTCACCCCAACTGTGCTAAAGGACACGTCAACAAAGAGATGGCATCTACTACCCATGACTGTGAGGAAGTAATCACAAATACTTTTTTGGGTTCTCACCAGTCACAAGGCACATTATTCTCCGTTCCCATCTAGCCCCCCACTAGTCTTTTACACACCAACTAAGGAAGCAAATTAAAAAATCTTGCAAAGTACAAACATCTTACTTTACAGTCTTATGTTTATGTGTTCGCTGATACTAGGCTATGTACTTAAACAATGTGGAGTGTGGCATGATGGGTTTTAAGCTTCAGAGGCTCAAGTTACAATGTGGACATTTATTGGGGCAGGACAATGTGCATGTAAAATCAGGCATCTAAACACCAGGTTTAAACAGAATGGGAAAAAAAAACCTCTTTCTTTCTGCAAGGATCAGAAAATGCATTACAATGAAAATCACTTTAACCTGCCCAAAACTTACACTACATTCCTGGATAATTTGCCAGAAAGATACTCCACAGGACTCCTCGTTCCCAGTGTTGTCACCAGAAACAGCTTTGAATCTTGGCACGACAGATACATTAGCTTTGGGGGAAAAAGCTGTTGCAGCACAAACACACACGCACACACAGACACAAACACACACACACACACACACACACACACACACACACACACACAGACACAAACACACACACACACAAACACACACACACACACACACACACAAACACACACACACACACACACACAGACACACAAACACACACACACACACACACACACACACAGACACAAACACACACACAAAAGGTAAAGTGTTGGCCTGAACAACAATAAATCTTCTCCAGAACCAGGGAATATATAAAAACAAGAAGGCAATCCCAAGCAACAAACCTCCGGCAGTTAGTTATACAGTAGAACAATTACAAACTCTGTTCAAAGTATTGAGACCACATGGCTCCAGGGTGAAAAACATACAGAATAACACAAGAGATTTATATATCAGCATCCCCTTTTGTTTGAAAGGTATTAGGGTAGGGTGTTGTGCTACCTGACGAAGCTTGCTTTCCAGGTGAGACAGATTGCTCATGTCAGAATATCAGGGATGGTGGGATGTATACAGTGAACTCTCCCTGGTGTACTGTTCCCAACATATTGGCCCTTGTTTCTGTGGCACAGAAGCTTGTCTCTTCACAGAGTTCAGTTTCCATTTTTTGGCCTTCAGTATAGCTGAATGAAACAATGCTAAGTAATGTGTGAGAAGTACAGCTGTATAATCCTAGGAAGACTTCCCAGGGCAGCTTACTGATCGTTCTTCAATTCACAGAATATATTACTGGCATAGAGTGCAGAAAAAAAGAGAAGGCTTTGATCTAAACTGACCAGCTGTAACAGTGCACGATTCAACAGTTATATTTATACTCTTACATTTGAATGTCCAATATAAGTGACATTTTGTTATGCAGCCAGTTATAATGCAGAAAATGGATTAAGTAGTTGCAGACGCACTTCACACCTCAGCAGTCGTTCTGAAATGCTTATGAGGCTCATTGCATCACTGACCACCATGGTGTTTTCACTATATGGTGGAATAACATGAGAAGAGGTTTGAACATGTCCTTTGTATTGATTTGAAAGGCACAGAGATGCCTTTAAGATCACTGGGTACTGGACGGGAGGACTGGAAGACTACTGCGCCCCTACAGGATTGTATCAGACAGGATTGTGGTCCGAATACACTTACCAGCCCCTTGAACATGACCTCTAACTGATCTCACTTCTGACAGGGCACACATCCAGGGGCCAGAACAGCTCCCACTGTCTTTATACATGCGAATGACCTGACACTGAGGATGCCGGCTGATGTGTTTTCCACTGGGTTTCACAGCACGGAGACACACATGCCCAATGAGGATGTGTTAACAGTACCATCAGACCAACAGTCACCGCCAAACACTCCAGGCCACCCCAGGCAGTCAGCGAGTCAGCGAGACGCTCATTAGAGTATCACAGTGGTGCTGAACTTGGCTGAAATTGCCATTAACACATATATCATACGGTTCCAGTTTCCCCCTCCCTGCGCTTTTGAGAAAATCCCCACTGATCAACATTTATAATGTAATCCATTAAACAAATGGGGCTGCATTCATTATAAGCAATTACCACCAATACACAATACATTAGTATGGCTTTGCAATCCTTAAATGTGTGGTACATTAGCAAAGCTGATCCGCATATACAAAGGTGGAGAGAGAACAAATATCCGCGGGTCATGTTGCTCGCATTGTTTAATCAGCATTCTAAGCTTTTAAAACCGTATTCCTTAATCAGTTACAAAGTGAATACCACTGAACTCTGTACTCCTTGTGTTTCAAACTATAACAATGAACCGTGACCATTTGTGCAGATTGGAGTGATCATCTTATGGAAAGTGACCGATGAATCCGTGGAACTCTGGCTGGGCCATTATCTGCACACTCTCTGTGGAATGAACTGCCTCAAAGGCAAAGCTGGCTTTCATTTGTAGTCATAATACTAATTTAAACAAAAATCTACAGCCTGGCACACAAGCCCATTAATGGGTAAATTGGCTTAATGGGTTGCAGAGGGTGATGTACGTTTGTTCAAAAAAGCTTCAGGAGATAAAACTAGGAGGTAGGAGATGTCCCGTGTTTAATTAGGGGATTTA